>NC_089516.1:128686684-129007270 GCF_036850995.1 Saccopteryx leptura
GCCACAGTGTAAAAGGGGCTCCTGATACCCCCGCAAATTTTTCCCTTCTGGGCCTGGGGAAGTTTTCCACAGAAACAAAAGTAAACAGCCTTCGATCTATAGGACCAGAAGATGACAGTAGAGTAGGCAGATGTACAGACTCCCAGCTCACACCACCGAACTGGATTATAAACTAATTTATGAACAATCAGTGTGAAAAAACAAATCTGGACTACAAGAACAACTTTCAAAAACCAAGAAGCAAAGAAGAAGACACAACAAACCTGGTAGGGAGTGCCTGAATCTCCCCTGCTTACAGGAACGGGGGAGCAGGGGTGAGGCTGGGCTCTCACTCCAAGGAAAGGAGCAGTAAATACTGCTCACACTCACTGGCCTGGCGACCAGGGAACAAGCTGAGTTGAAAGGGCCCGCTTGTCTTCCAAAAAGAAAGGAGAGAGAGAGAGAGACGGATGGTGAGGGGGAGAGGAATATAGGTGATGACATAAAAAGCTGACTCATTCAGTTCTGGAGGTGGCCATAACTGAAGGAGGGGCTGATCCTTCCACAAAGCAAAATACAAAAGTACTTCCAGGTCACAGAGATACAGACATCTCTCCAGCTCCAATCAGTGCAACAAGACACAGCTGAAAACAAGAAGTGGGGAAGAGGGGCAGTAACTCAGGTCTCCATGGAGATCTGAGATACACCTCCCCCTACTGAAGCTGAGAAAGCAATCTGCCCCCAGAGAGATTAACTGGCAGAAGAGGACTTCAGAGCCTCAGGTCACACCCACCGCATTCCTGGATACAGTTTCAAATAAGCCCCCTGCTGAGATCAGCAAACAAGACAATCACCTGTTAAGAAAACAAATAAATCAAGACTTCAAAGCAGCCCAAATCTTAAAGTAGATTACAAATAATAGCTGATGCCAACCCAAGAAGACCTAGAAACAACACAAGTGAAAACTGGAGACAGACAACACCAAGGCTAGACTCAACCAGCTCTACAAAGAAAACACCCAGACACCCTGGCACAATGAGAAGACAAAGAAGTGCAATCCAAATGAAACCACAGGAGAGACCTTCAGGAGATGAACTGAGTGATATGGAAATAATCAAACACCTAGATGCAGAGTTTAAAATAATGATTGTGGCCCTGGCCAGTTGGCTCAGTGGTAGAGCATCGGCCTGGCATGTGGAAGTCCCAGGTTCGATTCCCGGCCAGGGCACACAGGAGAAGCGCCCATTTGCTTCTCCACCCCCCCTTCCTCTCTGCCTCTCTCTTCCCCTCCTGCAGCCAAGGCTCCATTGGAGCAAAGATGGCCCGGGTGATGGGGATGGCTCCTTGGCCTCTGCCCCAGGCACTAGAGTGGCTCTGGTCGCGGCAGAGTGACGCCCCGGAGGGGCAGAGCATCGCCCCCTGGTGAGCAGAGCATTGCCCCTGGTGGGCATGCCGGGTGGATCCCGGTCGGGCACATGTGGGAGTCTGTCTGACTGTCTCTCCACGTTTCCAGCTTCAGAAAAATACAAAAAAAATAATGATTGTAAGGATGCTTAGGGATCTTAGAACAACAATGGATGGTCATCATGAACACCTAAATAAAGAAATAGCAAGTATACAAAAGGATATTGAAATATTAAAAAAGAATCAGTCGGAGATGACAAATGCAATATCAGAAATGAAGACCAAAATGGAAGGAATTAAAAACAAGATGGATAGAGCTGAGGATCAAATCAGTGAGTTGGAGGACAACTGGAATGAAGGCATGAAAGCAGAGAAGAAAAAAGAAAAGAGACTCAAAAAAACTGAGGAAACTCTTAGAGAGCTCTGTGACAACATAAAGAGAAATAACATCCGCATCATAGGGGTTCCTGAAGAAGAAGAGAAAGAACAAGGGATAGAGGCTTTATTCAATCTTATCATAGCTGAAAACTTCATTAAATTAATGCAGGAGAAACTCTCACAAATTCAAGAAGCACAGAGAACTCTACTAAAAAGAAACCCAAAGAAACCTACACCAAGACACATCATAATTAAAATACCAAAGATAAGTGATAAAGAGAAAATATTAAAAGCTGTGAGAGAAAAAAAGGCTATCACCTACAAAGGAGCCCCCATAAGGATGACATCAGACTTCACAATAGAAACACTTGAAGCCAGAAGGGAATGGCAAGAAATATTCAAAGTAATGCAGAACAAGAACCTACAACCAAGACTACATTATCCAGCAAGGCTATCATTTAAAATTGAAGGAGAAATAAAAAGTTTCCCAGACCAAAAAAAAAAAAAAAATCAAGGAATTCATTACAACCAAACCAATGCTGCAGGAAATGTTAAGGGGCATGATGTAAACAGATCAAAGTGGGAAAAGAATATATTAAAAGAGGAATACAGCTCTAAAGAACAAAATGGCAATAAACAACTGCATATCAATAATAACCTTAAATGTAAATGGATTAAATGATCCAATCAAAAGACATAGGGTAGCTGCATGGATAAGAGAACAGGACCCGTACATATGCTGTCTACAAGAGACACACGTTAAAACAAATGATGCACATAAGTTGAAGGTAAAAGGATAAAAAAAAACATTTCATGCAAATGGAAATGAAAAAAAAAAGCTGACCTAGAGAAAAAGATAGCAGCAGAGTAGGCAGATGCACAGATGCCCAGCTCTCATCACCAAACTGGAATACAAATCAATTTAGGAAAAATCAGCATGAAAAATTAACTCTGAACTGCAAGAATGGCTCTCAAAAACCAAGGAGCAAAGAAGAAACCACAGGAGTCCTGGTAGAGAGCGCCAGAAACTCCTTTGTTTGCTGGAACGGGGTGGGTGTGTGGGGCTGAGAGCCCAGAGAGGATCCAAGAGGGAGGGGAGCAGAAACTACTGCTCATAGCCACTTGCCTGGCGACCAGAGTGTGAGGTGCGTTGAAAGGACCAGCTTATCTCCCAGGTGGAGAGGACAGGGAGAGGGACAGACTGTGAGGGGATAAGGAATGCAGGAGACAAGCTAAAAGGGCTGACTCATCTGTGCTGGAGGTGGCCATAGCTGGGGGAGGGACTGAACCTTTCACAAAACAGAGCTGAAGTGCTTCCGGATCAGAGATCTCTGGACATCTCTCCAGCTCCAATCAACGCAACAAGACACAGCTAAAAACAAGAAGTGGAAAGGAGGGGCAGTAACTCAGGTCTCCATGGATATCTAAGATACACCTCCCCCTACTGAAGGTGAGAAAACACCCTGCCCTCAGTGAGATTAGCTGGCTAAAGAGGCCTTCAGAGTCTCAGGTTACACCCATTGTATTCCTGGATACAGTTTCAAGGAAGCCCCCTGCTGAGATCAGTACATAAGACTATCACCTGTTAAGAAAACAAACAAATCAAGACTTCAAAGCTGCCCAAATCCGAAAGTGGATTACAGATAACAGCTGATACCAACCCAAGAAGACCTAGAAATAACACAACTGAAAACTGGAGGCAGACAACACCAAGCCTAGACTCAACCAACTTTACAAATAAAACACCCAAAAAAGGAGAATGAGAAGGCAAATGAGTGCAATCCAAATGAAACCACAAGAGACACCTTCGAGAGATGAACAGAGTGATATGGAAATAATCAAACTGCCAGATGCAGAGTTCAAAATAATGATTGTAAGGATGCTTAGGGATCTTAGAACAAAAATAAAGGGTCAGTATGAAAACCTAAATAAAGAAATAGCAAGTATAAAAAAGAATCAGTTGGAGATGACAAATACAATATCAGAAATAAAGACCACAATGGAAGGAATTAAAAACAGGATAGATAGAGCAGAGGATTGAATCAGTGAGTTAGAGGACAACTGGAATGAAGGCATGAAAGCAGAGAAGAAAAGAGAAAAGAGACTCAAAAGGTCAGAGGAAATTCTTAGAGAGCTCTGTGACAACATGAAGAGAAATAACATCAGCATCATAGGGGTTCCTGAAGAAGAAGAAAAAGAACAAGGGATAGAGACTTTGTTCAATCATATCATAGCTGAAAACTTCCCTAAATTAATGCAAGAGAAACTCTCACAAATCCAAGAAGCACAGAGGATTCCATTAAAGAGAAACCCAAAGAAACCTACACCAAGACACATCATAATTAAAATACCAAAGCTAAGCGATAAAGAGAAAACATTAAAAGCTGCAAGAGAAAAAAAAGTTATCACCTACAAAGGAGTCCCCATAAGGATGACATCTGACTTCTCAACAGAAACACTTGAGGCCAGAAGGGAATGGCAAGAAATATTCAAAGTAATGCAGAACAAGAACCTACAACCAAGACTACTTTATCCAGCAAGGCTATCGTTTAAAATCGAAGGAGAAATAAAAAGCTTCCCAGACAAAAAACAACTCAAGGAATTCATTACAACCAAACTAATGCTGCAGGAAATGTTAAGGGGCCTGGTGTAAACAGATAAAAGTGGGAAAAGAATACAGCAAAAAAAGAATACACCTTTAAAGAAGAAAATGGCAATAAACAACTACATATCAATAATAACCTTAAATGTAAATGGATTAAATGATCCAATCAAAAGACATAGGGTAGCTGCGTGGATTAGAAAACAGGACCCATACATATGTTGTCTACAAGAGACACACTTTAGAACAAAAGACACACATAGACTGAAGGTAAAAGAATGGAAAAAAAACGTTTCATGCAAACGGAAATGAAAAAAAAGCTGGGGTAGCAATACTTATATCAGACAAATTGGACTTTAAAACAAAGGATATAGTAAGAGATAAAGAAGGCCACTACATAATGATAAAGGGAGTAATCCAACAGGAAGATATAACTATTATAAATATCTATGCACCTAATATAGGAGCACCTAAATATATAAAGCAGACTTTGATGAATTTAAAGGGCGAGATCAACAGCAATACTATAATAGTAGGGGATTTCAATACCCCACTCACATCACTAGATAGATCCTCAAGAAAGAAAATTAACAAAGAAACAGCAGGCTTATTGGACACACTAGATCAACCCGATTTAATAGATATCTTCAGAACCTTTCACCCTAAAGCAGCAGAATATACATTCTTTTCAAGAGCTCATGGTACATTCTCTAGGATAGACCACATGTTAGGGCACAAAAGTGCTCTCAACAAATTTAAGAAGACTGAAATTGTATCAAGCACTTTCTCCGATTACAACGGCATGAAACTAGAAATGAATCACAACAGAAAAGCTCAAAAATTCTCAAACACATGGAAACTAAATAGCAGGTTGTTAAATAATGAATGGATTAAGAATGAGATCAAAGAAGAAATAAAAAAATTTCCTTGAAACAGATGAAAATGAACACACAACAACTCAAAATTTATGGGAAACAGCAAAAGCAGTGTTGAGAGGGAAGTTCATAGCACTACAGGCACACTTTCAGAAGCTAGAAAAAGCTCAAATAAACAACTTAACCCTGCATCTAAAAGAATTAGAAAAAGAACAGCAAGTAAAGCCCAAATGTAGTAGAAGGAAGGAAATAATAAAGATCAGAGCAGAAATAAATGACATAGAGGCTAAAGAAACAACACAGAAGATCAATGAAACTGGAAGCTGGTCTTTGAAAAGGTAAACAAGATTGATGAACCTTTAACTAGACTCACCAAGAAAAAGAGAGAGAGGACTCAAATAAATAAAATTAGAAATGAGAGAGGAGGAATAACAACTGACACAACAGAAATACAAAATATTGTAAGAAAATACTATGAAGAACTGTATGCCAAAAAACTAGACAACCTAGATGAAATGGACAAATTCCTTGAAACATACAATCTTCCAAAAATCAATCTGGAAGAATCAGAAAACCTAAATAGACTGATTACAACAAAGGAGATAGAAAGTTATCAAAAAACTCCCAACAAAGAAAAGTCCAGGGCCCAATGGCTTCACAACGGAATTCTACCAAATATTCAAAGAAGAACTAACTCCTATCCTTCTCAAACTATTTCAAAAAATTCAAGAGGAAGGAAGACTTCCAAGCTCCTTTTATGAGGCAAGCATAATTCTGATTCAAAAAACAGGCAAAGACAACACAAAGAAAGAAAATTGTAGGCCAATATCTCTGATGAATATAGATGCTAAAATCTTCAACAAAATATTAGCAAACTGGATCCAACAATATATGGAAAAAATCATACACCATGATCAAGTGGGATTTATTCTGGGGAGGGAAGGATGGTACAATATTTGTAAATCAATCAATGTGAGTCATCACATAAACAAAAAGGAGAAAAACCATATGATAATTTCAATAGATGCAGAAAAAGCATTTGATAAAATCCAGCACCCATTCATGATCAAAACTCTCAGCAAAGTGGGAATACAGGGAACATACCTCAACATGATAAAAGCCATCTATGAGAAACCCACAGCCAACATCATACTCAATGGGCAAAAATTAAAAGCAATACCCTTAAGATCAGGAACAAAGCAGGGGTGCCCCCTTTCACCACTCTTATTTAACATGGTCCTGGAAGTCCTAGCCACAGCTATCAGACAAGAAGACAAAATAAAATGAATTCAAGTGGGAAAAGAAGAAGTAAAACTATCACTAATTGCAGATGATATGATATTGTATATAGAAAACCCTAAAGTCTCAGTCAAAAATCTACTGGACCTGATAAATGAATTCAGTAAAGTGGCAGGATATAAAATCAATACTCAGAAATCAGAGGCATTTTTATACACCAACAATGAACAGTCAGAAAGAGAAATTAAGGTAACAATCCTCTTCACAATTACAACCAAAAAAATAAAGTACCTAGGAATAAACTTAACCAAGGAGACTAAAAACTTGTACTCTGAAAATTACAAAGCATTGATAAAAGAAATCAAGGAAGATACAAACAAGTGGAAGCATATACCGTGCTCATGGTTAGGAAGAATAAACATCATTAAAATGTTTATATTACCCAAAGCAATCTATGCATTCAATGCAATACCAATTAAAATACCAATGACATACTTCAAAGATATAGAACACATATTCCAAAAATTTATATGTAACCAAAAGAGAACACGAATAGCCTCAGCAATCTTAAAAAAGAAGAATAAAGTGGGAGGTATCACACTTCCTGATATCAAGTTATAGTACAAGGCCATTGTACTCAAAACAGCCTGGTACTGGCATAAGAACAGGCATATAGATCAATGTAACAGAACAGAGAACCCAGAAATAAACCCACAGCTCTATGGACAACTGATATTTGACAAAGGAGGTAAGGAAATACAATGGAGTAAAGACAGCCTCTTTAACAAATGGTGTTGGGAAATTGGACAGCTACCTGCAAAAAAATGAAACTAGATCACCACCTTACACCACTCACAAAAATAAACTCAAAATGGATAAAAGACTTAAATGTAGGCCGTGAAACCATAAGCGTCTTAGAAGAAAACATAGGCTGTAAGCTATCCAACATCTCTCAGAGAAATATATTTGCTAATTTATCTTCATGGGGAAGTGAAATAAAAGACAGGATAAACAAATGGGACTATATCAAATTAAAAAGCTTCTGCACAGCTAAATACAACAAGAACAGAATAAAAAGACAAACTACACAATAGGAGAACAGATTTGACAATACATCCGATAAGGGATTAATAACCAAAATTTATAAAGAACTCGTAAATCCCAACACCAGGAAGACAAACAATCCAATCCAAAAATGGGCAAAAGAGATGAATAGACACTTCTCCAAAGAGGACATACAGATGGCCAACAGGCATATGAAAAAATGCTCAACATCACTAATCATTAGAGAAATGCAAATTAAAACCACAATGAGATATCACCTCACACCAGTCAGAATGGCGCTCATCAACAAAACAACACAGAATAAGTGCTGGCGAGGTTGTGGAGAAAAGGGAACCCTCATGCACTGCTGGTGGGAATGCAGACTTGTGCAGCCTCTGTGGAAAACAGTATGGAGATTCCTCAAAAAACTGAAAATTGAACTGCCTTTTGACCCAGCTATCTCACTTTTAGGAATATACCCCAAGGACACCATAGAACGGCTCGAAAAGGAGAAATGCACCCCCATGTTTGTGGCAACATTGTTCACAATAGCGAAGATCTGGAAACAACCCAAGTGTCCGTCAGAGGACGAGTGGATTAAAAAGCTTTGGTACATATATACTATGGAGTACTCCTCAGCCATAAGAAATGATGACATCGGATCATTTAGAATAACATGGATGGACCTTGATAACATTATACGGAGTGAAATTAGTAAATCAGAAAAAAAACTAAGAACTACATGAATCCATACATAGAAGGGACATAGAAATGAGACTCAGAGACATGAACAAGAATGTGATGGCAACAGGGGTGGGAGGTGGGGGGAGGCGCGATGGGGTGAAGAAGGAGAGAGGGGTTTGGGGAGGGGAGGGGCACAAAGAAAACCAGATAGAAGGTGACAGAAGACAATTTAACTTTGGGGGAGGGGTATACAGCACAATCAAATGTCAAAATAATCTAGAGATGTTTTCTCTCAACATATGTACCCTGATTTATCAATGTTACTGCATTAAATTTAATAAAAAAAAAACAGATCCAGCAATACATGAAAAAAAAATCATGATCAAGTGGATTTTATTCTGGGGAGGCAAGGACGGTATAATCGCAAATCAATCAATGTGATTAACCACATAAACAAAAGGAAAGAGAAAATCACACGATAAAATCAATAGATGCAGAAAAAACATTTGATAAAATCCAGCACCCATTTATGATCAAAACTCTCAGCAAAGTAGGAAAACAGGGAACATATCTCAACATAATAAAGGCTATCTATTACAAACCCACAGCCAACATCATACTCAATGAGCAAAAATTAAAAGCAATCCCCTTAAGAACAAGGCAGGGTGACCCCTTTTATCACTCTTATTCAACATAATTCTGGATGTCCTAGCCACAGCAATCAGACAAAAAGAAGAAACAAAAGGCATCCAAGTTGGAAAAGAAGAAGTAAAACTATCATTATTTGCAGATGATATGATAATGTATATAGAAAACCCTAAAGTCTCAGTCAAAATACTACTGGACATGATAATTGAATTCAGCAAGGTGGCATATATAAAATTAAGACACAGAAATCAGAGGCATTTTTATAAACCAACAATGAACTGTCTGAAAGACAAATTAAAAAAACAATCCCCTTCTTTATTGCAGCCAAAAAAATAATGTTTCTTTTTTTTTTTTTTTACAGAGATAGGGCAAGAGTCAGAGAGAGGGGTAGATAGGGACAGACAGACAGGAATGGAGAGAGATGAGAAGCATCAATCATCAGTTTTTCGTTGGGACACCTTAGTTGTTCATTGATTGCTTTCTCATATGTGCCTTGACCGTGGGCCTTCAGCAGACCGAGTAACCCTTTGCTCAAGCCAGCGACCTTGGGTCCAAGCTGGTGAGCTTTGTTCACACTAGATGAGCCTGCACTAAAGCTGGCAACCTCGGTGTCTCGAACCTGGGCCATCTGCATCCCAGTCTGATGCTCTATCTACTGTGCCACCGCCCAGTCAGGCAAAAAAAAAAAGTTTCTAGGAGTAAATTTAACCAAAGAGGTTAAAGATTTGTACTGTTAAAAATTATAAAGCATTAAGAAAAGAAGTCAGGGAAGATACAAACAAGTGGAAGTACATACCATGTTCATGGATAGGAAGAATACGCATCATTAAAATGTCTATATTACCCAAAGTAACTTATAAATTCAATTCAATTCTTATTAAAATACCAATGACATACTTCAAAGATATAGAAAAAATATTCCAAAAGTTTATATGGAACCAGAAAAAAACACGAATAGCCTCAGCAATCTTGAAAAAGAAGAATAAAGTGGGGGATATTACATTCCCTGATATCAAGCTATATTACAAGGCTGTTGTACTCAAAACAGCTTGGTACTGGCATAAGAACAGGCATACAGATCAATGGAACAGGACAGAGAACCCAGAAATAAACCCACGGCTCTATGGTCAGTTGATATTTGTCAAAGGAGATAAGGGCATATAATGGAGTAAAGACAGTCTCTTTAACAAATGGTGTTGGGAAAATTGGACAGGTCGCTGTGAAGAAATGAAACTAGACTACAAACTTACACCATTCATGAAAATGAACTCAAAATTGAAAAAAGACTTAAATGTAAGTTGTGAACCCATAAACATCTTGGAAGAAAACATAGGCAGTAAACTCTCTGATATCTCTTGCAGCAATATGTTTATTTGATGACTCATCTCCAAGGGCAAGTGAAATAAATGACAGCATGAAGAAATGGGACTAGATCAAACTAAAAAAGCTTTTACACAGCTAATGAAACTATGAACAAAATAAAAAGACAAACAAGACAATGGGAGAACATATTCGACAATACGTCTGATAAGGGGTTAATAACCAAAATTTATAAAGAACTTGTAAAACTCGACACCAGGAAGATAAAGATTCCCATCAAAAAATGGGCAAAAGAACTGAATAGATACTTCTCCAAAGAGGACATACAGATGGCCAATAGGCATATGAAAAAATGTTCAACATCACTAATCATCAGAGAAATGCAAATTAAAACCACAATGAAATATCACCTCATGCCTGTTAGAATGGCGCTCATCAACAGAACACGGACTAAGTGCTGACTAGGATGTGGAGAAAAGGGAACCCTCTTGCACTGCTGGTGGGAATGCAGACTGCTGCAGTCACTGTGGAAAACAGTATGAAGATTCCTCAAAAAATTAAAAATGGATCTGCCATTTGACCCTGCTATCCCACTGTTAGTAATATACCTAAGAAAACCAAATCACTGATTAAAAAATAGACTTGCACACCCGTGTTTATTTCAGCATTGTTTACAATAGCAAAGATCTGAAAACAGCTCAAGTGCCCATCAGTGAATGAGTGGATTAAAAAGCAGTTATACATATACACAATGGCATACTATGTGGCCATGAAAAAGAGAAAATCTTACCTTTTGCGATAACATGGATGGACCTGGAGATTATTATGTGAAATATGCCAGGCAAAGAAAGAAAAATATCATATGATTCATTCATATGAGGAATCTAATGAACAATGTAAATTAAGGAATGGAATAGATGCAGAAGTGGGGTCAAAGGGCCCAGAGGAAAAGGGGAAGAGAGGATGAGATCAGAGAGGGGGAAGGGATTAGTGAAATTATGTGTACATAACACAAAGACCAAGAGAGCAATACAGCAAATTCTGGAGGGAAGGGGAGGGCATTGGGGGGAGGAGGCATAAGGGGTATCAAGGGGAACACAGGGGTGGAGGGAGAGGGAGATATATTTGATAGGACACTTGAATCTATGTAAACACAATAAATTAAAATTTTAAAAATCTATCCTCTTAACAAATTTCAAGTACTCAAATAGATATGTTAACTATAGTCACATTGTTATACATTAAATCCAGAACTTATTCTTGCAAAGCTAAAATTTTGCTCTCTTAACCAACATCTCCTCATGTCCTTTTCCCTTCAATCCCTGGTAACTACCATTCTGCTTTCTGTTGCTATGAACTTGACATCTTAAATTTAAAGATCACCGAAGACTCTTCATTTTTCATTTGGCTTATTTCACTTAGCATTATGTCCTCAACATTCATCCATATTGTCACAAATATTATTCTTCAGTATGAGTGCATCGGGTGTGAGTGTGTGTGTATTTTATCCACTCATCTGTCAATGAATAGTTAGATTGTTATCATATCCTCGTTGTTATGAATATTGCTGCAATGAACACAGTAGTGTCAACATCTCTTTTAGTTACTGATTTAGTTTGTTTTGAGTATATACCTAGAACTGGAACTGCTGAATCATATGGTATTCCATTTTTCATATTTTGAAGAACCTCTATACTGTTTTCCATAATGATTCTACCAATTTACACTCCCACCAAAAATACACAGAGGTTCCATTTTTACCACATCTTTGTCAACATTTATCTTTCCTTTGTCTTTCTGATGATAGCAATTGTAACATCATCATATTTTATTATGGTTTCGTTTGCATTTCCCTGATGAGCACCTTTTCATATACCTGTTGGCAATTTGTAGATCTTCTTTTGACAAATGTCTATTCAGGTCTCTGCCCATTGTTTGAGTTATTGGGGTTTTTTTTTTACTATTGAATTGCATGAGTTCTTTGTGTATTGTGGATTATTTTCACATTTTAGCTATTATAAATAATGTTTCTATAAACCTTCACATATGAATTTTTTGTGAATATGTTTTTACTTCTCTTGGATATGTACCTAGACATAGAATTTCTGTTTAATCATTTGAGGAAATGCCAGACTGTTTTCCAAAATAGCTACATCCACACTATTTTGCATTCTTACCAGCAATATTGTAGGGATTCAATTTCTCTACATAGTCACCAATATTTATATTATTATTATTAATATCATTCTAGTACATGTGTATTGGTATTTCATTATGGTTTTGACTTACATTTTCTTAATGGCTAATGATGTTGAACATCTTTCTGGGTGCCTGTTGGCCACCAGTATATCTTTGGAGCAATGACTATTAAGATTCTTTGCCCATGTATTAATTGGGTAGATTACCTTTTTATTGTTGCATTGTAAGAGTTATTTATATACTCTAGATGTTCAATTTTTATCAGATAAACAACTTACAAATATTTTCTCTCACTTTGTGGATTATAGTCTCACTTTCTTGATTGTGATTTTTGTTGCACATAGTTTTAAATTTTAATGAAGTTTAATTTATCTACATTCATTTCTTTTGGTGTAGTTGTTTAAGTACCAATTAGAGAAAAAAAACAGGTTACAAAAAACACTGAAAGAGAATTGACTACTGAGAATAACAGACTAAAGACTGCATCCTGTATAATGCATTAGAGGTTGTTTAGTCCAGGCCTGTGTCTCAACTACAAACCAGACATTCTACTCTCAAAATGGATACTTTAGTCAATTGTATCTGTTCATTCAACAAATATGCCCTATATACTACTACATTTAAGCATTTTGCTTAAGATACTACCTGTCTTCAAGAAATTGACAAAATAGGAGGTGTATAACCTCATAATTGCAACACTAGTTATCATCAGGAGAAACATTTAAGAAGTTGTAGAAGAGTTCAGATTATGGAAAGAACACATCTGGTTGAGGGATTTCATAAATGCTACTTTGCATGAAGACATTTTAAACTGTGGGGAGGGGGGACTAACTACCAGTAAATCAAGGAAAAGAAAACCATAACCACTGAATAAACAACAGTTAAAGGAATGCTGAAATTAGGGGTTGAGGTTCTTAGATGCTCTAACTTCAAACAGTGCAGGGATGTTTTGTTTGCTTTTCCTGAAACACACACTCTTAATTTTGACTTGTATATATGAATTGGTGCATTATTATACCCACTACTGGTGAAAGCTAATTCTTTAAAAAATATTATTTCTTAGTGCAAAGTTAAATTTACCAATGGAAAAATATAATTTTTGTATCAAAAAGGTCTCTTTGAGCTGAACAGGTGGAAACACAGTGGATACAGCATTGACCTAGGATAATGAGAACCGAGTTTTGAAGCCCTGAGGTCACTGGCTTCAGTGAGGGTTCACCAGCTTGAGTGTGGAGTCATCGGCTTGAGCATGGGATCACACAAATGATGCCATGGTTGCTGGCTTGAGTCTAAGGTCACAGGCTTCAGCAAGGGGTCACTTGCTCTGCTGTGGCATTCTGGTCAAAGCACATATGAGAAAGCAATCAATAAACAACTAAGGTGCTGCAATGAAGAACTGATACTTCGCATTTCTCTCCCTTCCAGTCTGTCTGTTCTTGTCTGTCTGTTTCTCTCTGTCTCTCTAAAAAACAAACAAACAAAAACAAAAACAAAAAACCCACCATATATATGACTCTCTTTGAATGACAGCTAATAAATTTCTGAAGTTCAACTATTCACTCAACAAATAATGATGAGCTCCTGCTGTGTATAAGCACAAAGGCAAGAGGTCGGAGAGGAAAATAACCATGAATAAAACAGGCATGCTTTCTTTCCTCTGAAAGTTCATAATCTGTTAAAGGAAACAGAGACATAAGTGGACAATTATAATACAGTGTAATAGGGAAAATACTTATATGTGTGTGTGTGAGAGAGAGACAGACAGACAGAGAAAGAAAGAGAGAAAGGGAGGGAAGGAGGGAACCTGAAAAATTAATGAGTTATCCACTTAAAGGCAACAGCTGGCAGCAAAAAATTCTGAACAGAAAGAAAGTATTGACAAATGAGAAAGAATAAGGTCCTTGAGGAATGAAAAGATTAGGCAATGAAGCAATGCCTGGTAAGGAAGGATGGGTGAGGGGAGTTAGAGATGAAGCTGGAGCAGAAACAGATCATGAAGTCATGGCAATAGAGTGACATGATCAATTTTCTCTTTTAGATTATCTGTGAGGAAGGAAGCAAGAAAGGAGGCTGAGGAACCTCTTCAATTAAGTTTTTATTGAATTCTAATCAAGATGTCAAGGGGGGCAACCAGGGAAATAGGGAGAAATGGTTAGTATATTAAAGAGTTTATTTAAGAGGTAGAATCAACAAGACAAGGTGATTAATTAGATATGGTGGGTGAAAAACTATATTAAGTTTCTCCAGAGAAACGGAACCAATAGGATACATATCAAAATGTAAGAGGAGATTTATTATACAATTGGATCACATAATTATGGAGGCTGAGCTATGTTATATTGTTTTTCCAATATATATTGTTGTCTGCAAGCTGGAAGACCAGGAAAGATGGTGATATAATTTGAGTCCAAAGATCCAAGAACAAGAGTTCCAGTGTCTGAGAGCAGGAGAAGAGAGCTCAAGAAGAGAGAGAGAGAGAATACACTCTTCATAGGCCTTTTTGTTCTAATAGATCTCTCCATGTATTGGATGATGAGTGGATCTTCTTTACTCAGTCTACTGATTCTGTTGGTCTTAAACAAATAGACAGCCAGATACTTCTCCAACAAAATGGGTTTATCAAGAACAACAAAGAATTGCAACTCTTGATAAGTGATCAAAGGGCAAAACATGTGCATTCCACAGAACAAAGAAAAGCAATGTTCCTTTATGGAGGAAAGGGAGTTCTGAGGGTCTGCTGTAAATAGTCCATTAGAGGAAATTGGGAGTTTGAAGTGTAATTGCTTTTCATTGGCTGAGTTATAACACTCTTTCATTGGCTGAGTGGTTGTAGGATGAGGAGATTCTCTTCCTGCTGGAGTAGCAGAGTAGAAAAAAAAATCGTCCTGTTGGAAATAGAAAGTGGATCTCTTCCCGTTTGGAGTAATTGACAATGAGGGGTAAGGTGTGTGAGCTCCTCCTACAGATATTCCTAATTCTAATATAAATGAGGTTTCTGTTTATGAATTGTCACAATTCAAATTTTAATCTCTTCTGGAAACATCCTCACAGACATACCTAGAAATAAGCTTTAACAAGCTGTCTGGCCTTCCCTTATCCCAGTCAGGTTGACATAAAATTAGTCATCAGATGGAGATGAAGAAAGGTCATATTTGATGTCCACAACAGGGCTTCCAACAAGCACTTGTCAAAGTGCTGGAGAGACATAAAAGTGTTCATGATCTATTTCTTGTCTTCAAAGAGCTGTTAAAATCCCTGGCAGAGCTGCTAGCACACACTGTGTCTTTGTGTGCTTGCTCCCTCCAAGCATGGCTTGTGAGGTGGATTTAAGCCCCTATTTGCCCCCGAAGACAAGCAACTTTATTCAGGGGACAACAAGAACAACTGTATTTGGCAGCTCTGCTATCAAGGAAGAAACACAAACCACTAAAATACAGGGTTAGAAGAGATTGACACTGCATGTGAAGTACATAAATACCTCAGAAGAGAGGGAAAGAACCGTCTTGGGAGGGAACCTTTCTCCCTTATGGAAGCAGAAATTGAACCTTGCGTTGCCAACTGGGTAGGATTTTATTGTTTTACAGAGACAGAGAGAGAGTCAGAGAGAGAGAGGGACAGATAGGGACAGACAGACAGGAATGGAGAGAAATGAGAAGCATCAATTATCAGTTTTTCATTGCAATACCTTTCAGGGATCCCCAAACTTTTTACACAGGGGGCCAGTTCACTGTCCCTCAAACCATTGGAGGGCCTCCACATACAGTACTCCTCTCACTGACCACCAATGAAAGAGGTGCCCCTTCCAGAAGTGCAGCAGGGGCCGGATAAATGGCCTCAGGGGGCCTCATGCTGCCCGCGGGCCGTAGTTTGGGGACACCTGCTAGTTGTTCATTGATTGCTTTCTCATATGTGCCTTGACTATGGGCCTTCAGCAGACCAAGTAACCCCTTGTTTGAGCCAGCGACCTTGGGTTCAAGCTGGTGAGCTTTGCTCAAACCAGATGAGCCCGTGCTCAAGCTGGTGACCTCGGGGTTTCGAACCTGGGTCCTCCGCATCTCAGTCCGATGCTCTATCCACTGCACCACCACCTGGTCAGGCCTGGATAGGATTTTCATAGACGTAGATGAGGATAGGTGCAGAGGAGAAAGTGGAATACTTTATCCAAAGGATAAGGCAAGAAAAAATTGAAGGAATTGAAAGCAAACTGAAGGAATAATGGTGGTTCAGTTGGCAGCAGCACAGACTACATAAGTGACTCTTTCCAGCTGTCTTTTCAGGGCAAAATTCCTTCTTAGAGTGCGAGAAAAGTTGGCTGAGTTGTGCACAACCATACACATATATGCACACATGTGTTTACACATACGTACCCACATGCACACATACTAAAAACCCCATAGTACTTCTCCATTGTTCTTCTTTTTTTTTTTTTTTGTATTTTTCTGAAGCTGGAAACAGGGAGAGACAGTCAGACAGACTCCTGCATGCGCCGGACCGGGATCCACCCGGCACGCCCACCAGGGGCAACGCTCTGCCCACCAGGGGGCGATGCTCTGCCCCTCCGGGGCATCGCTCTGCCACGACCAGAGCCACTCTAGCACCTGGGGCAGAGGTCAAGGAGCCATCCCCAGCGCCCGGGCCTTCTTTGCTCCAATGGAGCCTTGGCTGTGGGAGGGGAAGAGAGAGACAGAGAGGAAGGAGGGGGGGGTGGAGAAGCAAATGGGCGCTTCTCCTATGTGCCCTGGCCGGGAATCGAACCCAGGTCCCCCGCACGCCAGGCCGACGCTCTACTGCTGAGTCAACCGGCCAGGGCCTCCATTGTTCTTTCTTCTCTTCTACCCTTCTCTTCCAAAGCACCTTCCAGGAAAACACATGTTGTATATAGGAAATAACAAAAGGACTACTTTAACTATTAGTCATTTAGTAATCCCTTAGGATAGAGCAGTGTAAAATAAAACTATTATGGCCCCAGATATGGCCTTGACTGCCAATCTGGGAAATTATAAAGTTGGTAGGCAGTGGGAGCTACTGGACTCTAGTGAATAGGAAAATGCTACTCTCGACTTGGTGTTTCAGGATAATTAAACTGTTTGTGTTGTGTAGAATGAATCAAAGGACCAACCTGGGCAGAAATGTTTTATTCAACATAAAAACTTAATTATTTCCACACAAAAAGTCTGAGTTAGTTTAAAATGTGGGAAAAAAACAACTGCTATACAGACCCCAGTCAGACCAGTGAAGATACTTGTCCTCTTCTCAGGTGTAAATGTGCTTGTTGATTAACATATATGAAAAATGGTGCCATTAAAGACTTAATAAAGACCAGAAGAGTCAATGCTCTATGAGCTAGAGAGAATACCTCTCTTTCCAGTCATGTTTTCTCCTTTTTTAAAAAAAAATTAAAACTTTATTTATTCATTTTAGAGAGGAGAGAGAGAGAGAGAGAGAGAGAGAGAGAGAGAGAGAGGAGATGGGGAGGAGCAAGAAGTATAAACTCTCATATGTGCCTTGACCACGCAAGCCCAGAGTTTTGAACCGATGACCTCAGCATTCCCAGTCGATGCTTTATCCACTGCACAGGTCAGGCAAGTGATGTTTTCTCTTTTTAATTAACAACCAAAACATCTTTTTTTCCTCACTTAATATTTTTGGAACATCTTATGAACCAGGTGCTTTAAATGCCATGTCACATTAAATCCTGACCAAACTTTTCTTATTTTTCAGATGGGAACTAGGATTCAGAGGAGAATAAGGACCTTCTCCAACATTACCTACCTATTAAGGGGTTGAGCTGGTATTCAAACCCCAAACTGTCTGATCACAAAGTCTGTATTTCTCTTACAATAGCCTCCCAGCCCAGTTAATGAAGGAAGAAAAATTAAAAGTAACCAAATTAAAGGGGTAAGAATTGACCACCATAAATTATGTCTCTTTGACATAAGAATTACAAAACAAAAAAATGTGAATAACTGGCCTGTGGTGACGCAGTGGATAAAGCGTTTACTTGGAATACTGAGATCTCTGGTTTGAAACACTGGGCTTGTTTGATCCAGGCACATATGGAAGTTGATGCTTCCTGTACCTACCCCCCTTCTCTCTCCTTTCTGTCTCTCTCTCCCCCTCTCTCTGAAAATGAATAAATAAAATATTTTTTTAATTAAAAATAGGTTAATTTCCTATATTTTGGCCCTAGCTGGTTGGCTTAGCAGTAAAGTGTTGGCCTGGCGTATGAAAGTCCTGAGTTCAATTCTGGTCAGAGCACACAGGAGAAGAGACCATCTATTTCTCCATCATCCCCCCCCCCTCTTCCGCAGCCCTGGCTCGGTTTGAGCAAGTTGGCCCCAGGTGCTGAGGTTGGCTCCATGACCTCACCTCAGGCACTAGAATAGCTCAGTTGCAGAGCAAAGAAGCAATGGCCCCATATGGGCAGAGAATTGCCAGGTAGGGGGCTTGCTGGGTAGATCTCAGTTGGGGTGCATGCGGGAGTCTGTCTCTGCCTCCTTGTCACTTAATAAAAAAAAAAAAATTTAAATATGGTGACACAACTAAAGCGGGAGGACACTTAGAGGATAAATATCAAAAGTGTGAGAACTACCCGAGAGCTTTCTGTTTGGGCAAGGATACACATTGCAAATCTAAATAGCTCTCTTTCTCTTTTTTAAATTTTATTTTGAAATTAAGTTCAACAGGGTAGCATTGATCAATGAGTACATAGGTTTCAGGTAAACATTTTCATAGCATTTGAACTGTTGATAAAGTTGTATACCCATCACTCAAAGTCAAATCATTTTCCAATACCATATTTTTGTCCCTCTTCACTCTCTTCCCCCCACTTTCTCCCTCACATCCCTTTCCCCCTGGTAACCACTTCACTTTTATTTATATCCATGAGTCTCAGTTTTATATCCCACCTATGTGTGAAATCATGCAGTTCTTAGCTTTTTCTGATTTACTTATTTCTCTCAGTATAATGTTCTCAAGGTCCATCCATGTTGTTGTAAATGATACTATGTCATCATTTCTTATGGCTGAGTAGTATTCCATTGCATATATGTACCACATCTTCTTTATCCAATCCTCTATCGAGGGACACTTTGGTTGTTTTCATGTCTTGGCCACTGTGAATAATGCTGCAATGAATTTGGGGCTGCATGTGTCTTTATGTAACAATGTTTTCGAGTTTTTGGTATAGACACTTACTAGAAGGATTACTGAGTGATATGGTAGTTCTAGTTTTAATTTTTTGAGGAACCACCATACTTTCTTCCATAATGGTTGTACTACTTTACATTCCCACCAGCAGTGAACGAGGGTTCCTTTTTCTCCACATGCTCTCCAACAATTGCTATTTACCTGTCCTGTTGATAACAGCCAATCTAACAAGTGTGCAGTGGTATCTCATTGTAGTTTTGATTTGCATTTCTCAAATGGCTAGTGAAGATGAACATCTTTTCATATATCTGTTGGCCATTTGTATGTTCTCTTGGGAGAAGTGTCTGTTCAGGTCCTCTCCCTATTTTTTAATTCAATTGTTTGCTTGTTTGTTGTTAAGCTTTGTGAGTTTTTTATATATTTTGATTATTAACCCCTTATTGGAGCTGTTGTTTGCAAATATAATCTCCCATTTAGTTGGCTGCTTATTTGTTTTGTTGTCATTTTCCTTTGCTCTCCTAAGACCCTTGGGGTTTTACCTCCTGCCGTCTAAAGGCAACTGTTTCACTGGCAGTGGTGAGCATTGCTGCAGCAGCCTGGGAGAATGAGAAAGAGATTCTATTACTCACCCAACATTATGTTTTCATTTCCTAGCAACCAACTCTAACAGGGGACATTTACACTTGCAGTAGTACATCAGCTCTCTGTTGATTAAGCCAAGTTCATATAAAGGTCCACCTTGACTAAATTTGGACTTTATTCCTTTTATCTCCTCTTGCCTAGAGCAATAGTATGATTAACCTATCATTGGTTTGGAGTATGTTATTTCTTTATTGGCTTATTAAGAGACATCTTGTATGCTATTGACTTGTGAAGTTCTTATAATTCGTACAGCAAACATGTGTTAAATAAACTTTTGGCAAAGGCAACCTCAGTCTCTGAGCATTATTTGCCATGAAACATAACAAAGGGTAAAGGAAACATTTTTCCCCCTACAAAATCAAGCATTTTTATATTGTTATGTTCAAAGCAGAGATTGAGTTGCATAAGTCACAAGTGTATTTTGCTCTTTTTGAACATATTAGAAAAATAAAATGGTTTCCGCAACTACTTAGGATTCTATGGTGCCAGCACCTGGGAAATCATTAGTTTCACTCCTCTTGGGCTAAACACAAGGCAACCTAGTGATTCCAACAGTAATGGCAGATTACCTAGTGGGTTAAAAGGGGTGAAGCATCTAATTACGAAGAATGTACCACATATGTATACGTATCAGGTTCCCACATGCTTTGTGCTTTTTCTTTGCCCAGTAATCGAGTCAATGTTAGAACCAACTCTTCTGCCTACCTATGCATACTATTGCTTCTCCCATTCTTCAAATATATCAGTTTGGTGTTTCTACCACACCTTAGGTGTTTAAACAATTTGGAGAGTCATTTGAGAGAATGAGGACAACAAGAGGGACTTGAAAGTGGAGACAATTTTTAAAAATCCAATTTTTAATTTCATTATCACATTTCAAAATTGGTTTTTATATCATTTATTATTGCAGCAAAAGGAAAATTTGGGAATCTCAAGAATTCCTAGTCAACTGCTTTAATCTTAGAAACAATTCAGGCAATAATTAGAAATGATAAAATGCATATCATGTCCTGGGCCTTATCCTGTCTCTACAAGGGTAAAGAAAAAGAAATACTTTTTAAATTGACAAGCCAATACAATAATAGTAATCTAATGAACATTTATTTAGCTTAGGTCTTTTTCTTTCAGAGGTTCTATAGCTCTTAGAGAGAATAAGACCCACCCATCTGAAACTTAGAATTCCCAACATAGCATTGATATTATTTAGAATAATAGCATCTCTTTAGTTCTGTATACAGCTTTGCAATTCACAAAGTACATCCATAGGTTGTTATCACATAAATTCATAAAACTTTGTGAGGTTGGTTATTATTATTATTATTACTATTACTCCCACCTGAGGATTGAGGAAAGGTTAATTGACATTCCATAGACCACATATTGTAGCTAGTAAGCAGACGTAGTACTTAGAACCTGGTTTTCTGGTTTTGAGTACCTGTTCCTGTAAAGCCCCAGATGCCTGTCCACTCCTCTGTGTCCCCCTCCCTGATCTCACCCCCAATGTCTGTAAACTCCTGAAGAGTAGAGGCTACATTTCATGCTTCTTGGTATTTCCAAAAATTACTAGGAAGCCATTGAATTCATTCCAGTGAATTATAAATATTTTAAATTTTCTGTATATTATGATGTTCTGACATATTAAAAAATCTTTCTAGTTGAGGAGTGACGGCCCTTCCTGAGGCAAGCCAATTCTTTGAAACAGGAAAAGACCTAGCCAAGAACATGCCTTTGATATGCAAACTAACCAATCTAAAGCTATATCTTCTCTGTCTGGTTCTTATACCCCAGGAGGCAATATTCCTCTGCCTTAATCATTCCAGGTCCAGGTGACAGACAACTGGGGACCACCCCTATGACCCAAAACCTATGGGAATTATTCAAACTAGATAATCTGAACTCTTAACTCTTTTCTGTCTTGTCTTTCTAACCAAAATCACAATGAAATCCACAACCTAAACTCTTTCTTCACTCCTGTCTTTTGCTTCCTGACCACCCTGATCCCTTTCCCATGTGGCCTTATGGGATGTGTAGTGCCTCCTGTAACTGTGAACATAATAAACTTTGTTTTCTGGAGCCTAATTTCTGCTTCCTTTTGTGGCCACATCTGACTAATGATCTCAAAAAAGAATAGAAAACGTCCACAGATCTTTCTTGAGCAAATACGGTGTCCCAAACTATGTTTAGTAGGACCTGAGGTTGCAATAGTAAACAACTCACAGATACTCTTACCCTCAAGTAATTTACAATATAATAGATGGAGAAGACAAGTAATTAGTTTATTACTTAGCACAGTTTCTTATACATGCTAATAATTTTATTAACATATATTAAGCTATTTAAATGTGTCAGATACTATTCTGAGCACTAGGTATTGTCTTAGGTAATACTTAAAACAACTCTATGGGGTGGGCTTACTGTTAGTTCCCTTTTGATAGATGAGACTAAGAATTAGAAAAGTTTGCAAACTTCATACAGCTAGCAAATGGGGTGCCAGGATTTGAGGCTTGGTCTGTGTGACTCTTAACCAATGTGTCATGCTAGGTCTAATGGTTGATCTCATTTGTTGAATGGTACCTCTGTGCTGCAATTTGAGACTTAAGACACCCCATTAGTTAAACCCTTTTAGTGCCTCAAGGGCTTACCCCACAGTGCATCAAGGTGACAGTATTATTGAGGTTGTACCTGTAAAACTATGTCATCTCAAGAACATAAGGAAAAAAATGTCACTTCTCTCTCTCTCTTTCTATTCTGGGAGAATGAGAAGGACTGACAGGAAAGAAGTGATAGGGTGAGAAAAACCAACCAAGTTGCTTTCACTTTAGTTGTGCATTGATTGTTTCTCTTATGTACCCTGACCAGTGCCAAGCCAGTGTCCCCTTACTCAAGCCAGCAAACCCTGAGCTTTTCATGCCAGCAACCTTTGGGCTCCAGCTGACATGCTGTGAATTATGTGGATGATTCCTCGCTCAAGCCAGCAACCCAGTGCCAAAGAGCTTGCAGTCAGAGCCGGTGACCTCAGGGCTTCTAACTGGCCACCTCAGTGGGTCAACATTTCATCCACTGCACCAACACCAGTCAGGCCAAATATCTCCTCTCTTTCTCTCTTCCACATTTGTTTATCATCAGCAGCCCATTATCAGAATCTAAACTTTGATTTATATTATTGTTATCACATAAATACACTCAGAATCCAACTTTGGTCCCAGGAGAAAGATGCTTGGAAAATAGAATGACTGTCAATTATTAGTTCTCTTATTCCAAGCCCATGGCTTCATAAACAAGAGCAAATATTTAATAGCAATGTGACTTCTGTTGTGCCTCACAATGAAATAAATACCATTCAAATAAGTGAAAAGAAAACAATTCTCAACTTACTTTTATTACCCAGAGGTTAATTCTGAGTTGGCTAAAGCAGAATTGACCACACAATATTTTCCATATCCAACACATTTTAAAAGGAATCTCAAATTTTCCAATGAAAATGACTATTTGGAACAAGTAAAAGTCACATTAAAACCAAGAAAAAGACTTTATTCCTCTTTTAAAATTTCTCCTTTTTTTAGAGTAAAAATAAAATAATACTATATAACATTTTGAAAAAAAGAAAGGAAAATAAACTCTTACCTTCAACCCCACAGCCTAACATCTCTGTGTGCATGTCTGTGTATGTTCCTTGTAACCCTCTGTATATATATATATGTAATCACATTCCCTGTATTTGCTCTCTTAGTTAATATATAGTATGGTATTTTGTTTTTATCACTTGGCATCATACCATAAGTACTCTTGTTGTTGGTATATAGTTTTCTTAATGATCATTTTAATTTTTATATTGGTTACCTTAATATTAGATAGAGAGACCATGATTTATTTAACCAGCTGCTTATTGTTAAACATGTAGGTTGTTTCCAATTGTTCAGTATTATAAATAATAGAGAAATGAACACCTTCATTCACGTAGGGTTATCTCCCTTACTTTTGGATATTTCTTTGAGATAAATTGCCTAAAGTGAAGTTACTGGGTCAAATTATGTGACAATTTTAAGTCTACAGAACCAAATAGATTGTAGTAAGGTATATCTCTTGCTTATACTTCAAAATCCAGCTGTTTCCCTCAACTGTACCTTGTATGTATCTCAATTATGACATTTCTGGTGTAACATTTATTAGCTTATTTCTCTAAGACACAACTTCCTTCTCTGTAAAATGAGGATTATCATGCTTATCTCACAGAACTATTAAAAGGACTAAATAAAATAATGTATATAAAGTCCTTAGCAATGACAAGTCAGTGCTTAAAAATGAAAGCAGTTATGATCATCACATCCTATTTCAATTTGACCCAGCTATTTGACTGAGTTTTGAGAGGAGAGATTATGTTTTGGCCATCTCTATATCCCCAGCATATAACACAGTGCTTAGCACACAAACATTCAACTAAAACATATATTGAATAAAATGGACAAATGAATGAATGAATGCATTGAATAAATTTATACTGCCACCACACTATTTGAAAATACTATTTTTTCACTAGTACCAGCATTGAATATTTATTCTTGATTTACCCAAGAAAAGTAAATTTTCTTTTTAGCATATCCAAGACCTCTTCCCTTCACTAATGTGAAAAATAAATACTACCTGGGATAAGTTTTTCACTTTTTACTCTGCTGGAAAAGATTGGAGATGCAGTTTATAACTGTGGAAGCCATTAGCCACAGGTGGCTATTTACATTTAATTTTATTATTTAATAAAATTAATTAAAATTATATTTAAAATTTAATTTCTCAGCCTCCCCAGCCACATTTTTTTTTCATTTTTCTGAATCTGGAAACAGGGAGAGACAGTCAGACAGACTCCCGCATGCGCCGGACCGGGATCCACCTGGCACGCCCACCATGGGGCGATGCTCTGCCCACCAGGGGGCGATGCTCTGCCCATCCTGGGCGTCGCCATGTTGCGACCAGAGCCACTCTAGCGCCTGAGGCAGAGGCCACAGAGCCATCCCCAGCGCCCGGGCCATCTTTGCTCCAATGGAGCCTTGGCTGCAGGAGGGGAAGAGAGAGACAGAGAGGAAAGCGCGGCGGAGGGGTGGAGAAGCAAATGGGTGCTTCTCCTATGTGCCCTGGCCGGGAATCGAACCCGGGTCCTCCGCACGCTAGGCCGATGCTCTACCGCTGAGCCAACCTGCCAGGGCCCCAGCCACATTTTTAAGTTGTCAAGAGTCACATGTTTCTAATGACTACCACACATAATAGTGTAAAAAGTTCTAGTAGGTAATGCTGGTCTATAATCTAAAAATACTTTCCTGTTTGATTTTAAAAGCATTTTATCATTAATTTGCAGTAAAACTTACTTAAACTTTTGCATTTCATTAACTTTAGATTAAATAGACTGATTGTAAAACCAATAATATCCTATGAGCATCTATCAGCTGTGGAGCAGGATAATATAGCCATGGACCTTGAGAGGTGGTCAAGAGAAGTCAGAACAATATATTTTTTAAGATTTTACTATTGATTTTATAGAGAGAGAAGAGAGAGGGACAGGGAATGAGAAGTATCAACTCATAGTTGCCTTACTTTAGTTGTTCATTGATTGATTGTTTTTCATAAGTGCCTTGACCGAGCAAGCTCAAGGTTTCAAACTAGTGACTTCAGCATTCCAGGTCGATGCTCTATCCACTGTGCCACTACAGGCCAGGCCAGAATAATATTTAAAAATTTTTTAAAGTACCTCAAAAATTTAAACAGAATTACCATATGACTCACCAATTTCACATCTAGATATAGACCCCAAATAACTAAAAGCAGGTAGTTAAACAAATACATGCAGCAAATTCATAAGCAGCACTATTTATAGTAGCCAAAAGATAGAAATAATCAAAAGGCCTATTAAATGGATGATTGAATAAACAAATTATCACATACCTAGACAAAAAAATATTATTCAGCCATAAGAAATAATAAAGTATTTTTAAATTATTATTATTTTTTATATTCTAGTGAGAAGAGGGAAGGCAGGGAAGGCAGAGACAGACTCCTGCATGCACCCCAACTGGGAGCCACCCAACAAGCCCACTAGGGAGTGATATTCTGCCTATCTGGGGCTCTTGCTCCATTGCAACCGGAGCCATTTTTTAGTGCCTGATTGGAGGCCATGGAGCCATCCTCAGTACTTGGAGCCAACTCACTCCAATCAAGTTATGGCTGCAAGAGAGGAAAGGAATAGAGAAAGCAAGAGAGAGAGAGAGAGAGAGAGAAGCAAGAGTAGGAGGTGTAAAGAAGCAGATGGATGCTTCTCCTGTGTGCCCTGACCAGGAATTGAACCACAGACTTCCACACTCTGGGCCATCGCTCTACCACTGAGCCAACCTGGCAGGGCCAAGAATAAAGTATTGATAACATGTTACTTCTTGGGTGAACCTTGAAGTCTTTCTTCTAAGTGAAAGAATTCAGACATGGAAGGTCACATACTGTATAATTTTATTTATATGAAATACCTAAAAATAAGTTAATCAATAGAGAAATAATAAAGATAGGTGGTTGACAGAAGTAGGGGTAGAGGGGAATAAGGACTTATTAATTAGTGGGTATGGAGTTTCCTTTTGGGGTGATGAAAATATTTTATGGCCCTGGCCGGTGACTCAATGGGTAGAACATGGGTCTGGCATACGAGCATCTCAGATTTGATTCCCATTCTGGGCACACAGGAGACGCAACCATCTGCTTCTCACCACCTCCCTCTCCCCCTCTTTCCTCATTTCTCTCCCACAGCCAGTGGCTCAATTGGGTCAGGCACTGAGGATAATTCCATGGGAGCAAGACAGCCTCAGGTGTTTAAAATAGCTACGTACTTGAGCATTGGCCCCAGACAGGGTTGCCAAATGGACTCTGGTCGGGGTGCATGCAAGAGTCTGCTTCATAATATCCCCTCCTTTCATCTAAAAAAATAAAATAAAATAATTGTTTTATAATTATATATATATAGAGGTGGTGGTTATACAATATCACAAATGTAGCAAATGCCACTGAATTATTCACTTTAAAATGGTTAATTTTATGCTACCTAAATTTCACTTCAATAAGACATGATTGTCATAGATATCCCACAAAGTGAATCCCTAACACATAAAAAAATGTATCATTATTTAAACTGTAAAATGGGTAGTAGATTCTTCAGCTGGGATTTTGAAGATCAAGAAATTTGCAGACTAGGTGAGGTGGTTCTTGGAATGTATCTGGTCAACAGCTGGTCTCTGGATAGTTTGCTGAAGATGAGCACTCCCCAAAAGATATAGCCCAAGATATTGTATCTGGTTGAGCTGAGCTTATTCAATGGATCCAAGGAAACCCATCTTTTCCCCTTTCTCCCTCTCTTTTTCTTTCTCTACCAATATCATTCCAGACAAACTTTCTGTGAATTTCATGGAACAAACACAATGTCTGGTATAAGTTTAGAGGAGTGAAAGCAATAACTGAGAGAAAGTAACAAGAATTTTCTACCATGGACTAGCTTTTAGTTATAACCAAAGAGACCAGGTAATGGGACTAAATCTGGTAGGACTGAAAAATCTTTTCTTGCTCAAAGTTCTTATACCAGATGAAGGCCTTTCGAATCTTGGATTAGAAAGAAATAATGAGCCTGATCTGATGGTGGTATGGTGGATAGATCATTGGTGGCATGAAATGCAGTAGACCCAGGTTTGAAACTCCAAGGTCGCCAGCTTGAGCATGGACTCACAAGCTGAAGACCAAAAGTTGCTGGCATGAAGCCCAAGGTTGCTGGCTTGAGCCCAAAGGTCTCTGGTTTGAGCAACGGATCACTCTACCTGCTGCAGCCCCCCCCCCAGTCAAGGCACATATGAGAAAGAAATCAATGAACAACTAAAGTGCTGCAACACAGAATTGATGCTTCTCATCTCTCTCCCTTCCTGCCTGTCCCTATCTGTCCCTCTCCCTGAATCTCTCTCTGTCTCTTTCTTTCTCAATAAAAAAAATGAAAGAAAGAAAGAAAGAAAGAAAGAAAGAAAGAAAGAAAGAAAGAAAGAAAGAAAGAAAGAAAGGTTCTTGGTCCTTGGTTTTACCTCTGTGTGAGCCAGGTAGCTTAATTCTACTGTCTTAATTTGGTTCCCTAAAGTTCTTTTCCTGACAGTGCACAGCCCTGAAACTTGGGCCACCTGGAAACTAGTCCTGGCTCTATTAGTGATTAACTGAGTGACCTTGACAAATTCCTTCCCCTATATGGACATCAATCATCTGCAAGAAGTGGTCTAAAAGGCCTAGTTTTCTAATAAGCTAAAAGTGCACAAACGTCTTCATAAATTTGTAGAAACTAAAACATTTAATCTTTTGCTCCAAGTAACCACCTAAAAAAATGAGAAAGCTGAACTGTAGACATGGCCATCCAAGATTTATAATCATTTAGTAAATTATACAATATTGTATCAGTGGAGTGAACACTTGAAACTAATAGAATATTGTAAGTCAACTGTAATTAAAAATGATTTTAAAAAGAAAATATTTTATATGATTGAAATTCTTCTCTAATGCTTCTATAGTGTTATACCTAAAAGACATGAATAAAGTTCTGCAAAGTAATTGTCTGTTGCTTGAAACCTAGATATGCTGCTACACCAGTAGGTGTGGGGCTCTGTTGTTCTAGCAGTGGCTCAATTTGCATTGAACAGTCATACTTTCCTACCCAGCCTCACCTATGATCAACACCACACTGACAGATAAAATACGCAGCTCATCCTGCCAATTGATGGTGAACCAGGTGTATCTTTAAGGTTGAAAACCAAAACCAGCAATTTGAGGGAGAAAAAAAATTGGACCATGAAAATGGTCTCTTCCCCTTTTTAGCTGAAAAGGAAAAGATGGCTGGGAACTCACATTGTCTGGATGGAAAATAAGATGAAGACTGCCATGTGCAAACTAACAGGGAGTCAGTAGGACCAAAATGCAGCTAAGGTTTTGGTGAAACTAGGTCAGATTTTGAGAACTACAAATAAATTATGGCAGCATCAGAAAAATATCTACTAGGGATGCTTGTTTTGTGTACTTCTTGTAGTATTTGGAAAGTATACTGCTCACAAAAATTAAAGGATATTTCAAAATGAATATGAAGAGATTAAAAAAGAAGCATTCGATATATTTTTATTAACAAGAACATCAGGAAAGCAAACAAGTCAAAGAAAGTTGTTTATGCAAATGAAATGCAAAACTAACTTTTATTTCATTGGTGAAAATGCACTATACAAAAGGCTAAAAGTAATGGAGTATTGGCACGTTCCCTGATCCTCTAATTTTTGTGAGCAGTGTATTTTCACTTGGTTCTCTTATTTTTATTTTATTAATTTTAATGAGGTGATATTGATAAATCAGGGTACATATGTTCACAGAAAACGTCTCTAGGTTATTTTGACATTTGATTATGCTGCGTTCCCATCACCCAAAGTCCAATTGTCTTCCGTCACCTTCTAACTGGTTTTCTTTGTGCCCCTCCCCTCTCCCAACCATCTCCCTCTCCTCCCTCCCACCCTGTAACCCCCACATTCTTGTCCATGTCTCTGAGTCTCATTTTTATGTCCCACCTATGTATGGAATCATATAGTTCTTAGTTTTTTCTGATTTACTTCTTTCGCTCAGTAAAATGTTATCAAGGTCCTCCCATGTTGTAAATGATCCGATGTCATCATTTCTTGTGGCTGAGTAGTATTCCATAGTATAAATGTACCAAAGCTTTTTAATCCACTCGTCCACTAATGGACACTTGGGCTGTTTCCAGATATTCGCTATTGTGAACAATGCTGCCATAAACATGGGGGTGCATTTCTTCTTTTCAAACAGTGCTATGGTGTTCTTGGGGTATATTCCTAAAAGTGGGATAGCTGGGTCAAAAGGCATTTTGATTTTCAATTTTTTGAGGAATCTCCATACTGTTTTCCACAGTGGCTGCACCAGTCTGCATTCCCACCAGCAGTGCAGGAGGGTTCCCTTTTCTCCATGTCCTTGCCAGCATTTATTCTGTGTTGTTTTGTTGATGAGCACCATTCTGACTGGTTTGAGGTGATATATCACTGTGGATTTAATTTGCATTTCTCTAATGATTAGTGATGTTGAGCATTTTTTCCTATGCCTATTGGCCATCTGTATGTCCTCTTTGGAGAAGTGTCTATTCATTTCTTTTGCCCATTTTTTGATTGGATTGTTTGTCTTCCTGGTATTGAGTTTTACAAGTTCTTTATAAATTTTGGTTATTAACCCCTTATCAGATGTATTGTCAAATATGTTCTCCCATTTTGTAGTTTGTCTTTTTATTCTGTTCTTATTGTCTTTAGCTGCACAAAAGCTTTTTAGTTTGATATAGTCCCATTTGTTTATCCTGTCTTTTATTTCCCTTGCCCGTGGAGATAAATCAGCAAATATATCGCTGCGAGAGATGTCAGAGAGCTTACTGCCTATGTTATCTTCTAAGATGCTTATGGTTTCATGTCTTACATTTAAGTCTTTCATCAACGTTGGGTTTATTTTTGTGAATGGTGTAAGTTGGTGGTCTAGTTTCATTTTTTTGCAGGTAGCTCTCCAATTTTCCCAGCACCATTTGTTGAAGAGGCTGTCTGTACTCCATTGTATGTTCTTACCTCCTTTGTCAAATATCAGTTGTCCATAAAGGTGTGGGTTTATTTCTGGGTTCTATATTCTGTTCCATTGATCTATATGCCTGTTCTTATGCCAGTACCAGGCTATTTTGAGTACAATGGCCTTGTAGTATAGCTTGATATCAGGAAGTGTGATACCTCCCACTTTATTCTTCCTTTTCAAGATTGCTGAGGGTATTTGTGTTCTCTTTTGTTCCATATAAATTTTTGGAATATGTGTTCTATATCTTTGAAGTAAGTCATTGGTATTTTAATCCATATTGCATTGAATTTATAAATTGCTTTGAGTAATATAGACATTTTAATGATGTTTCTTCTTCCTAACCATGAGCACGATATATGCATCCTCTTGTTTGTATCTTCCCTGATTTCTTTTATCAATGTGTTATAATTTTCGGAGTACAAGTCTTTAATCTCCCTGGTTAAATTTATTCCTAGATACTTTATTTTTTTTTTTTTGGTTGCAATGGTGAAGGGGATTGCTTCCTTAATTTCTTTTTCTGACAGTTCATTATTAGTTTATAAAAATGCCTCTGATTTCTGAGTATTAATTTTATATCCTGCCACCTTGCTAAATTCATTTATCAGGTTCAGTAATTTTTTGACTGGGATTTTAGGGTTTTCTATATACAATATCATATTATCTGAAAATAATGATAGTTTTACTTCTTCTTTTCCAATTTGGATGCCTTTTATTTCTTTTTCTTGTCTGATTGCTGTGGCTAGGACTTCCAGGACTATGTTGAATATGAGTGGTAAAAAAAGACACCCCTGCCTTGTTCCTGATCTTAAGGGGATTGCTTTTAATTTTTGCTCATTCAGTGTGATGTTGGCTGTGTGTTTGTCATAGACGGGCTTTATGATGTTGAGGTATGTTCCCTGTATTCCCACTTTGCTGAGAGTTTTGATCATGAATGGGTGCTGGATTTTATCCAATGCTTTTTCTGCATCTATTGAAATTATCATGTGGTTTTTCTCCTTTCTTTTGTTTATGTGATGAATCACACTGATTGATTTGCGAATATTGCTTGCCTCCCAAAAATAAATCCCACTTGATCATGGTGTATGACTTTTTTCATATATTGTTGGATCTGGTTTGCTAATATTTTGTTGAGGATTTTAGCATCTAAATTCATCAGGGATATTGGCCTTTAATTTTCTTTCTTTGTATTGTCTTTGCCTAGTTTTGGAATCAGAATTATGCTCACCTCATAAAAGGAGCTTGGAAGTCTTCCTTCCTCTTGAATTTTTTGAAATAGCTTGAGATGAATAGGAGTTAGTTCTTCTTGGAATATTTGGTAGAATTCACTTGTGAAGCCATCATTCCCAGGACTTTTCTTTGTTGGGAGTTTTTTTATAACTGTTTCTATCTCATTTGTTGTAATTGGTCTGTTTAGGTTTTCTGATTCTTCCAGATTAATTTTTGAAAGATTATATGTTTCAAGGAATTTGTCCATTTTATCTAGATTGTCTAGTTTTTTGGCATACAGTTCTATATTGCATTTTCTTAAAATATTTTGTATTTCTGTTGTATCAGTTGTTATTTCTCCACTCTCACTTCTAATTTTATTTATTTGAGTCCTCTCTCTTTTATTCTTGGGAGTCTGGGTAAAGGTTCATCAATATTGTTTACCTTTTCAAAAACCAGCTCCTGGTTTCATTGATCCTCTGTATTGTTTTTTTAAGCCTCTATATCATTTATTTCCACTCTGATCTTTATTATTTCCTTCCTTTTTCTACCTCTGGCATTTACTTGCTGTTCTTTTTCTATTTCTTTTAGATGCAGGGTCAAGTTGTTTATTTGAGTTTTTTTTTTTTTTTTTTTTTTTTTTTAGCTTTTTAAGGTATGCCTGTAATGCTATAAACTTCCCTCTCAGGACTGCTTTTGCTGTGTCCCATAAATTCTGAGTTGATGTATTCTCATTATCATTCGTTTCTAGGAATTTTTTTTATTTCTTCGTTAATCTCATTGTTAACCCATTCTTTATTTAAGAGCCTGCTATTTAGTTTCCAAGTGTTTGAGTATTTTTCAGTTTTTCTGTTGTGGTTGATTTCTAATTTCATGCCATTGTGATCAGAGAAAGTGCTCGATATGATTTCAGTCTTTTTAAATTTGTTGACACCACTTTTGTGTCCTAATATGTGGTCTATCCTAGAGAATGTACCATGAGCACTTGAAAAGAATGTATATTCTGCTGCTTTAAGGTGAAAGGTTCTGAAGATATCTATTACATCAAGTTGATCTAGTGTGTCCTTTAAGTCTGCTGTTTCTTTGTTAATTTTCTTTCTTGAAAATCTATCTAGTGATGTTAGTGGGGTATTAAAATCTCCTACTCTTATAGTATTGCTATTGATCTCGCCCTTTAAATCCATCAAAGTCTGCTTTATATATTTAGGTGCTCCTATATTAGGTGCATAGAAATTGATAACGGTTATATCTTCCTGATGGATTGTTCCCTTTATCATTATGTAGTGACCTTCTTTATCTCTTACTATAGTCTTTGTTTTAATGTCCATTTTGTCTGATATAGGTATTGCTATCCCAGCTATTTTTTCATTTCCATTTGCATGAAATATTTTTTCTCCATCGTTTTATCTTCAGTCTATGTGCATCTTTTGTTTAAAGGTTTGTCTCTTGTAGACAGCATATGTATGGGTCCTGTTTTCTTATCCATGAAGCTACCTTATGTCTTTTGATTGGATCATTTAATCCATTTACATTTAAGGTTGTTATTGATATGTAGTTGTTTATTGCCATTTTTATTTTAAAGCTATGTTCTTCTTTTACTATATTATTTTCCCCCTTTGTTCTTTTTATAACAAGCCCCTTAACATTTCCTGCAGCATTGATTTGGTTGTAATGAATTCCTTGTTTTTTGTTTTGTTTTGTTTTTTTTTGTCTGGGAAGCTTTTTTTCTCATTCAATTTTAAACGATAGCCTTGCTGATAAAGTATTCTTGGTTGTAGGCTCTTTTTCTGCATTACTTTACATATTTTTTGCCATTCCCTTCTGGCCTCAAATGTTTCTTTTGAGAAGTTGGAAGTCATCCTTATGGGGGCTCCTTTGTAGGTGATAGTCTTTTTTTTTTCTAGCAGCTTTTAATATTTTCTCTTTATCACTAAGCTTTGGTATTTTAATTATGATGTGTCTTGGTGTAGATTTCTTTGGGTTTCTCTTTAGTGGAGTTCTCTGTGCTTCTTGAACTTGTGAGATGTTTTCCTGCCTTAATTTAGGGAAGTTTTCAGCTATGGTATGTTTGAACAAAGTCTCTATCCCTTGTTCTTTCTCTTCTTCTTCAGGAATCTCTATGATGCGAATGTTATTTCTCTTCAAGTTGTCACAGAGCTCTCCTAGAGTTTCCTCGGACTTTTTGAATCTCTTTTCTTTTTTTTTGTTCTGCTTCTGTGCCTTTATTTATCTTGTCTTCTAACTCACTGATTCTATTCTCAGCTTCATGCATCCTACTTTTAATTCCCTTCATGGTGTTCTTCATTTCTGATATTGTATTTGTCATTTCTGACTGATTCTTTTTTATTATTTCAATGTGCTTTTTTTATATTTGCTATCTCTTTATTTAGGTGTTCATAATGACCATCTATTTTTGTTCTAAGATCTTTGAGCATCCTAACAATCATTATTTTAAACTCTGCATCTGGTAATTTGGTTATATCTTACTCATTCGGGTCCTGCACTGGGGATTTCTCTTGATTCATTTGTGTTGCATTTCTCTGCCTTCTCATTTTGTCTGTGTAAAAGAAGGTTTTGGCCACTAGAGTCTACTGGGTGTGACCTCTGTGTTCCCTAGGTGTGGTCTGTCTGCAGGCCCACCACCCCCTCTGGTGTTGCCGCCTAGGGCATCCAGGTATGGGCATTGCCAGTGCCTGCCCACTGGGGCTGTTGCTGTGGTTTCTGCCTCTCCTTCACAGGAGTGGCTGTGATCACATGCTCAGGTGTACAAGCCAAGACCTTCGCCCGACCCCCATGGGTGGTGTTATGATTGGCCCTGAGTGCAGGGCTGAGCACCTTTGCTGAGCTGCAGGTCTCTGCCTGATTCCATGCTTTCGCCCCACCCCTGCAGGAGGAGCCCACTTGTGGGACAGCTGCATGCCTTGGCTCCACGGGCTGGGTGGGACTGCATGCCCATGCTCAGTAGTGGGACTCCGCCTGTTCTGGGCTTTTTGCTCCACCTCTGTGGGAGGAGCTGGCTCCAGCATCAGGCTAGAAGCCTGCGTTCCTTGGGTGGGGCAAGGCTGCGCTCCTGCAGCCTTGCTCAAGGGCAGGTCTCTGCCCCTACAGGAGCTTCTGCCCTTCCACCGCAGGCTAGATTGCAGGCGACCTGTAGCAGGGCTTGACCACTGTTGCACATCCCCTCCTTCCCAGCCGGGCAAGACTGAGCTCAAACCTGGGCCTCTGTTGTGGCCAGCCAGCTTCCACCCTTTCCGACAGAACTGCACTTCTGCGTCCCACTGCTACCTGCCTTCGGGTGAGCCCTCAGCTGTGTGGGTGGGGGCACTGCAACTCAGACCCTAAGACTCACTATTGTAGTCCTGAAAGCTCCCTCTTTCTAAGCAACTCTGCTCTGAGTTCCATGGGAAAGCTTTTTTGGCTGGTGTCCTGCTTCCCTTTGCTGGTATTGCTGTTTCCAGAAGAAATATTCACTTCAGATTTGGGGAGTGACTCATCCCAAGGGTTAGGGTGGCTGTCTCTCAAAGTGTTTCTCCCTGTGCCTTCTAGATTACACTCTCTTCCTGCTATTCCTGTCCTCTCCTCTCTCCCCATCCCCTGGAGCCCTGGGTGAGTGTTTGTGAGAGAGGTTTTTTGCATGGTCCCTTTAAGAATAATCCTGGGTCTGAGAAATCAGTCTCTTTCTTACAAACAATATCCTTACTTGTTTCCAGCTAAATACTGCCATACACCTCTTCTAGGCCTGGAGCTTCAGGCTGGGGCTTTGTTCCTGAGACTCAGGACCCTCCCCTTTCTGCTAAACTCAGTTCCCACAATATGAGTCTCTCCCAGCTGCTGTTTGCTCCAGAGAGCTGGGCAGCCCTCTCCACATTTCCGCTTTTCCTACCAGTTTCAGTGTGTGGTTTTTTCAGTGTTCCTTGGTTGAAGAGTCCTCTTAATTTAGTCCAAAGTTGGTTTTTCCAGATGATGGTTCTTAAAATTGGTTTGTAATCCACTTTGGTTCTGGAAAGTGGAAGTTGTCACATCTGCCCACTCCATTGCCATCTTGTCTCCCCCTGGTTCTCTTCTTCATGTAGAAAAAAATAATAATTTTAAAAGCATCTGGCTGTTTTGCTTGACCTGTGGTGGTGCAGTGGATAGAGCCTCACCTGGAAGGCTGAGGTGGCTTGTTCTAAACCCTGAGCTTGCCCAGTCAAGGCACATACATAAGCAAACAACAACTAAAGTGAAACAACTATGACTTGATACTCCTTACTTCCTCCACCTCCTCTCTCTGTAAAATCAATAAATAAAATTTTAGCAAGTACCCTCTTGTTTCAAGTACATCTAGAGAAATTCCCCAAAGAAGTGGTCTGTTCATACTAGGGCTAGACTGCATGGGGGTCACGATGCTCACAGCAGTAACAGTTGAAGTGAGATGGTTTCCAAGGAAAGAACCTGAGGAGATTAATTCAACACACTGGGCAGCACTCCTTCCTTCCTCACAGATCTGTCTACACCTTGTTCTGTATGCCTACAACCCTGGAGGGGTCTGTGCTTTGTTTTAATAAAAGTCCCCCATTCTTTTCCAGGGCTTTCTTACCTATTCAAACTACAAAGATTTTTTTGAAGCCAAGGGAGGTGTTACCTTCTTAGATGGAGTCAGACTTTCACAGGATAGTTCATAAGGAATATCTCTTTTTCTCTGGGTGCAATTTCCATTTATGAACATGACTCTATTTTTTAAAAAAGACATATCATTTTTTCAAATAATTCTGCCATACAAATTCAAGCATTAAAACCTTGTCCCTAATTGAAGTTCTCTTTCTCTGCCCACGAATGCCCCATCCAAGCTGGAAACATATTCCCAGGCTTTGCCACCATGTAAACCTGTAATCTTTTTATGCCACTATCCATATTGGTTTATAAAACAGAGGTATGCAACACATTGGAAAGAAAAATGGCACCTGTCAAATAACAAGCCCTATGAAATGCCTGTGTAATTTTACTTTTCACCTAGTAAATATCCAATTATTTTCCAGAATAGCTCTTTCCAGAATTCAAATCTGTTTCTGTTAATATTAAAAGTTTAGAAGTCTAGGAGAACATGAAAGTTCTGACTAAAAGCAGATGGGGTTCATTATCTGGTTAATCACAATCTAGCATTTCCCACCCCCATTTATCACTCTCCTTCCTCTACCACTCCCCAAAACAATGTTCTGCCTCAGAAAAGGTCACAAAAAATTTCTACAAATACAGTATTATCTTAAAACATATCCAAAGGCAGAGCTCTGTTTTAGAGAGTTTGAGACCAGTATCATTATAAAATAATTTTTTATACCATTTCACCCAGAAAAAGAAAATTTCTTGCAAAGTGTTCCCTACCATTCTATTGCACAAAGCAGATGCCATTGTGTTTGTTAAAGCCAGGGTCTTTCTGAATATTAATCATATAATATTTAGCCATGGAAGAGCTCCTTAGAGACTCCCTGCCTATTTTTTATATAGAGAAACTGAGCCCAGAGAGAGGAAGGGATTTGCTAAAATTGCATCTTTAGTTAGTCTTGATGCTAGAATTAGGACACATACCACTACAGGCAGTGCTGATGTGTAAGAAAAAGTACCAAAAGGGCCTGAGTTAAATGAATTGTACCAATAATTATTTCTGAAAAGTAGTGTACCCAGCAGGAGTCATACCAACAACACAGAACCCAAAATATAGAAAAGAGAGCTTATAGTAAGCACTTGGGTCTAGCTGGACTGAATCCGATATGGGAGTCAGCTCCAAGCAGGGATGAGAGGGTTAGTTTTATACTCTGCTGCCTCCTTCTGGCAGTTTCTGTTGATGCTGTTTACCAGGCATCCGGCCTGAGCTTATGGTAGGTATTCTTCTGTTGTTGGTAACGGGCTCCTTCTGCTGATTCACCTTCTGCCTCCATTGGTAATGGGCTTCTGCTTGGTCAACTTAAAGTATAAATACAGTTCATCACGTACTGACTGAGGAAGGGTTGGGAAAAGGAATTTTTCAGGCGTGAAGATACATTTTGCCCTAACAGTTTCTCAGTTTACTACATATCTATTGGCCACATGTTAATGGCTCATCTTTTATTGCTTCCCTGAAAGCTGACTCAAAGGTAAAGTCAAAATAGATATTTTAATGTAACACATATTCAGAGTACAGAAGATAGGAAGAGGTGTCTCCTACGGCTGTCTGGCTGCACTTGGCTAGAACAGCTTTTCTCTGGCCTTGGGAAACTGCTTATTCAGATGCCTCCACTGCCAGTGCCTTGGTATTTTTTTTAGTCCAAATTTAACAAGAGGGCAAGTGGACCTATGTGACATGGCCCTTAGAGGTGCCAAGAAGCTTTCTCAGTTCTATGAGGTTCCTCAGAAAACTTTTAGGGACTGAAAGGCTTAGAAGATGAGGCAAGAATGGTAAGATTTGGTTTAAAAAAACCAAAAGCAAAAACAAAAAAGGATTTGTTTATCAGCACTATTCATAGAATATAAAGAGAGAACAGAAGGAATACTGGCTGAAAACTATGTACTAGCCAGTGCCTTTCTTATACACAGGGGACCTTGATAGTGTCTTCTTTTCTCCCAGGACTAATCAGAGACATTTTCTAGGCCCCTCACACAATGCTGGTGAGAATTTAAAATGGTACTACTTCTGTGGAATACATCATCATGGTTCCTCCAAAGGTTTAATGTAGAGTTACTATGTGAGCCAGAAATTCCACTCTGAGGTATATACACAAGATAACTAAAAGCAGAGACTTGAACAGATACTTGTATGTCCGTGTTCATTATAGCATTATTCATTATAACTAAAATGTAGAAGCAACCATGAATGGATGAATGGATAAAAATGTAGTACATTCATACAATGGAATATTATTCTGCTATAAAAATGAGTGAATGACTAATACACACTACTATACAGATCAACCTTGGAAACATTATGTTGAATGAAATAAGCCAAACACAAAAGGAGAGATACTATATAATTCCACATATATGAAATATCTAGCATAGACAAATTCCATAGAGACAGAAAGTATAATAGTGGTTGCCAGGGACTTGGGGTAGGGTGAATGGAGTGTGATTTTTAATGGATGTAGAGTCTCCTTTTGGGATTATGGAAAAGTTCTAGAACTAGATAGTAATGATGGTTCCATACATTGCAAATGTACTTTGTGCCATTGAGTTGTACACTATAAAATTGTTTAAATGGTAAGTAAACTATGTTATGTATATTTTACCACAAATAAATCTCTTAGAAATTAGATTGCATGGGTCTGCAGAAAATATCTAAAGCAGTGACTCTCTACCCTGGCTACAGGAGAATTACCTAGACAGATTTTAAAAATATCAATGACCAGGGATCCAACTCCAGAGATCATGATTCAATAATCACTGTTGTTAAAGGCTTACAGAGTTGAGTGTAGTCAGAGTTCAACTTAGAGATTTCAGCAAGTTCTAACATCAAGAGAAGCCAACTGAAGGATGATGGCATGTGTAAAAGGTACTTTGCTCTGCCTGCCCTCTACCACTGTCTTTTAATTTTTAAAAACTGTGGTAAAATATATACAACATAAACTTACCATTTTATGTGTGCATTTCAGGGACATTAAGTACATTACTGTACAGCCATCACCACCGTCCATTCACAGAACATTTTATATATTGCAAAACTGAAACTCTGTACCCATTAACAATAATTCTCCATTCCCTTTTTCCTCAGCCCCTGGCGAACACCATTCTAGTTTCTGTCTCTATAAATTTTACTACTCTAGGAATCTCATATAATTGGAATCATGAAATATTTGTCCTTTTGTGACTGGCTTATTTTACTTAGCATAATATCTCCACATTTCCACCATACTATATAGCATGTGTCATAATTTCCTTCTTTATTATATTATTTTTATTAATTTTAATGCAGTGACATTGATAAATCAGGGTACATATGTTCCGAGAAAAACATCTCCAGATTATTTTGATGTTTGATTATGTTGCATACCCCTCACCCAAAGTCAAATTGTCTTACGTCACCTTCTATCTGGTTTTCTTTGTGCCCCTCCCCTCCCCTACCCCCTCTCTCTCCTTCCTTGCCCCCTACCCCCCCCACCCTACCCCCTGTTACCATCCATCACATTCTTGTCCATGTCTATGAGTCACATTTTTATGTCCCATCTATGTATGGGTTCATATAGTACTTAGTTTTTTCTGATTTACTTATTTCACTCCATATAATGTTATCAAGGTCCATCCATCTTATTGTAAATGATCCGATGTCATCATTTCTTATGGCTGAGTAGTATTCCATAGTATATATGTACCAAAGCTTTTTAATCCACTCGTCCACTGACGGACACTTGGGCTGTTTCTAGATCTTCGCTATTGTCAACAATGCTGCCATAAACATGGGGGTGTATTTCTCCTTCTGGAATAGTTCTATAGTGTTCTTGGGGTATATTCCTAAAAGTGGGATAGCTGGGTCAAAAGGCAGTTCGATTTTCAATTTTTTGAGGAATCTCCATACTGTTTTCCACAGAGGCTGTACCAGTCTGCATTGCCACCAGCAGTGCAGGAGGGTTCCCTTTTCTCCACGTCCTCGCCAGCACTTATTCTGTATTGTTTTGTTTATGAGCGCCATTTTGACGGGTGTGAGGTAATATCTCATTGTCGTTTTAATTTGCATTTCTCTAATAATTAGTGATGTAATTTTCTTCTTTTTTAAAGGCCGGAATAATATTTCATTGTATACATACACCACATTTTGCTTACTTACTGGGAATTAACTGGTATTTCATTGTTCATTGTGGTTGCCTGTCTGCCCTCTCTCATGAGTTTGATGTTCTTGCTTCCACACTGATTATTCTATACCTTTTTTTCATAGTTTTAACTACTGACAGGTCAACATATGGTTAAAGAGCTGCACCTTTGAGAGATTGTGGTTGAAGAAAGTGACAACTTTCTGTGCTGCCATCAACCATATTTTTGATACAATCTACAATCTCCTCTTGTTGATGAACCAATATCTCCCCACCTAGATTCTGACCTCTTCTAACCATATCCTAACATTCACATAAACTCTATCACTGCACTCTCCTACTACTTTGAAAAGAATCAGATATACTCATCTTGCTCCAGGCAGCAAATGATTGCTGGGTATTTTAGGTAGGATAGACAGTTAGTAGAAAAGAAAAAGGGGAGAGGGGAAAGGGGGTTGATTTCAACCCACTAATGAAGAAGTCAAAAGTATTAACTTCTGAGTGGGGCAGCTGTGTTAGGCTTGCTGGTGAGTTTATGGGCTGCAAGCACTTTGCTTGATTAGTGCATGAGCACGTGGGAGCAGCACATGTGCAGAGTCTATATAAGGCTCTGGGTGCTTCTGCTGGATGGTGATTCTCCCAGATCGCTCTCCCACCACCATGAGGTGTGGTTTTCCTTGCTCCCTTGACCTTACTGAAAATAGCAGATTTTCCTTTGTTTACTAGCTCTTTCACTTTTGTTGCACTAGGGAAAACTTTTTTTTTTAATTTTCTGTTGCATGAGGTTTTAGATCTGTTTCTATATATTTCTGCATTGCTGAATCCAAATCTGAAATCCACTTTTTGGTGCATGCTCTAGTATTCATGCAATTCTAATGTCTTTTTGTTACAGTTAATGGCATGCATTGGTTTTTAAATTGGAGTTAAAGACAACGACTCTTGGATTGAACATAACCACAAGACAATTAATGTTTTACAAACATCACTTTTACATAATTGCAGTTGTTTTTAATGTAAAAATTATCTGATAAAAACACCCTCTTATTTTGTTTTAAGACTGAATCATGGCTTCTTCAAGTAGGCGTAAATGTAAGAATAGTCCTGACACCTTTTGTTATATATGTGGCTGTTACACACTTAAACGTCAAAGGCGATATATTTCATCATTTGTGACACGTGCACATATTGCCTATTTTCAGTGGTTCCAATTGGTTATTCAACTCATCTGAGAGAAGATTATAATGACATAAAAATTGTCCTCAACCTTCTGAAGTATGAGGAGCATAACTGGATGATTTGTGTGGATCTTAAAATGGTAAATTTCCTGCTAGGACAACAGAGAGGTTTCACGAAGTATCTCTGTTTTCTGTGTTTGTGGGACAGCCGAACTTGGGAGAAACACTGGACACAGAAGGAGTGGCAGAAACGTGAAGCTCTGGAAGTAGGGATGTAAACTATTGTGAATGAACCTGTAGTTAATTGAGACAGGATCATTTTTCCCCCACTTCACATCAAACTTGGCTTAATGAAGCAGTTTGTTCAGGCTTTGAAATGAGAAAGTGAATGCTTTCAATGTATTATTTCTGCTTTTTCTGCTTTGTCTTTTGAGAGGATAAAAGCAGGTATATTCGATGGACCTCAAATTTGAACCCTCATATGTGACAAAGGATTTGCCAGGAAGGTGAATAAGGAGGAGAAAGCAGCATGGCATTGTTTTGTGGCAGTTACAAAGAACTTCCTTGGCAACAAAAAAGCAGAAAACTATAAACTTTTGGTTCAAAGAATGCTGTTGGCTTTCCGTGACATTGGATGTAACATGAGCATTAAGATTCACTTCCTGAACAGTCACCTTGATAAGTTTCCCAAAAATCTTGGAGCTGTTAGTGATGAGCAGACTACTGCTGGAGCATCAAACGAGATTGTCCTCAACAAGTACACAAATGCAAGAGCTACAAATGCAAATTTTTACCTGAATAGAATTTAAATAAGTTTTGCACAAATTTTATGATTAAAATAAGTGATTTAATATGTTCTATTTTGAAATTGTAGACAAATTCTGATGCAATCATATCTTTTAGTGTATTTACTGCATTATATAAATTATTATATTTTTACAAAGATGATACCCAAGAAGACATTCTACTTCATTATGTTAAACTAAATGTTGAAAATTTTACAATACAATGAAAACCTAAAATCTTGAATTGCAAAAAAATCTGTAGCTTACAGAGAAAAACTAATGTCAGATTTGAGATCAGCACACTTAAATTAGGTAAGAACAAGTGTTTATGTGGATGCAACAAAAATTTTGTTCCCCAGAATAGAAAGCCCAGAAATAAAACCACATATATATGGTCAAATAATCTTTGATAAAGGGGCCAACAACACACAATGGAGAAAAGAAAGCCTCTTCAACAAATGGTGTTGGGAAAACTGGAAAGCCACATGCAAAAGAATGAAACTTGATTACAGCCTGTCCCAGTGTACTAAAATTAATTCAAAATGGATCAAAGACCTAAATATAAGACCTGAAACAATAAAGTACATAGAAGAAGACATAGGTACTAAACTCATGGACCTGGGTTTTAAAGAACATTTTATGAACTTGACTCCAATGGCAAGAGAAGTGAAGGCAAAGATAAATGAATGGGACTACATCAGAATAAAAAGTTTTTGCTCAGCAAGAGAAACTGATAACAAAATAAACAGAAAGCCAACTAAATGGGAAATGATATTTTCAAACAACAGCTCAGATAAGGGCCTAATATCCAAAATTTACAAAGAACTCATATAATTCAACAACAAACAAACAAACAATCCAATAAAAAAATGGGAAGAGGACATGAATAGACACTTCTCCCAGGAAGAGATACAAATGGCCAACAGATATATGAAAAGATGCTCAGCTTCATTAGTTATTAGGGAAATGCAAATCAAAACTACAATGAGATACCACCTCACCCCTGTTAGATTAGCTATTATCAACAAGACGGGTAATAGCAAATGTTGGAGAGGCTGTGGAGAAAAAGGAACCCTCATTCACTGTTGGTGGGACTGTAAAGTAGTACAACCATTATGGAGGAAAGTATGGTGGTTCCTCAAAAAACTGCAAATAGAACTACCTTATGACCCAGCAATCCCTCTACTGGGTATATACCCCAAAACCTCAGAAACATTGATACGTGAAGACACATGTAGCCCCATGTTCATTGCAGCACTGTTCACAGTGGCCAAGACATGGAAACTACCAAAAAGCCCTTCAATAGAAGACTGGATAAAGAAGATGTGGCACATATACACTATGGAATACTACTCAGCCATAAGAAATGATGACATCGGATCATTTACAGCAAAATGGTGGGATCTTGATAACATTATAAGGAGTGAAATAAGTAAATCAGAAAAAAACAAGAACTACATGATTCCATACATTGGTGGAACATAAAAATGAGACTAAGAGACATGGACAAGAGTGTGGTGGTTACCAGGGGTGGGGGGAGGGAGGACAGGGGGAGAGTTAGGGGGAGGTGGAGGGGCACAGAGAACTAGATAGAGGATGGCGAAGGACAATCTGACTTTGGGCGAGGGGTATGCAACATAATCTAATGACAAAATAACCTAGACATGTTTTCTTTGAATATATGTACCCTGATTTATTAATGTCATCCCATTACCATTAATAAAAATTCATTTAAAAAAAACATTTTGTTCCCCAGTGTTATTTGCTTGCCTGGCTTTGTGAGCCTCCAATAAATGGCCTGACACTTTCTAGCTCTGCAGTTTCTCTACCCTGCCCATGACAAAGACCAAAGGACAGTCATACAGGCTCTGAACCACCTGAGTGCTGCGTACCGGTGGCTGCTGGTCCTTGAAAGTGACCATGGTACCCATTTCAAAGGTTCTATGGTTAGACAATGGGCTCAAGAGCTGGGGTTGGACTGGAAGTACCATGTTCCCTACCACCCCCAGGCTGCTGGTATCATTGAGCAGTTTAATGGACTCTTAAAGCAGGGACTGTGATAGGAGTGGGGTACTGGCTCCCTTACTGGATGGACACGCCGCTTATGTACTCCGGATTTTGAATGAGAGACCTCGACAGGTCAGTTCAGCTCTGGTCAAGGCCCTCCTGCATTGGGCAGCTGCTTCCATCCAGTTGCAGATACGCACCAAGAACACTTTGCTCAAGCCAGGTTTTAGAGGGCAGGACGATGTATTTTGCCTGCTCCAACAGCCTCCCTTAAAGGCCAATGGCTTCAACAGACATGGCCCTGGACTGTACTGGCCCCCCACCTGTGATGGGTGGCCTTGTTGGCACCGAGGGGTAGGGGGCTAGAAGTGGACCTTCAGTTGACTCCCTGGGCAACCAGCACCTGGCCGCCTAAGGCAGAAGTGTATTATCCCTTGAGTGCTCAGGGGGACAGCATGATGAAGGGCACCTTTGTCATTTCCTTATGGCCCATAATGAGTTCTCCCATCTTGCTGCACATCGAAGCAGCAGATCCTGGTGTGCAGGACAATAAGGTTTGGTTTGCTCACCTGGGCGGCCTCTGGTACCTGCTGCTGTGCTGTCTGCAGACAGAACTCCAGCCTGTATTTAGCCTGAAGGAAAATATTTGCCTCTCTGGTGCTGCTGACCACTTTCTCATTTGGCCCACAGCTGTGTTTGTAATTCTGTTGTAGACTGTACTGTTTTGGTTTTTGTAATGTACCTCCCTCCTTGCACAGGGACCATTGTGGAATAACCTGTCGCGTAAATTGTGAGACGAGCAACTATAAAGGGGTGGAATGTGGGGCAGCTGCATTAGGCTTGATCGCTGGTTTACTGGCTGCAAGCACTTTGCTTGATTAGCGCGTGAGCAGGTGGCAGCGGCACATGTGCACAGCCTAGATAAGGCTTCCCCTGGGCAGTGATTCTCTCAGATCACTCTCCCGCCACCGTGAGGTGCAATTTTCCTTGCTTCCTTGCCGCCGTTTCTGTGAATAGCAGATTTTCCTTTGTTTATTAGCTCTTTCACTTTTGTTGTTTATTTGCTCACCTGTCTTTACGAGCCTCCAATAAACAGGTATAATACAACACTTTCCAGCTCCACAGCTTCTCTACCATCTGCCTGAATCCAATGTGAACCTGCGTGGCCTCAGTTACAAGCATTATCATCTGCCAAAACAAAATCACCAGATGTTCAGTCTTGAAACACTCACTGTATATTAGTCCCAATATCAGGGAAGGGAAGCCTTGAAATTTACAGCTAAAAAGTATATAACCTCTAAAACCCCAATAAATAGACACACTCAGGCTAGCTAAGTTTGACCATTTGTGCCTCATGCCAAGTATATAGCTTTGCTCACTGTATATTAGTCCCAATATCAGGGAAGGGAAGCCTTGAAATTTACAGCTAAAAAGTATATAACCTCTAAAACCCCAATAAATAGACACACTCAGGCTAGCTAAGTTTGACCATTTGTGCCTCATGCCAAGTATATAGCTTTGCTTAATAAAGTGCTTGCTTTCCTTGAACACTGCACCCTGTCTCTCACCTGAATCCTTTCTCATGAACATGACAAGAATCGAGGAGGTAGAAGCCACTTTGGGCTTTGCCCTTCTCTGGTGATAGGTAGACAAGCCCAGATTGTGAGCTAGGAGCCTCCAGGCATCCAAAGAGTACTGATGAGAAGCAGATGTGTTTGTCTCTGTAGGCCCACCTATCATTTCTTCTCAGCTATTGTCCCATAAGAAAAACTGGATGTGGCCTCTGCAAGAATTCTTTATCTTCTGGTCAAGATGCTTTCTGTGGAAGAATTCAGTTTTTCTCTCTTCACCCAAACACTGGTACTTAGGCTTCCTGGAGGGATGGAGTAGAGATGGGGCAAAAGAGTTAACAACATACAGTATCTTTTATGTGTTGGGCTATGGGACAATCAACAGACTAAGGTCACAGTCAACAGATCACTTTGGAAACTACACACATTGCCAGTGAGAAAGAGAAGTATAGCTAAAAGAACTGAAAGCCTAGCAGTAGCAGAATCCCAGTGTTAGCCTCTCTCTTCCACTTCTAGTTTCAATTGTGCCTGTTCACCCAGAGTCCTAATAATCTAATAACCTTGCTGTACATGTTCTCACTCTTCAGGCCTGCTTCTCTGCTCTGCATCATTTTTCTCTACTGGCCCAGCTCTGGTAATGTGCACATATGTGCATGCAGCCTCACACAGAGAGAAGTGTCATCTTAGCCTTGGCTGCCATGACAAAAAACCATACGTTGGGTGGCCTAAACAACAGACACTTATTTTCTCACAGTTCTGGAGAATGGAAGTACAAACTCAAGGTTTTGACAGGGTTGAATTCTTGTGAGAGCACTATTCATACATTACAAAAGGGTTGTATTCTCACTGTTTCCTCACACAGGAGGGAGAGGAGTACAAAAAGGCAGATTGAGCCCTGGCCGGTTGGCTCAGCGGTAGAGTGTCGGCCTGGCGTGCGGAAGTCCCGGATTCGATTCCCGGCCAGAGTACACAGGAGAAGCACCCATCTGCTTCTCCACCCCTCCCCCTCTCCTTCTTCTCTGTCTCTCTCTACCCCTCCCGCAGCCGAGGCTACATTGGAGCAAAAGATGGCCCAGGCACTGGGGATGGCTCCATGTCCTCTGCCCCAGGCACTAGAGTGGCTCTGGTCACAACAGAGCAATGCCCCAGATGGGCAGAGCATCGCCCCCTGGTGGGCGTGCCAGGTGGATCCCGGTCGGGCGCATGCGGGAGTCTGTCTGACTGCCTCCCCGTTTCCAGCTTCAGAAAAATACTTTTTTTTAATTAAAAAAAAAAAAAGGCAGACTGAGATAGAGGACGAGAGAGAGATCTTATTCTCCTTATAAGGCCATAGTCCTATAGGATTTCTGCTCCACCCTTATCACCTAATTTAACTTAATTTCCTCCTAAAAGCCCTAGCTCCAAATACAGTCACACTGGGAGTTATGGCTTCAATATATGTATTTTGAGGGGCCATAATTCAGGCAATAGCAGGAGCTCTACTGGTTTCTCTCTCAATGACCTATGGTGGCTCCAGGCAGGCTGGCTTTGCTATACTCATTAGGCATTGGCAAAAACTCTCAGAGACTTTACTCAGACCACAAGGTTTCAATACACTAAAAAGTGGTTCCTGACACCTAATTGTTGAAATATTATATATACCAAGCCTCTCCATGCCTTCACTAACATTTGCAGTGTCCAGAGAAAGAATGTGAATAGAGGGCCAAGTACCACATGAATAATAATTAAAAATTGTAAGTCACCTGACCTGGCAGTAGCACAGTGGATTGAGTGTCAACCTGGGATACTGAAGACCCAAGTAAAAAATCCTGAGGTTGCTGGCTTGAAAGCAGGCTCACCAGCTTAAGCGTGGGGTCACTAGCTTTTCCAGAGGATCATAGATATGACTCCATGGTCGCTGGCTTGAGCCCAAAGGTCACTGTCACGAAGCCCAAGGTCACTGGCTGAAACCCAAGGTCACAAGATGAGCATGGGGTCACTGGCTTTGCTGGAGACCTCTTTTCAAGGCACATATGAGAAAGCAATCAATGAACAACTAAAGTGCCACAACTGAGTTGATGCTTCTCATCTCTCCTGTTTCTGTCTGTCTGACTCTCTCTCATAAAAAATAAAAAAATTAAAAATTATAAGTCAAGGCAATAAACTATTAAAATAGATTCTATATCTCACTTCGATAACTCTACCTTTATAACAACAAAATCAATGAATATTGGTAAAGTGATCATTTTTATTCTTTAAAAGTCAGCACAATATCAAAGATTACTGAATTTAATTATGATGATGGCTATCTGGATGTTCTTTTTATTTAATTTTTAAGTTTTATTTAGAAAATTAACTTTAACAGGGTGACATTGATTAATAAGAGTGCATAAGTTTCTGGTAAACATTTCTATAGCATTTGAACTGTTGATTATGTTGTATACCCATCACCCAAAGTCAAATCATTTTCTGTCACCTTATATTAGTCCCTCTTTATACACTTTTCCCGCCCCTTCCCTATACTTCTCTCCCATGTCCCCTTTCCCTTGGTGATAACTTCACTTTTATCTATGTCCATGAGTCTCAATTTTATATCTCACCTATGTGTGAAATCATACAGTTCTTAGCTTTTCCTGATTTACTTATTTCACTCAATATGTTTTCAAGGTCCATCCATGTTGTTGTAAATGGCACTATGTCATCATTTCTTATGGCTGAATACTATTACATTGTATATATGTACCACATCTTCTTTATTCAATCCTTTTTTGAGGGACACTTTGGTTGTTTCCATGTCTTGGCCACTGTGAAAATGCTGCAATGAACATGGGGGTGCATGTGTCTTTATGTACCAATGTTTTTTAATTTGGGGGGTAGATTCCTAGTAGAGGGATTATAGGGTCATATGGTAGTTCTATTCCTAATTTTTTTTAAGAAACACCATACTTTCTTCCATAAAAGTTGTACTAATTTGCATTTTCATCAGTAGTGAATGAGGGTTCCTTTTTCTCCACAGCTTCTCCATCATTTGTTATTACCTGTCAGGTTGATAATAGCCAATCGAACAGGGGTGAGATTGTTTCTCACTTTAGCTTTGATTTGTATTTCTCAAAAAGCTAGTGAAGATGAGCATCTTTTCATATATCTGTTGGCTATTTGTATGTTCTCTTGGGAGAAGTGTCTGTTCAGGTCTGCCCCCCATTTTTTAATTGAATTATTTACTTGTTAATTGCTTAGCTTTGTGAGTTCTTTATATATTTCAATTACTAACCCCTTATTGAAGCTGTTATTTGCAAATATCATCTCCTAAATAAAAATTCAATTTAGTTGGCTGCCTATTTGTTTTCTTGTCAATTTCTTCTGCTGTGCAGAAGCATTTTAGATTTATATAGTCCTATTCATTTATTTTTGTCATTACTTCCCTTGCCTTTGGGTTCAAATTTGTAAATTGTTCAGCAAATTGTTCTATATGGCCAAAGTCGATGAGATTAGTACCTAGATTTTCTTCTATGTAATCTATAGTATCAGGTCTTATATTTAGGTCTTTGATTCATTTTGAATTGATTTTTGTGGAGGTTAACAAACTGTGGTCAAGTTTCATTATTTTGCATGTGACTTTCTAATTTTCACAGCACAAATTATTGAAGAGCCATTCTTTTCTCCATTGTGTGTTTTTGGCTCTTTTGTCAAAAATGATTATTTCACACATGTGGTATTATTTCTGGTCTCTCAATTCTGTTCCATTGGTCTGTATGTCTGTTTTCCTGTAAACCATGCTGTTTTGATTATTGTGGCTCTATAGTATAATTTGAAGTCAGATAGCATGATACCTCTGGCTTCATTGTTTCTTCTCAGAATTGTTTAGGCCATTCGGAGTTTTATATAGTTTCATGCAAAGTTGATAATCTTTTGCTTTATTTCATTTAAAAAATTACATTGTTATTTTGATGGGGTTGCATTAAATTTGTATATTCCTTTGTGTAATACGGCCATTTTAACTATGTTGATACTTCCAATCCATGAACATAGAATACTTTTCCATTTTATTGTGTCTTTTTCAATATTTTTCAATAATGCTTTGTAGTTTTCAGTATATAGGTCCTTCACATTCTCTGTTAAGTTTATTTCTAGGTATTTTTTGTTGTTGTTGCAAATGTAAAAGAAATTTTTTAGTTCATTTTCTGTAGTTTCATCGTTGGTGTATAGGAAGGTAGTTGACTTTTGTATATTGATTTTGTGTCCTGTGACTTTACCGTATTGGTTTATTTATTTATTTTTTTGAATACTTTTTTGATGGAGTCTTTGGGGTTTTCTATATACAGAATCATATCATCTGCAAAAAATGATACCTTTACTTTTTCTTTCTCAATATGGATGCTTTTTATTTTTTACTCTTGTCTGATCACTCTGGCTAAAACTTCCAGAACTATGACGAATAAGAGTAGAAAGGATGGGCAGCCTTGTCTAGTTTATGGTTTTAGAGAAAAAGCCTTTATTTTTTCACCATTTAGTATAATATTAATTGATGGATTGTCATATATGACCTTTATTATGCTGAGGTACTTTCATTCATTTCGATTTTATTGAGTACATTAAACATAAAGGGATGTTGTATCTTATCAAATGCCTTTTCTGCATCTATGGATAGGATCATATGATTTTTGGTTTGGTTTTGTTGATGTGGTGTATTACATTGCTCGATTCCCATATGTTGAACCACCGTTGTGCTTCAGGAATGAATCCCACTTGATCATGATGTATTATTTATTTAATTTGCTGTTGTATTTGATTTGCTAATATTTTGTTTTGGATTTTTGAATCTGCATTCATTAGAGATATTAGTCTGTAGTTTTCTCTTTTGTGTTGTTCTTGCCAGGTTTTGGTATCAGGGATATGTTGATCTCATAAAATGTGTTGGGTAATATTATCTTGTCTTCTAGTTTTTGGAAGACTTTGAGAAGAGTAAGTACCAAATCTTCTTTGAATGTTTGGTAGAATTTACCAGTATAGCCATCTGATCCTGTACTTTTGTTTTTGAGGTGGCTTTTGATAGTTGTTTCCATTTTCTCCCTGCTTATATGACTAATTTGAATTTTCCATTTTTTTCTTACTCAGTCTAGGAAAATTGCATAGTTCTAGGAATTTATCCATTTCCTCTAGTTTGTTGAATTTGGTGGCATATAATTTTTCATAATATTCTAGTATGATCTCTTGTATATATATGATATGTATGGTAATTTCTCCTCTTTCATTTTGGAGTTTATTTATATGAATCCTTTCTCTTTGTTTCTTAGTGAGTCTAGCCAGTGGTTGGCCAATTTTATTGATCTTTTAGGAGAACCAGATCTTTGTTGTATTACTTTCTTCTATAGTTCTTTTGTTCTCTATTTCATTTAGTTCTACTCTAATTTTTACTATTTCCTTTCTTATGTTGTAATTGGGTTACCTTTGTTCTTCTTTTTCTAATTTCTTAAGGTGGGATGTTAGGTTGTTTACTTGGGATCTCACATGTTTCTTGGTATGTCTGTAGTGATGTAATATTTCCTCTTATTACTGCTCTCACTGTATCCCAGAAACTTTGATATGTCGTGTTGTCATTTTCATTTGTCTTTATATATCTTTTGATCTCTGCTTTTATTTCTTCTTTGACTATCGTTTTTTAAAATTATGTTGTTTAATTTCCACCTATTTGTGGGTGGTTTTCTTCCTTTTTACAGTGGAATTCTGATTTCAAATCCTTATGATAAGAAAATATGCTTGGTGTAATTTCATTCTTCCTGAACTTTTTTATGATAGTTTTGTGGCCCAACATATGCTCAGTCCTTGAGAATGTTCCATGCACACTGGAGAAGAATATATAATCTGACGTTTTGTGATAAATTGTCCTATAATTGTCTGTTATGTCCATTTGGTCCAGAGTGTCATTTAAGACTAATATTTATTGGTTTTCTGTTTGGATGATCTATCTAAAGCCATAATGGAATATTGAAATCTGAAAGTATGATTATGTTTTTATCGGCTTCTATTTCTAGATCAGTTAGTAGATGTCTTATATATTTTGGTGCTCCCTGGTTCTGTGAATATATATTAAAAAGTGTTATGTCTTCTTGATACAATGTCCCCTTTTTCATTATGAACTGTCCATCTTTGTCTCTGGTTACCTTTGTTGTCTTGAAGTCAACATTGCCAAATATTAGTATGGCTGCACCTGCTTTTCCTTGAATATTATCTGCTTTGAAAATTGTTTTCCAACCTTTCACTTTGAATCTACTTTTGTCCTTGTAATTTAAATGTGTCTCTTGAAGGCAGCATATGGTTGGGTTTTGCCTTTTGATATAATCTGCTCCTCTGTGCCTCTTTATTGGTGAGTTCAGTCTATTTACATTTAGGTTAATTATTGACACTTGAGGATTTTTTATAGCCATTTTACCTTTTGTTTTCTGGTAGCTCTGTGTCTTTTTTTTGGTTCTTTTCCTGTTTTTGTCAGTTGTTTTTGTTTGTTGGTATTCCATACATTTTTCTACTGTTTCTTCTTTTTTTTTTTTTAAGCTGTGTGTTTCAGTAGTGACATTTTCAAGGGTGGTTACCATGAGGTTATTAAGAAAAAAATATTCATATGTACAAGAGTACTTTGTCTTATGAGTACTTTTGCACTCCATTCTCCTGCAGATTTCTATCCTCTGCTTTTTTATGTTATTGTTGTCACAGATTATCCTTGTTTTTATTGTGACCTTATTGGAGCTTTTACGTGTAATTTTGATTTTTTTTTTTTAATTTTTGGTCTGTTCTAATAACCTTCTTGAGTATTTCCTGCAGTGGGGCTATTCTGCTTATAAATTTCCTAAGCTTCTTAATGGCTAGAAAGTTTTTATTTCTCCTTTATATTTGAAGGATAACTTTGATGAACATAGTAATCTCAGCTGGTAATTCCTCTCTTTCAGTTCTTTGAATGTTTCATCCACTCTCCTTTGGCTTGTAGAATTTCTGCTGAGAAGTCTGATGATAACTTAATGGGCTTTTATTTATATGCTATGTTCTTTTTTCCCCAAACTTCCTTGGTGATTATTTCTTTGTCATTGTTTTTTGAGAATGTTATTACCATGAGCCGTAGAGTAGGTCTGTTTGGGTTGAGGTAATTCAGTGTTCTGTTTTCTTCTTGGATTTGAGGTCCTAACTCTTTCCATAGGTTTGGGAAATTTTCATCAATTAGTGGTTTGAATAGGCTCTCCATTTCCTTCTCTCTTCTTTTTCTGACATATCCTTTATTCTTATATTGCTCTTTCTGATGGAGTCAGACAGTTTTTGTAGAGCTCTCTCAGCTATTTTAATTTGTGAATATTTCCTCTCTCTGTAGTATCTCTAGTTGTCTGACTTCAATATCACTGATTCTTTTCTCTATCTGGCTTGTTCTATTAGCTAAACTTGCTACCTCAATCTTCAGTTCATGTATTGAGTTCATCTCTTTTAAATTTCAATCTTTTTGGTGAGGTATCCATTTTGTTCATTAATTTGTCTTCTGAGCTCATTAAGATTTCTATTGATGTCTTCTTGCATTTCATTGAGTATTTTCAGAACTTCAATTTTGCATACTCTATCATTTAACTACAAGACATTCATGTGGTTGAGATTTTTTTTCTATAGAGTTTTCATTTTTTTTTCCTCAACTGCTTCTCTGTCTTGTGTAGCCATGGTATTTAATTTTTTCTTCCTTTATGGCAATTTAGAGTGGTATTGCTAAGAACTGTAACAAAGAGCCTAACCAGGCAGTGGCACAGTGGATAGAGCATCAGACTGGGAAGCAGAGGACCCAGGTTCAAGACCCCAAGGTTTCCAGCTTGAGCATGGGCTCATCTGGTTTGAGCAAATCTCACCAGCTTAAGCCCAAGGTCACTGGCTCAAGCAAGGGATCACTCGGTCTGCTGTAGCCCCCCAGTCAAGGCAAATATGAGAAATCAATCAACGAACAACTAAGGAACCACAACAAAGAATTGATGGTTCTTATCTCTCTCCCTTCCTGTCTGTCTGTCTCTTTGTCTGACTCTCTTTGTCTCTGCCACAAAAAAAACCGTAACAAAGAAACAAGTAAAAAATTAAAATAAAAAATACAATAAAATTTTTTCAAATTATGACAAATAAAGAAGAAAAACTACAGAAAGACATTGAAAGCAAACAAAAAGTCAAAAACAAAACACCCATAAAAATAAGGATTAAATATATACAAATTAAAGAAAATAAAATTCAAAAGAGAAAAAAGAATAAGAAGAAAAAAAGAAATAGGGGGAAAAAAGGAAAAGTAAATTTTGGTTTTGAAAGGTTTCTTTCAGTAGGTGTTGTTGAAATTATAGCTTTTAGTTTTATGAAATCCCTGGGATGTTCTCCTTTAGACGTTGCTTTTGCAATTATGTAGGCAGGTCCACAGTCACATTGTTGGGTGGGATGTGTTGTGAGGGTTTTACTGTTTTGGCTCCATGACTTCAGCTTTTGGCTTTATTGTTCTAACAACAATGATTTCAGGTTTTTGGGTGGTCTTTCCCATGTCTCAACAGACCTGAAGACGATATGTGGAGCACCTCTGTTCTTCAGTGAAAAGACTGGCTCTAGAGAGTTAACTGAGGGGTTTGTCTCTTCCACTCCCTGTACTTTGAGGTGAGGGAGGCAGGATCTAGGAGGCTGGGGCCAGCACTTTAGCTTTCTCTGGCTCTGCCTAGTGCAGGCTGCAGGCAGACCGTGGTAACACTGGCCATAAGTAGTACTCTGGCTGCTTTGGTATATCTCCCTTTCTGCCCCTCTATCTTACCTCTTGTACCAACAGAAGGTGACCAAGTCACTCCAAGTTTCCTTCTCTATACCCCTCAGACAAAATCCAGAGAGCCAGAACTTCCCTTCTCCCTATAGTTCAGCAAAGAAAAAATACCCAATCTGTCCAGACTTGTCTCCTCTCCCCTTCAAGCCCACAATGAATGTGTTTTATCTTCCACCCCCTTTTTCACCCTATCCCACCTTTATTCCATTTATTACATGGTTTTCAGGAACACCTGTGAGACCAGCTGTGGTTCCTTTGCTACATTATAGTTCAGGGGTCTCAAACTCAACTCAGCATGTGGCCCGCAGAGCAAGATCACAGCCGTTCGGCGGGCCATGCTAGGTCTACAAAAGGCAACTGTTACGCAACACTTTTCTTGAACTTCGTGGATTAGTCTGCGGGCCGCACAAAATTGTTCGGCGGGCCGCATGCGGCCCGCGGGCCGCGAGTTTGAGACCCCTGTTATAGTTGTTCAATTTGTTGAAATTTCAAGGGGAGAGATCAGAAGTATATCTCATGCCACCATTACTTTGATGTCATTTTTTTTCTAAGATTTTATTTATTCATTTTAGAGAGATAGAGAGAGAGAGAGAAGGGAGAGATACAGGGGGTTGGAGCAGGAAGCATCAACTCCCATATGTACCTTGACAAGGCAAGCCCAGGGTTTTGAACCAGTGACCTCAGCATTCCAGGTCTATGCTTTATCCACTGTGCCACCATAGGCCAGGCCTATCTGGTCGTTCTTTTGATGAGCCTATGATTTTTAAATGAATAATACCTTGAAGACTTAGATAATTCAGGAATTATCTTCTACTTATTTCATAAAATTTATTTTTCTTATCTTCACTACAGCAAAATTACTACTTACAGTCTATATTATACTCAAGATTTTTTTATATAACTTGTGGAATTGTTAGTTTTAATCTGAAGCAGAGGTCAGCAAAGATTTTCTGTTAAGGTCTAGATAGTAACATTTTTAGACTTTGCAGACCATAAGGTCTCTGTCTTAAATAAACATAAAAAACAGCTGTGTCCCTGGGCCATAGTTTACCAATCTCTGACAAAAAAGAAATTTTAAATAAACTGTAATTATATTACATGTATTAAATTTGAACATATTTTTATCAAAACATAAAAAACACTTTATAAACATTTTTATGTTTTAAAGTTATATTTTTAATTTTTATTAATTTAAATATCATATTGTGTTAACATGGATTCAAGTGTCCCACTCAGTATAACTACCTCACCCCCACTCTCATGTCCCCCAGTACACCCCTTTTGCCACCCTTCCCCTAACTTCCTCCCCACTTCCATCTGGGATTTGCTGTTTTGTTATCTATATCTATGTGTTATGTATATATAATTTCACTAATCCTTTCACTTTCTCTGATTCCCATCCCCCTTCCTTCTGTCAACTGTCACTCTGCTGCTCCCTTTGACCCCACCTCTGCCTCTATTCCATTCCTCAGTTTACTTTGTTCATTAGATTCTCATCATAAATGGACCTGAAGATTATTATGCTTTGTAAAATAAGCCAGGCAGAGAAAGGCAAATATTATATAATCGCATTTATATGTGAAACCTAACGAACAAAGTGTTTAAAGTTATTTTTAAATAAATATTCAAAATAAAAATTAAAAAGTTAAAATATAAATTTAAAATAATAAACATCAAAAATTTTAAATAAAATTATTTTACTAGACCTGAGTTGTCATTTGATTCGATCTTGCTGCATATGTTTATAAAAATAAAACTATTTGGAATTCCAGCATTCAATTGAATTATGCTACATACATTGTACCTAGACTTACATATTCACATATTTGAGTGATATGATTTGTGATATGAATTGAATGATAATATTGCAAAATATTGCTCAGCCGCCAAGTACTACTGTTGTAAATTCAGTTCTAATTTGTGAATATTATCAGAAACAGAAATTGAAAGCAAAAAAATGGATTACTGAGAAATAACATTTTTTTATGTGAGAATCTATTGTGTATATCCTATCAGGAAATATAGATTTGATAACTTGATCTATCTTTTTTTAACCTTAGCATTCAAATTCATTTTAGAATCCAAAGTAATATTCATCTTTGAGCAGTTGCACAACCCAGAAACTTTCATAATATTCAGACATTTTAGTGCTGTTATTGTTGCTGGAGAAGAAAATAAGCCAAGAGATATAAAGAGGTAGTTCCCTGAAATATAGTTATTCATAAGAATAGCTGTTTAGAGTTATAAGTCCTGACTTACAGAAACAGTTATGTGTTTTTATAGTCATTTATTTTTTCATTTGTCATTTGACATATGTCAGACTAATGTACTAGAACTAGCTCATACAAGCTTCTTAGAACCAGCTGGGGGCATTTTTCCCTAACTGTGAGTTTGGTGACATTACACTGGTAGGTTGAAATCAGTTGTGATAGGACTATTTACACCATGGAGATTAACAGATACTACAAATCAAAGCTTTTTGTTGACCCCTCTGAGTGCAAGAACTGTGTGAGCCCTCCACCTCATCAATGGCTTCAAAAGTTTTGGTTGATACCCAAACCATCCCAAGAGATTCTAGCTTTTATGAGTTTGATTGCTTTTGTCAGAATATCTTCTATCTCTGCATGATGTGGTAGACAGGGCCACAGGTTGCTGAAGGAATCCAGGATTCTTTCCAAAGGCTCAGGAAAGTGAAGGTGCATCCAATGCTTCTACAGAGAAAAGCGACCTAGGATCAGAAAAAGAAAGGGGGACAGAGTTAAGAAGAAACTTTTTCTAATCTCTCACAGAAGAGAAGCCACACACATTTTACTCACATAAAAGGAAAGATAGCTTGGCCTAGTGGAACAGGTGGATGTCTTGCAAGCAGACAGATTCCAAATTCTTGCTATGTGACTTGCAGAAATTTCCTTAACCTGTGCCTCAGTGGCTTCACTTACAAAATATTGAGACTTATAGGTGCTCAGTAAATAACTATCCTTTCATTTTCATAGAGATTGGCCATAATTGGGTTATCAATTAATTTGGGTTATTAATTTCTCTTCAGAAGAATTTCAATACCTCTTAGGGATCCAAAGAATTCAAACAGATAGTGAGTTGTTAACAATAAACCCTCCTGGCCTTTCAGGGCACATGAGGGAGAGCTAAAGGGTAGATAACCTTCTGGTTTCCTTGGCTCAGGACTATGTATGTGGGATTACTTGTATGAGATTTCTGAGCTCCACTTGAGGAATATCAGGGAGCATGCCCAAGGTATCCAGGGTCTTACCATTATCATCTGATTTGAGCTTCTGGGGTAGCGATAGGATTTGGCGCTAAGGAAAATAGCTTTTCTTTGGAGAATGAAAGACTTGATCATAGCTGTCTTCAAATATCTGAAGAACTATCTTATGGTGGAAAACACAAACTTGATCTTTGTGACTCCAGAGGAAAGAATTAGGAGCAGAAAGCATAAGTTACACAGACATAGATTCCAGTTTAATTTAAGAAAAACATTGTTAATGACAAAATTGATTCAACAAAGAAAAGGGCTGTTCAGGCTGTAGTAAACTCCCTGGGCAGGTAGTGTTCAAGCAGAATACTTTAGTAGCCTCTCTTAGAAGGCTACTAAAATGTTTATCAGCCAGGTGGAGAGTTGGGATAGATAGTCTCTCTAATAATACTTCTAATATCATAGGAGTCTATCTGAATGCCTGAGACATGGTCAAATTTAGGCACACTCTGTCTCATAGGGCTTAACTCACTTTAAGGAATTTAAAACTAATTACTGTTATGGCATGCCACTTTGAGACTGTGTGATTATATTTTCCTCAGAAAACTCAAAACATTTTGCACATTTTGTTTCTTTCATCTGATGTTGTAGTCAAGGCATGGTTCTCTACTGATGTTGAACCAAAGCCGTGAAAGATATGCCTTACCATAGGTCATCCTCAATGTGTAGGGGTGCCTGATAAAGAACATTGATTTCTTGTCTCATCACCCAAATCCAATGACAGCCCACACAATACAAAACACACTCCATTTTTCTCAGACAGAAGAGGCTCACTTGACCAATTTGAAAATTCTCTCATTGTCTTGAAGTGAGTAGAAACATAATGTGAATTTTCCTACCAGGAAAATGAGATATCCAGTTCTGAATTAAATAAGATGGATCTTAAGAGATCTTTGCCAATGAAGTGGTTTTCCAAATCTGCCTTTTAGTAATACATAAGTAACATATGGGTCAAATGTACAAAAAGCTGGTGATGCTGTTGGGTTGGCAAACAACGAGAACATTTTCATATAAGGGGAAGAAGGGATTTACAAAGAATTGACAGTCTATTGTGTTTTCCTCTTTGCTTAGATATTTTGCCTCCACAAAACAAGAACTGTCTACTGAGGGTTTATTGTGTCTTTAGCATGTATTGTGTTGGGTTGCAGCTAACAAAAACCATGTCAGAAATGAGTAGAATTTTCAGTAAGATAGCTATATGATTCTGAAGTAGAAAATATCTTATGATAACCTTTTCTTGGTGACATGCAGTTATGAGGAGCACTAATGGGCCAAAACATAAAATTTGAAGCCAATTGTCTTATGGAAAATGGAGCAAACTTCCATTGTGTACACTGAGGATTATACTATAGGGTTGGAGTGTGAAGGTAAGTGTGGAACACATATAGACAGGAGCCCCTCCATTAAACAGCTTAACATTGATTGAATTTTCTAATTAAGTTTCTGTGTATAACCCATTTTTGCATTGAAGTTACCTGAAGCAAAGATGTGTCTGCATTAAATGATTCACAAGTTTAAGTTCAGTCTCCCTGAGTGTTTGTACATACATGTAGGTGTGTGGGTTTATGTATGTATATCATGGTTGATCACTTATCATGGATGTTTATAAACACAGCCCTGTGCCTACACAAGTTGTTGGTGTTATAGCCACACTGTCAGACTTGCTGTCAGCTCACTTGGAAAGCAGCTCACGAGGAACCAAACCTAGGCTACCTTTGATGACCTTAGCTATGCAGAGGCAGGCTTAGAAAAAAATTAGATACTTTTTCATACATTTCAAAAAGGCAGAAAGGAAAATGGCTGCAAAAATCTAAAAGAAGTGAAAGTCATTTCAATAAAAATATTTTATTAAAATTTTAAGTAGCACGTGACCTGTGGTGGTACAGTAGATAAAGCATTGACCTGGAATGCTGTTGGCCAGTTTGAAACCCTGGGCTTGCCTGGTCAAGGCACACATAGGAGTTGAGGCTTCTTGCTCCTCCCCTGACCCCTCTCCTCTCTAAAATGAATAAATAAAGTTTTTAAACATTTTTTAAATAAAAAAGAAAGGGTAGGAACTATATAGCTGTTTATGGAAAAAAGTGAATCAATTGGAAATTATAAACTACAGATTTTAAAAGGCATTGATAAAATAAAAATCTGAAGTACAACTGTAGCTATTAATTCAAAAAATAAATATAGATCACAATGTAAGTATAGATTTTAGTTGGTTAAATTTTTATAACAGAAAATATAGAAAATAAATATAAAAACTGTTTTGGAGCTTTTAGGTAAATGGTTTTAAAGTATTTATAAAGGAATATGAAAGTTGACGTAAGAGTAATGGTGCCATAAGGAGTGATATCAATAAATCTCCCCCAAAATTCAACAAGATCTTCAACCAGAAACAGAAAAATTGATCCTTGGAGCCTCCAGACATTCCACACTTCACGCAAAGGTATGATCGAGCGAAAAATTGGCTAAATATATAATCAACCCCAAAGGAAATAAGACGGAGGAAGAAAAATTCTGCCTTCCTCACTAACCTAAATAAGGGCGGCTTTCACTGGGAACTGAGAGTATAGGAACTAAGGCAGGCAAAGGGGGTAATAGATCCAGGCCACGGCAGAAACGACATAACCAGGCTGTGGCACGGACATCCAAGCCAAGGAAAAACTGTGCTTGTGGCAACCCAGTCAACACAAGCTAACACTCGCACCAAACCCAGACAAAGAATGGCACTCAGGACAGCCATCGACCCCAATCTCCTGGTCAGCATGCGCAGATACTGGACAAGAGGTTCTTCCTAGAGCCCCAGGAGTGGGAGCCCGTGTTATCCAACAAAGGGGCAGATTCAGAGGTCTTAGTGTGGGCGGAAAGCAGAATCTCAGGGCCGTCCCTGTGCCCTGAAAAAGCCGTGCATGGGGAGAAAGAAAGAGCTAAATCCAACGCTGGAACTTTTCCGTGAGGGCGGGGGTCTCACTTGAAGAGAGAGGCGGCTGACCTGCTTTACATCCTGGTCAGTGTGTGCGAAGAGTGGGTGAGAGATTCCTCCGAGTGCCCCGGGAGTGGGCACCCATGTTACCGGACAGAGGGGCAGAGTCAGAGGTCTTTGTGTGGGTGGAAGCCCTGCCTGATTATGCTAGCGGCTCTGACTGATTGAGCTTTACCCAGAACCCTGCATGGAGTGGGAATAGAGTGAGGATTTGCAAGCTCTTTGAGCCTCTTGCTCTCCAGGCAGAAGCAGCAGCAACCCCATAGCTGGATCATCAGGCTACTAATTCAGGAAGGAAAGACTAGGAGAGAAGCTCTGGGAACACGAACTCCTTCACTGTCGGAGCCTACAAATGCTAATGAGCCTCAACTGCCAATGAGACTGAAGCCCAATATATGACATCGCCATAGAGACCATAGAGACTTATCAACTACAAACCTCTACCTAAGTGTGCCACAGGGGCAAAACTCAGAGTTCAGAGTCACCGACCAGGAAGAGGGAGAGAAAAGAAAAAGCAAGAAGATAACCTCTCAAAATCAAGAATAATCCACAGTCTTTATAACCTATCCATTTTATTATATTTGTTCGTTTGTTTCTCTTATCTTCTTGTCTTAATTATTTTCTTCCTCTTCCAATTTGGTCATTTAATTCTCTGCTGGTCTTACTCTCTCCTCTCCTTGAACTACACTACTCATAAGTGTTCCATCTCCCATTATCTTTTTTTTCTTCTTCCTTTCTCTCTATGAGGGTTGCACTCCAAAACCCTTAACTCTCTCTCTCTCTCCTTTTAATCATATTTCTTCTTTTTGTGGTTTCCTCTTTTTTTTCTTTTTTCTTTCTTTTCTCCCTCTATATTAGTTTCTTCCTTTATCCTTCACATCTTCTCCATTCAGTCCTCAATAACAAACAAATTATTTTATCTCGGACTCAAATTCATTTTTGTGGTGCTTTGGAGGTTTTATACTTTGCTTTTTTAACTCACTAGCAGTGCTCCAACCCTGGCTATCCATTTTATCTAGATCTTGCTCCACTAAATACAATAGTAATTTTTTTAATTTTTTCCCCTTTTTTCTGTTTCCCTTTTATTCCTTTCATCATATCTCTTAGTCAACCAACACCTAAAAGCAAATCATTTTATTCTTGACCCCAATTTTTTCCTTATTTGCATTTTGTGGATCCACACCCCCTTTTTTCCCCTTTATTACTTCCCCCCAACTCAGGCCCTCCATTATAGGTATTGTTTGTTCTATTTAGCACAATATAATTCACAGTTCACCACAAGATTTTCTCAAGAAGGAGGGAGAGGAGAGGAGAGAAAAAAAGGGAGGGGAAATAATTTTTTTTCTTTTAATTTTTTAATTCTTTTTCGTTTTTTTATTTTTATTTTTAACTTTTTTTCTTTATTAATTCTCATTAATACTATCAACAAAACCACCCTGAGATACCAGTAAGGAAAAATAAATCGAATATCATGGATACAAAAGATAGAGAGGTAACACAGATAAATGAGGAAAACTCTACGTAGAAAAAATTTAGTATATTGGAAACCTTGGAGCTAAGTAACAGAGAATTTAAAATAGAAATACTAAGAATACTCAGAGATATACAAGAAAACACATAAATGCAATTTAGGGAGCTCAGAAAACAACTCATCGAACACAAAGAATATATTAGCAAGGAAATTGAAACTATAAAAGCAAATCAAACAGAGATGAAAATCTCAATTCACAAGCTGAAAAATTAGGTAACAAGCTTAGATAATAGAACAGGCCAGATTGAAGGTAGGAATAGTGAAATAGAAGACAAGCAACTTGAGGCACAACAGAGAGAAGAAGAAAGAGACTCAAAAATTAAAAAAAAAGAGAAAGCTCTACAGGAATGGCCTAACACCATCAAAAAGAATAACATAAGAAAAATAGGTATATCAGAGGGAAAAGAGAGAGAAAATGGAATGGAGAACATATTCAAACAAATAATAGATGAGAACTTCCCAAGCCTGTGAAAAGAATTAAACACTCAAAGTCAAGAAGCAAACAGAACCTCGAGTTTTCTTAACCCCAAAAAACCTACTCCAAGGCATATCATAATAAAATTGACACAAACCGACGACAAAGAAAAAATTCTCAAGGCAGCCAGGGAAAAGAAGAATACAACATAGAAAGAAAGACCCATAGGTTATCATCATATTTCTCAACAGAAACTTTATAAGCTAGAAGACAGTGAACCCCAATATTTAAAGTCCTGAAAGAGAGGAACTTTCAGCCAAGAATACTATACCCATCAAAGTTACCCTTCAAGTATGAAGGAAAAATAAAAACATTCGCAAATACAGAAAAGATGAGAAATTTATCATCAGAAAACGCCGACTCCAGGAAATACTAAAGGGGTTTTCCCAACCAGATCCAAAGAACAAAACAAAACAAAACCACAAGTAAAAGCTCCACCAAGAACACAATAAAACCAAATTTAAACTATGAAAAAAAAAACACAAAAAAGGGGGGGGGGGGGAGAGGACAGAGATTAACAGTAGCAAAAGATGATGAAGGGCAGAAACACTCGCAAGATAGGGTACTACAATGTATATGGTAAGTACCCTTTTCATTACTTAATGGTAACCACGCTTAAAAAAAACACCACAAAAGCACATGGCTTAAAAAAGGTAGCAACAGAGGAAAGAAGTATGGAATACAAACAAAAACAAATGATAGAAAAACAAAAGAGAAGAATCAAACAAGACACATAACTAACAGAAAGCAATCTATCAAATGGCAACAGGGAACTCACAAGTGTCAATAATTACACTAAATGTAAATGGATTAAACTCACCAATAAAAAGACACAGAGTAGCAGAATGGATTAAAAAAATCCAACTGTATGCTGCCTACAAGAAACTCATTTAAGCAACAAGGATAAAAACAAATTCAAAGTGAAAGGCTGGAATACAATACTCCAAGCAAATAACATCCAACAAAAAGCAGGCGTAGCAATACCCATATCTGATAATGCTGACTATAAGACAGCAAAAGTACTCAGAGACAAAAATGGTCATTTCATAATGATTAAGGGGACACTGAATCAAGAAGAAATAACAATTCTTTATATATATGCACCAAACCAAGGGGCACCAAAATAAATAAGACAGCCAATTATTAACCTTAAAACAAAAACTGACAAAAATATAATCATACTTGGAGACCTCAATACACCACTGACGGCTCTAGATTGGTCATCCAAACAGAGAATCAATAAAGATATACTGGCCTTAAACAAAACACTAGAGCACCTGGATATGATAGACATCTACAGGACATTTCATCCCAAAGTGACAGAGTATACATTTTTCTCCAGTGGACATGGATCATTCTCAAGAATTGACCATATGTTGGGCCACAAAAACAACATAAGCAAATTCAGAAAAACTGAAATTGTACCAAGCATATTTTCTGATCATAAAGCCTTGATACTAGAATTCAACTGCAAAAAAGAGGAAAAAAACTCACAAAAATGTGGAAACTGAACAACATACTTTTAAAAAATGAATGGGTCAAAGAAGAAATAAGCCTAGAGATCAAAAGATATATACAGACAAATGAAAATGACAATACAAAATATCAGAATCTATGGGATGCAGCAAAAGCAGTGATAAGAGGAAAGTTTATATCATTTCAGGCCTATATGAACAAACAAGAGAGAGCCCAAGTGAACCACTTAACTTCTTAACTTCACACCTTAAGGAACTGGAATAAGAAGATCAAAGACAACCCAAAACCAGCTGAGGAGAGGAGATAATAAAAATCAGAGCAGAAATAAATGAAATAGAGAACAGAAAAACTATAGAAAAAATTAATAGAACAAGGAGCTGGTTCTTTGTAAAGATCAACAAAATTGACAAACCCCTGGCAAGACTTACCAAGAAAAAAAGAGAAAGAACTCATATAAACAAAATCCAAAATGAAAGAGGAGAAATCACCATGGACATCGTAGATATACAAAGAATTATTATAGAATACTATGAAAAACATTATGCCACTAAATTCAACAATCTAGAAGAAATGCATAAATTCCTAGAGCAATACCACCTTCCTAGACTGAGTCAAAAAGAAGCAGAAAGCCTAAACAGACCTATTAGTAGAGAAGAAATAGAAAAAACTATTAAAAACCTCCCCAAAATAAAAGTCCAGGCCGAGACGGTTATACTTGTGAATTCTATCAAACATTCAAAGAAGACTTGGTTCCTATTCTACTGAAAGCATTCAAAAAAATTGAAGAATAAGCAATACTTCCAAACACATTCTATGAGGCTAACTTAACCCTCATACAAAAACCAGGCAAGGATGGCACAAAAAAAGAAAACTACAGACCAATATCTCTAATAAATACAGATGCTAAAATACTAATCAAAATACTAGTAAATCAAATACAACAACATATTAAAAAAATAATACATCATGATCAAGTGGGATTCATCCTAGAATCTCAAGGATGGTTCAGCATACGTAAAACGGTTAACATAATACACCATATCAATAAAATGAAGAACAAAAACCACATGATCTTATCAATAAATGCAGAAAAGGCATTTGATAAAATACAACACAATTTTTTGTTTAAGACTCTCAACAAAATGGGTATAGAAGGAAAATATCTCAACATGATAAAGGCCATATATGAAAAACCATCAGCTAACATCATATTAAATGGCACAAAATGAAGGCTTTTCCCCTTAAATCAGGAATAAGACAGGATTGTCCACTCTCTCTACTCTTATTTAATGTGGTACTAGAGGTTCTAGCCACAGCAATCAGACAAGAGATAGAAATAAAAGGTATCCATATCAGAAAATAAGAAGTAAAGGTATCACTTTTTGCATATGATATGATCCTATACATTGAAAACCCCAATGAATCTACAAAAAGACTACTAGAAACAATAAGCCAATACAGTAAGGTCGCAGGATACAAAATTAACATACAAAAGTCCATAGCCTTTCTATATGCCAACAATGAAACATTTGAGAACGAACTAAAAAAAAAATCCCCTTCACGATTGCAACAAAAAAAAATAAAATACCTAGGAATAAACATAACAAAGAATGTAAAGGACTTATATAATGAAAACTACAAACCATTGTTAAGGAAAATCAAAAAATATACAATGAGATGGAAGAATGTTCCTTGTTCTTGGTTAGGAAGAATAAATATAATTAAGATGGCCATATTACCCAAAGCAATATACAAATTTAATGCAATTGCCATCAAAATTCCAATGACATTTTTTAAAGAATTGGAACAAAAAATCATCAGGTTTATATGGAACTATAAAAAAACCCGAATTGCCAAAACAATCCTAAAAAAAAAGAACAAAGCTGGGGGCATTACAATACCTGACTTCAAATTATATTAGATAGCCACGACAATTAAAACAGCATGGAATTGACAGAAAAATAGACACTCAGACCAATGGAACAGAATAGAAAGTCCAGAAATAAAACCACTTATATATGTTCAAATAATTTTTGATAAAGGGGCCAACAACACACAATGGAGGAAGAAAAGCCTCTTCAACAAGTGGTGCTGGGAAAACTGGAAAGCCACATGCAAAAGAATGAAACTGGACTACAGCTTGTCCCCTTGTACTAAAATTAATTCAAAATGGATCAAAGATCTAAATACAAGACCTGAAACAATAAAGTACATAGAAGAAGACATAGGTACTCAACTCAGGGACCTTGGTTTTAAAGAGTATTTTATGAATTTGACTCCACAGGCAAGAGAAGTGAAGGCAAAAATTAATGAATGGAACTACATCAGACTAAGAAGTTTTTGCTCAGCAAGATAAACTGACAACAAAATAAATAGACAGCCAACTAAATGGGAAATGATATTTTCAAACAACAGCTCATATAAGGGTTTAATATCCAAAATATAGAAAGAACTCATAAAACTCAACAAATAAACAAACAATCCAATAAAAAAATGGGAAGAGGACATGAACAGACACTTCTTCCAGGAAGAAATACAAATTGCCAACAGATATATGAAAAGATGCTTATCTTCCTTAGTTATTAAAGAAATGGAAATCAAAACTGCAATGAGATACCATCTCACACCTGTTAGATTAGCTATTATTAGCAAGACAGGTAATAGCAAATGTTGGAGAGGCTGTGGAGAAAAAGGATCCCTCGTTCATTGTTGGTGGGAATGTAAAGTAGTACAACCATTATGGAGGAAAGTATGGTGGTTCCTCAAAAAACTGAAAATAGAACTACCTTATGACCCAGCAATCCTTCTACTGGATATATACCCCCAAAACTCAGAACCATTGATACGTAAAGACACATGCAGCCCCATGTTCATTGCAGCATTGTTTACAGTGGCCAGGACATGGAATCAACCAAAAAGCCCATCAATAGATGACTGGATAAAGAATAAAGAAGATGTGGCACATATACCCTATGGAATACTACTCAGCCATAAGAAATGATGACATCGGATCATTTACAGCAAAATGGTGGGATCTTGATATCATTATATGAAGTAAAATAAGTAAATCAAAAAAACAAGAACTGCATTATTCCATATGTAGGTGGGATATAAAAGCGAGACTAAGAGACACTGATAAGAGTGTGGTGGTTACGGCGTTGGGGGGAGAGGGAGAGGGAAAGAGGGAGGGGGAGGGGCACAAAGAAAACTAGATAGAAGGTGACGGAGGACAATCTGACTTTGGGTGATGGGTATGCAACATAATTGATTGACAAGATAACCTGGACATGTTTTTTTTGAACATATGTACCCTGATTTATTGATGTCACCCTCGTAAAATTAATAAAAGGAAAAAAATAAAGGAATATGATATAATTATGTTTAAAAAGAATAAAATCTCAGTGAATAATATATATATAAATTCCATGAAATATCTTTGCATTTATATCTAAAAGTATTTCAGAATAAAAATAATATAAATGTCCAACAAAATACATGAACATAAAAGTTCATAGCAGCACTACCTGTGATATCCCTAAACTAAAAACAACCCAAATTCTGACCAACGGTAAAATAGATAAATTAAACGGCATATTTTAATAATATGAAATGCTACAGAGCAGTGAAAAAGAACAAAGTACAGCTGCACAAAACAACAAAGTGGATTTCACAGAAATACTGTTGAGTGGAAGAACCCAGACAAAGACACCTATTGTATAATTATATTTATATGAGGTTCAAAAAGCAGAACTACTTTACAGCAAGAGGAGTCAGATTTTCATTACCATTGGGCAGGGGATGTTGACTGGCAAAGGGGAGGGTATTAGAAAGCCTATTGCTGGAATTTTAAGAATTCATGGAGCTGTAAGATGGAATTTGAGCATTTATGTGATGTTAATTGCACCTGAATGAACAAAAAGTTGGGTTGTTGTTTGTTTTTTCAGAGACAGAGAGTCAGAGAGAGGGAAAGATAGGGACAGAGAGACAGGAATGGAGAGAGATAAGAAGCATCAATTCTTCTTTGCCACTCCTTAAGCAGGAAACTACAGCAAAGCGAGAGACCCCTTGCTCAAGCCAACGACCTTGGGCTCAAGCCAGAGACCATGAGGTCATGTCTGTGATCCCACACTCAAACCAGTAACACTGCACTCAAGCTGGTGAGCCTGAGCTCAAGCTGGCGACCTCAGTGTTTTGAACCTGGGTCCTTCGTGTCCAGTTTGATGCTCTATCCACTGCACCACTGCCTGGTCAAGCAAGTTTCTTTTTTAATTTTAAAATTTCATTTAGAAAATTAACTTTAACAGAGTGACATTGATCAAGAAGAGTACATAGGTTTCAGGTGAACATTTCTATAGTAGTTGAACTGCTGATTATGTTGTACATCCATCAACCAAAGTCAAATCATTGTCCATCACCTTATATTTATCCCTCTTTACACGCTTTGACCCACCATCTTACACTTTCTTATTCCCCCACATTTCCTTCTCCTCCCCCATGCTTCCTTTCCCCTGGTAACAACTTCATTTTCATCTATGTCCATAAGTCTCAGTTTTATATTCCACTTATGTGTGAAATTATACAGTTTTTAACTTTTCTTGATTTACTTATTTCACTCAACATAATGTTCTCAAGGTCCATCCATGTTGTCGTAAATGGCAATATGTCATCATTTCTAATGTTGAATAGTATTCCATTGTATATATGTACCACATCTTCTTTATCTAATCTGATACCTAGTGACACTGGTTATTTCCATGTCTTGGCCACTGTGAATAAGACTGCAATGAACATGAAGGTGTATGTGTCTTTACGTTCCAAAGTTTTTGAGTTTTTTTGGGTAGATACCCAGTATAGAAATTGCTGGGCCACATGGTAGTTTTAGTATTAATTTTTTGAGGAACCACCATCCATTTTTTACATAATGGTTGCATTAATTTGCATTCCCACCAGCAGTAAATAAGGGTTCCTTTTTCTCCACAACCTCTCCAATGCTTGTTATTACCTGTCTTGTTGATAATAGTTCATCTAACAGGTGTGAGGTGGTGTCTCGTAGTTTTGATTTGCAATTCTTAAAAAGCTAATGGAGATGAGAATCTTTTCATATATCTGTTTTCCATTTGTCTTCTTGAGAGGAATGCCTGGTCAGGTCCTCTCCCCATTTTTTAATAGAATTGTTTCCTTGTTTTTTGCTGACCTTTGTGAGTTAATATTTTGATTATTAACCCCTTATTAGAGCTGTTGTTTGCAAATATCTCCCATTTAGTAGGCTGCCTATTTGTTTTGCTGTCAGTTTCTTCTGCTATGCAGACGTTTTTTAGTTTGATATAGTCCTATTCATTTATTTTTGTCTTTACTTCCCTTGCCTTTCGGGTCAAATTTGTAAATTGTTCTCTATGGCCAAGATCCATGAGTTTAGTACCTATGTTTTCTTCTATGTAATTTATAGTTTCAGGTCTTATGTATATATATGTCCTTGATCCATTTTGAATTAATTTTTGTGCAGGGAAACAAACTGCACTCAAGTTTCATTCTTTCTTATTTGGCTTTCCAATTTTTCCAGCACCAATTACTGAGGAGGCTTTCTTTTCTCCATTGTGTATTTTGGCTCCTTTGTCAAAGATGATTTGACCATATATATGTGGTTTTACTTCTGGGCTCTTAATTCTGCTCCATTGGTCTGTATGTCTGTTGTTCTCCCTATACCATGCTGTTTTGATAATTGTGGCTCTATAGCATAATTTGAAGTCTGGTAGTGCAATACCTCTGTCTCATTTGTTTTCCTCAAGATTGCTTTGGCTTTTGGAATTTTTTTTATGGTTTCATACAAACCTGGAAATTTTTCATTCTAATTCTTTAATAAATAACATTGAGATTTTGATGGGAATTGCATTTAATTTGTATATTGTTTTGTGTAATAAGGCCATTTTAATTATGTTGTTTCTTCCAATTCAGGAACATAATTTTTTTTTTCATTTCATTGTGTTTTTTCCATTTTTTTAGTAATGTATTATACTTTTCACTATATTTTTCACTATATAGGTCTTTCATATTCTTTATTAAGTTTATTCTAGGTACTTTATTTTTTATTGTTTTTGCAATTGTAAGAGAAATTGGTTTTTTTAAGTTCATTTTCTGAAGTTTCATCATTGGTGTATAAAAAAGTAGTAGACTTTTTTATATTGATTTTGTATTCTACGACTTTACTATATTGGTTTATTGTCTCTACTACTTTTTTGGTGGAGTATTTGGGGCTTTCTATATAGGGTCATGTCTTCTGCAAAAAGTGACACCTTTACTTCTTGTTTCTCAATATGAATGCCTTTAATTTCTTTCTCTTGCTTGATCACTCTAAAATTTCCAGAGCTATGTTGAATAAGAGTGCAGAGAGTGGGCAGTATGTCTTGTTTCTGATTTTAGAGGAAAAGCTATTATTTTTTCACCATTTAGTATAAATGATTTGTCATACATGACTTTTATTATGTTGAGGTACTTTCCTTCTATTTTGATTTTACTGAACATTTTAAACATAAAGGGTTGTTGTACCTTATTGAATGCCTTTTCTGCATTTATGATAGAATCATATAAGTTTTGTTCTTTGTTTTGTTGTGGTGTATTACATTGATCAATTTTCATATGTTGAAACATCCTTGTGCTCCAGCAATGAATCCCACTTGATCGTGATGCATTATTTTTTTAATGTGTTGTTGTATTAAATTTGTTAGTATTTTGTTTAGAATTTTTGCATCTCTATTCATTAGAGATGTTCGTCTATAGTTTTCTTTTTTTGTGTGTGTTGTCTTTCTCAGGTTTGTTGTGAGGGTTATGCTGGCCTCATAAAATGCGTTGAGGAGAATTGTTCCTTCTTCTATGTTTTGGAAGATTTTGAGAAGGATAGGTACCAAATCTTCTTTGAATGTTTGGTAGAATTTACCAGTGTAGCCATCTGGCCTTTGACTATTGTTTTGAGGAGGTTTTTGATAACTGTTTCTATTTTCTCCTTGCCTATTTGTCTATTTATGTTTTTCACTTCTTCATGACTAAGGCTAGGAAGATTGTATAGTTCTAGGTATTTATCCATTTCCTCTAGGTTGTTGAATTTGGTGGCATATAATCTTTTATAATATTCTACTATGATCCTTTGTATATCTATGATGTCTGTGGTAATTTCTCCACTTTTATTTTGAATTTTGTTTATATGAGTTTTTTCTCTTTTTTTCTTAGTGAGTCTAGCCAAGGGTTTATCAATTTTATTGATCTTTTCTAAGAGCCAGTTCTTTGTTGTATTGATTTTTTCTATACTTTTTGTTCCTTATTTCATTTAGTTCTGCTCTAATTTGTACTATTCCCTTTATTCTGCTGACATTGGGTTGCCTTTGTTCTTCTTCTTCTAGTTCCTTAAGATGTGATGTTAGGTTGTTTACTTGGGATCTCTCTTGTTTCTTGATATAAGCCTGTAATGATATAAACTTCCCTCTTATTACTGCTTTCACTGCACTCCAGAAACTTTGATATGTTGTTGTCATTTTCATTTGTCTTTATATATCTTTTTATCTCTGCTTCTATTTATTTTTTGACCCTGTCATTTTTTTAAAAGTATGTTGTTTAATTTCTACATTCTTGTGGGTATCTTCTTTTTCCTTTTTACAGACGAATTTTATTTTCAAAGCCTTGTGATCAGAAAATATGCATTGTATAAGTTTATTCTTCCTGAATTTGTTCAAGTTAGCTTTGTGGTCCAACGTGTGTCCTATCCTTGAGAATGTTCCATGCACACTGGAGAAGAATGTAAAATCTGACATATTGGGATGAAATGTCTTATCAATGTCTATTGTGTGCATTTGTTTCAGAGTATCATTGAAGGCCAAAATTTCTTTACTAATTTTCTGTTTGAATGATCTATCTAAAGCCATCAATGAATGGTGTGTTGAAATCTCCAAATTTGATTGCATTTTTGTCTGCTTCTATTTTAAAATTCATTAGTAGATGTCTTATATATTTTGGTGCTCCCTGGTTTGGAGCATATATATTAAAATGTGTTATGTCTTCTTGATGCAACACCCCTTTATCATTATGAAATATTCATCTTTATCTCTTATTAACTTTGTATTCTTGAAGTTAGCATTGTCAGGCATGAGTACGGCTGCACTTGCTTCTCTTTGGATATTGTTTGCTTGAGCATTGACTACAAACCTTTCACTTTGAGTATTTTTTTTTTAAGTGAGAAGCAGAAAGGCAGAGACAGAATTCCACATGCACATGACCGGGATCCACCTGGCAAGCTCCCTAGGGGCGATCCTTTGCACATCTGGACCATTTTACACTTGCAACCAGAGCCATTTTAGTGCCTCAGATGGAGGCCATGGAGCCATCCTCAGTGCTCGGGCCAACTCGCTCCAATGAAACCTTGGCTGCAGTTGGCTGCAGGAGGGGAAGGGAGAGATAGACTGAAGGGAGAGGGGAAGGGTGGAGAAGCAGATGGATGCTTCTCCTGTGTGCCCTGACCAGGAATCAAACCTGAGACATCTACACACCAGGCTGATGCTCTACTACTGAGCCAACTGACCAGGGCCTGGATCTATTTCTGTCCTGCAGCTTAGATATGTCTCTTAAAGGCATTATATGGTTAGGTTTGGCTTTTTGATCCAATCTGCTCCCCTGTGCCTCTTTATTGGTGAGTTCAGTCCTTTTACATTTAGTGTAATTACTGACACTTGAGGATTTCCTGTAGCCATTTTATGTTTTGTTGACCAGTAGTTTCTTTAATGGTATTCCAAACTTCTTTCCCCTGTTTCTTTTTTTTTAAGCTGTGTGTTTTGGAAGTGACTTTTTTGTTTGTGGTTACCATGAGGTTATTAAGTAAAAAATGTTCATATATACAAGACTCCTTTGTCTTATGATTGCTTCTGCACTCCATCTTCCTTTGCTACTACAAACTTTTATCCTCTCCCTTTTTATGTTATTGTTGTCACAGATTATCCCTGTTTATTTTTGTTATTTTTTATGATATATTTCTTTTTTACTAATTTTAATTTATAATGTTTATATGGATTCAAGTGTCCCATGGAATATAACAGCCTTTCTCCCCATCCTAGTGTTCCTATTTATATCCCCTTTGTCCCTCTCCCCCTAATTCTCTCCCCCATTCCCTCTGGGATTTGCTGTCCCATGATCTGTATTTCTGTGTTATGTATATATAATTTCACTAATGCCTTCACCTTCTCTGATCCTGTCTCCTCATCCCCCTTCCCTCTGACAGCTGTCCCTCTGCTCCCTGTGACCCTGTCTCTGCCTCTATTTTGTTCCTCAGTTCACGTTGTTTATTAGATTCCACATATAAGTGCGATCATATGATATTTGTCTTTCTCTGCCTGATTTATTTGACTTAGCATAATAACCTCCAGGTCCATCCATGCTGTCGCAAAAGCTAATATTTCCTTCTTTTTCTCAGCCACATAGTAAACCACAGCTTTTTAACCACTGACAGACACATGGGCTGTTTCTAAATCTTGGCTATTTTAAACAATGCTGCAATAAACATGAGAGTATATATTTCTTTTGAATCAGTGATTTAGTATTCTTAGGACATATTTCTAAAAGTAGAATAGTTGGATCAGAAGGCAGTTCCATTTTCAATTTTTTGAGGAAACTTCATACTGTTTTCCACAGTGGCTGCACAAGTCTGCATTCCCAACAGCAGTGCAGGAGGGTTTCATTTTCTCCACACCCTCGCCAACACTTATCATGTGTTGTTTTGTTAATGAGCGCCATTCTGAGACTTGTGAGTTAGTATCTCATTTTAATTTTAATTTGCATTTCTCTGATGATTAGTGACATTGAAATTTTTTTCATATGCTTATTGGCCATCTCTATGTCCTCTTTGGAAAAGACTCTATTCAGTTCTTCTGTCTATTTTTTAATTGGATTGTTTACCTTTCTGGTGTTGAGTTTTAGAAGTTCTTTATAAATTCTTTATATATTTTGATTATTAACCCCCTTTGAGATATATTGGTGAGTATGTAGCTTGACTTTTATTTTGTTAATGTTGTCTTTTGCTGTGCAAAAGCTTTTTAGTTTGACATAGTTTTATTTGTTCATTCTGTCCTTTATTTCACTCGCCTGTGGGAAAAAAATCGGCAAAAATATTTTTCTGAGAGATATTGGAGAGTTTATTGCCTGTTTTTTACAGGATGTTTATGGTTTCATGACTTACATTTAACTCTTTTATCTACTTTGAGTTTATCTTTGTGATTGGTGTAAGTTGGTGGTATAGTTAATATTTTTTTTGCATGTAACTGTACAATTTTTCCAACATCATTTGTTAAAGAGACTGTCTTTACTCCATTGTATACTCTTACCTCTTTTGTCAAATATCAATTGACCATAAAGGCATGGGTTTATTTCTGGTTCTCTATTCTGTTCCAATGATCTGTATGCCTGTTCTTATGCCAGTGTCAAATTGTTTTTATTTCAATGGCCTGATAGTATAACTTGATATCAGGAAGAGTGATACCTCCCACTTTATTATTCACTTTCAAGATTGCTGAGGCTATTCATGTTCTTTTTTGGTTCCATATACATTTTTGGAATATTTGTTCTATGTTTTTGAAGTATGACACTGATATTTTAATAGGAATTCCATTGAGTTTATAGATTGCTTTTGGTAATATAGACATTTTAATGATGTTTATTCTTCCTATCCATGAACACAGTATACGCTTCCACTTGTTTGTATCTTCCTTGATTTTTTTCAATGTTTTATAATTTTCTGAGAACAGGTCTTTTACCTCCTTGGTTAAATTTACTACTAGGTACTTTATTTTTTTGGTTGCAATAGCGAAGTCAATTATTTCCTTAATTTCTATTTTAGGCAGTTTATTGTTGGTGTATAAAAATGCCTCATGTTTCTGAATATTAATTTTATATCCTAACAAATTACCAAATTCACTTATCAGGTCTAGTAGTTTTTTGACGGAGACTTTAGGGTTTTCTATGTACAATATCATGTCATTAGCAAATAACAATAGTTTTACTTTTCTTGTCCAATTTGCATGCATTATATTTCTTCTTCCTGTCTGATATTACTGTGGCTAGGACTTCTAGAACTATGTTGAATAAGAGTGGTGGAAGAGTACACCTCTGCCTTGTTCCTTATCTTAAGGGGATTGCTTTTACTTTCTGCCCATTGAGTATAATGCTGGCTGTCAGTTTGTCATAGATAGCCTTTATTATATTGAGATATGTTCCCTGTATTTCCTCTTTGCTGAGAGTTTTGATCATAAATGAGTCCTGGATTTTATCAAAAGCTTTTTCTGCATCAATTGATATTATCATATAATTTTTATCCATCATTTTATTTATGTCATGAACCACATTGATTGATTTGCAAATATTGTACCAGCCTTGCCTCCCCAGAATAAATCCCACTTCATCATAATATATGACTTATTTAATGTATTGCTGTATCTGGTTAGCTAATATTTTGTTGAAAATTTTAGCTTCTATGTTCATCAGGGATACTAGTCTATAGTTCTCTTTCTTTGTAGTGCTTTTAGCCAGTTATAGAATGAGCATAATGGTTGCTTCATAAAAGGAGTTTGAAAGTTTTTCCTCTTCTTGGATTTTTTTGAAATAGCTTAAGAACGATGGGTGTTAATTCTTTCTTGAATATGTGGTAAAATTTGCCTGTGAATCCATCTGGTCCAAAACTTTTGTTTTGGGGGAGTTTTTTGATAACTCTTTCAATTTCCATTGTTGTAATTCATCAGTTTAGGTTTTCTGATTCTTCCAGGTTTAGATTTGGAAGATTGTATGTTTCTAGGAATTTATCCATTTCACTTAGGTTGTTCAATTTCTTGGCATACAAATTTTTTTTTTACAGAGACAGAGAGAGGGATAGACAGGGACAGACAGACAGGAATGGAGAGATGAGAAACATCAATCATCAGTTTTTCGTTGCGCATTGCTACACCTTAGTTGTTCATTGACTGCTTTCTCACATGTGCCCTGACTGTGAGCCTTCAGCAGACTGAGTAACCCCCTGCTCGAGCCAGTGACCCTAGGTCCAAGCTGGTGAACCTTTGCTCTAACCAGATGAACCCATGCTCAAGTTGGCGACCTCAGGGTCTCGAACCTGGGTCCTCCACATCCCAGTCCAATGCTCCATCCACTGCACCACTGCCTGGTCAGGCTCTTGGCATACAGATCTTCATAGTATTTTCTTACAATACTTTTTATTTCTGTGGTGGCAGTTGTTAATTCTCCACTTTCATTTCTAATTTATTTATTTGAGTCCTATCTCTTTTTCTCTTGATGAGGCTGGTTAAAGTTTCGTCAATCTTGTTTACCTTTTCAAAGACCCAGCTATTGGTTTCATTGATCTTTTCTATTGTGTTTTTAGCCTCTATATCATTTATTTATGCCCTGATGTTTATTATTTCCTTCCTTCTACTTCCTCTGGGCTTTATTTGTTTTTCGTTTTCTAGTTCTTTGAGATGCACGGTCAAGTTGTTTATTTGAGCTTTCTCTTGCTTCTTAAGGTATGCTTGTAATGCTATGAACTTGTCTCTCAGGACTGCTTTTGTTGTATTCCATTAATTTTGATTTGTTTATGTTCATTTTCATTTGTTTTAAGGAAGTTTTATATTTCTTCCTTGATCTCGTTGTTAACCCATTCATTACTTATTAACATGCTATTTAGCCTGCAAGTGTTTGAATGTTTTTCGGTTTTACTATTGTAGTTGATTTCTAGTTTCATGCCATTGTGATTGGAGAAGATGCTTCATATGATTTTGATCATCATAAATATATTGAAACTTGTTTTTTGTCCTAACGCATTCTATCCTAGAGAATAAACCATGAGCACTTGAAAGAATGTATATTCTACTGGTTTGGGGTGAAAGGTTTTGAAGATGTCATTTAAATCCAGGTGATTTAATGTATCATTTATGGCCATTGTTTCATGGTTAATTTTCTATCTGGAGAATCTATTCATAGCTGTTTGTAGAGTATTAAAATCTCCTACTATTATAGTATTGTTGTGGATCTCACCCTTTATGTCCATCAAAATCTGCTTTAGCCTGACCAGGTGGTGGTGCAGTGAATAGAGCATTGGACTGGGATGCGGAAGGACACAGGTTCGAGACCCCGAGGTCACCAGCTTAAGCGCTGGTTCAACTGACTTGAGTAAAAGCTCACCAGCTTGGACCCAAGGTCGCTGGCTCCAGCAAGGGGTTACTCCATCTGCTGAAGGCCCATGGTCAAGGCACAGATGAGAAAGCAATCAATGAACAACTAAGGTTTTGCAACGAGAAACTGATGATTGATGCTTCTCATCTTTCTCCATTCCTGTCTGTCTGTCCCTATCTGACTTTCTCCCTGTCTCTGTAAAGAAAGGAAAAAAGGCCCTGGCCGGTTGGCTCAGCGGTAGAGCATCGGCCTAGCGTGCGGAGGACCCAGGTTCGATTCCCGGCCAGGGCACACAGGAGAAGCACCCATTTGCTTCTCCACCCCTCCACCACGCTTTCCTCTCTGTCTCTCCTCCCCTCCCACAGCCAAGGCTCCATTGGAGCAAAGATGGCCCGGGCGCTGGGGATGGCTCTGTGGCCTCTGCCTCAGGCGCTAGAGTGGCTCTGGTTGCAACATGACGATGCCCAGGATGGGCAGATTATCGCCCCCTGGTGGGCAGAGCATCGCCCCATGGTGGGCGTGCCAGGTGGATCCCGGTCGGGCGCATGCGGGAGTCTGTCTGACTGTCTCTCCCCGTTTCCAGCTTCAGAAAAATGGAAAAAAAAAAAAGAAAAAAGAAAGAAAAAAAAATCTGCTTTATATATTTAGGTGTTTCTATATTAGGTACATAAATACTTACAACGTTTATATCCTCCTATTTGATTGCTCACTTTATCATTACGTAGTGATCGTCTTTATCCTTACTATATCCTTTGTTTTCAAGTCTATTTTGTCAGATATATGTATTGCTATCCCCTGCTTTTTTTTTATTTCCATTTGCATGGAATATTTTTTCCATCCCTTCACATTCAGTGTATGTGTATCTTTTGTTCTGAAGTGGATCTCTGTAGACAGCATATGTACGGGTCCTGTTTTCTTTTTCATGCAGCTAATCCATGTCTTTTGTTTGGAGCAGTTACATTTAAGGTTATTATCGAGATGTACTTATTTATTGATGTTTTATTCTTTAAATCTACATTCCTCTTTTTCTCAATTTCTTTTTTGTCCTTTGCTCTTTTTATAGCAGACCCATTAACATTTCTTGCAGTACTGGTTTGGTTGTAATGAATTTCTTAATTTATTTATTTACTTCTTTACTATTAATTTTTTGTCCAAGAAGCTTTTTATTTATCCTTCAATTTTAAATGATAACCTTGCTGGATAACGTAGTATTGGTTGTAAGCTCTTGTTTTGTATCATTTTGAATATTTCTTGCCAATCCTTTCTGGCTTCAAGTGTTTCTGTTGAGAAGTCAGATGTCATCCTTATGGGGGCTCTTCTGTAGGTAATTAACTGCTTTTCTCTTTCAGCTTTTACTATTCTTTCTTTGTCTCTTAATTTTGGCAATTTAATTATGATGTGTCTTGGTGTAGGCCTCTTTGGGTTTCTCTTCATTGGGACTCTGTGCTTCTTGAACTTGTGTGCCTTTTTATTTCATCAGTTTTGGGAAATTTTGACCTATAATTTCTTCAAACAGGTTCTCTATCCCTTGTTCATTCTCTTCTCCATCGGGAACCCCTATGATGCAAATATTGTTTCTCTTTATGTTGTCACAGAGGTTTCTTAGAGTCTCCTCAGTCTTTTTGAACCTCTTTTTGTTTTGCTGTTCTATTTCTGTGCTTATGTTTATCTTGCCTTCTAAATCACTGATTCGATCATCTGCTTTATCCAGCCTGCTGTTGCTATTCTTTCTAGTGCAGTCAACATTTCTAATGTTGTATTTGTCATTTCTGACTGGTTCTTTTTTATGCTTTCAATGTCCTTTTTGATGCTTGCTATTTCTTTATTTAGGTGCTCATTATGTCCATTCATTGTTGCTCTAAGATTCTTGAGCATCCTAAAAATCATTATTTTAAACTCTGCTTCTGCTAGTTTGGTTACTTCCATTTCATTTAGTTCTTTTTCTGGGGATTTCTCTTGTTGATTCATTTGGGTCGCATCTTTGCCTTCCCATTCTGTCTGTGTTTTAAGTAGTGCTATCTGAGTTTGAACTTTTTGTGGTGTCTTTATGAGGAAGATGGGCTCAGTGGTACTGACCTCCAGGCCACTTGTTTCCCTGGTTCTAGGAATACTTCTTGAGGGTACTATTTTTCCTCCTGTTGTCTGTATTAAATGCAGTTGTTTCTTTCATGTGTACAATTATTCCTTTAGGCTGGCTGATTCTAAGGATCAATCTTGATCATGTGTATTACACACTGTGCAATTTCCATCTTGTTGGGCATATTTAGTCTCAAAAGTGTCTGGTGCCTGCTAGAATCCTCCTTTGGGCATGCTGTTTGTGCAGCTAACTGAGTCTAGGGTTGTTGCTGTCCATTACCCACTACCAGTTTTGTTGGTTTTAGATCTTCTTGAGTTAGCATCAGATGTTGTTTGTAACCTGCTGTGGGATACCTGTCTGAAGCTATGGATCTTTGTGCTGTGTGTGCCTTTGTTTTCTGTGCCTGGGTAGTTTGGGAGAGGCCAACCTGTGTATAAGGATCAGCCTTCTCCTGCTTAGAGATGGCAGCAGCTCCACAAACGTTGCAAGCAGTGTAAGATTTGCATCCACTTTACAGCTGCTCCACCTCCTCTTCCAGCTGCCTGGCCTTCCCACTGAGTCTTCTGTAGAAAGACTCTGTGGTGTGGGCCCTGACTAACATCACCCAACCAACCCCTCTGCATATTGTAATCTTGTTGTGTTAGGGAAGCTGATGTTGGGAATAGAACATAATAGGACCTCCTACTTCAGAGGTTTCTAGGTCAGTAGCTCAGTATGGGGAAAGTAGCCCCTGCTTTAGATCCTAATCCCTCAGCCACTGCTAGATACTCAAATTTTATTTCTCCCCATCAAGGTGAGTAGCTGGTTCTGATCAAAGTTGGACTGACATTCCCTTTTGCAGAAGTTCTTACTGCTGGTCTTAGGGAGGAAGACTGAGAAAGTCCACTCCTGGGGTGGATTTTGCCTCCCCCCAAAAAACTGGCTAAGCTGCTTGTCCAGATCCAAAAATAAGCTCACAAGAATACACACTTTAAATGTCCATGCTGCAAGCCTCTCTCCAATCCCCAGGAGAATCTAGCCCCACAGTGCAGGATATCCAGCACTTCAGCTAGCTGGCTGTGAAACTCCATGCTATCCAATGTAAAAGAACTTCTGTGCAGGTGCTGATCACAGAGAGCAAAATCAGCTCAGCTCTGCAAGGTGTGATGAGCCCTTCCTTTGGATACTACTCTAGCAAGGGTTGTTAGGTCCTGAACCAATGGTCTCTGAAGCTGCCCATTTGTGCCAGCTCTGTGCCTCCCTGGCAGGTACTCAGTGCAGACAAGTGGCAGACAATTTCCATGACTCCCTCAGCAACTTTCTTGGAGCTACAAGCAATCCAGAGATTTTTGCTTCCTCTACTGAGTCCAGGTGCATATGGAAATACCAATCTGCACACCTAGGCTGCCTTTTACCTCCACTGGGCCTGGTAAAGATAGAGGTCCTCCAGCCTCTATCTGCTGGCTTATTGTTGGGCTACATCCCTGAAAATATCTCTGCTAGAGTCTACAGCCTGTGGCCATTCAGGGATTAGGAAGGGTGGTGGGTGTGGCTCCGCCCCTAGGCCCAATTGTCAGTCAGTCAGTCTAGACCAGGGGTCCCCAAACTTTTTACACAGGGGGCCAGTTCACTCTCCCTCAGACTGTGGGAGAGCCAGACTACAAAAAAAACAAACTATGAACAAATCCCTATGCACACTGCACATATCTTATTTTAAAGTATAAAAACAAAACAGGAACAAATACAATATTTAAAATAAAGAACAAGTAAATTTAAATCAACAAACTGACCAGTATTTCAATGGGAACTATGGGCCTGCTTTTGGCTAATAAGATGGTCAATGTCTGGTTCTATATTTGTCACTGCTAGCTATAACAAGTGATAAGATGCACTTCCGGAGCCATGATGTGTGCATCCCACATCCCCAGAAGTAGTACTGTACATGAGCTATGCCGCACTTTGCGGCGCCACCACATACAGTACCCAAGGAGCATAGGATGAGGATGCATTCTGTGCTCCTCTCACTGACCACCAATGAAAGAGGTGCCCCTTCTGGAAGTGTGGTGGGGCCAGATAAATGGCCTCAGGGGGCCGCATGCTGCCTGTGGGTCATAGTTTGGGACCCCTAGTCTAGACTCTTTTCACAGACCTTTCTAGGGTGTGACCCCAGGATCCCATTGGGTATGGCCTCTGATACTTAGAGGTGTGGTCTGCCTGCGCTCTAGACAGTTTCCACTGAGCCTCCATAAGGTGGAATTATCAGTGTTGGACTCAGTAGCATGGGGGTTGGGGGGTGAAGCAACAGCCTCAACACCAGAAAACTGAGTCACTGATGCGCCTCTGCCTCCAGGCTTCTCAGCATGACCCAGTCACCATGACAGGAGCAGGAGAGACTCTTGAGGATGGAGCAGTTGCTTCTCCTCAGACTAGTGCTACTCAGAGGAGACTGCTTCACCCAAGAAAGATGGTGACTGCAGTACTGGAGAAGGATTCAGCACAAGGGTTCTGGTGGTTGTCCCCCACATTGTCTTTCCCTGGACCTCCAAATTTGCACTCTCCTCATACAACTCAACTCCTCTCAGCTCTCCCTCCACCAGAGCCCCAGATAAGTGGCTGTGAACAAGATTTTCTGCATGAGCTTGTTAAGATGGAACCTGCATCTCCAATAGTTTCATCTCTTTCTTGAAGATAGAAACTGGGCTCTTTTCACTGCCAAATGCTGTCTGGGCACCTTCTCTAGGCTCTGGGGTTCTAGGCTGAGGCTCTGTTCCAGGTCGCTCTCTCAGAGCGACCCTCCTCACAATGCAAGTCCCTCTGTACCCTTAGCTGCCACTTGCTCCTGGAGATGGAACAGCCCTTTCCATGTCTCCACCTTTCTTACTAGTTTCTGTGTGGCTTTTGTGATCCTTAGTTATAGAATCCTCTTAGTTTAGTCCAAAGTTGGTTTTTCAAGATGATTGTTCTTAAATTAAGTTGTAATCAAATTTGGTCCAGGGAGGTGGCAGTTGGAACATCTGTCTACTTCATTACCATCTTTTCTTTTATAAAAAAATACTTTTTTAGATATTTAATTTATTTTAGAGAGGAGAGGAGAGAGAGAGAGAGAGAGAGAGAGAGAAGGAGGAGGAGAGGAAGCATCAACTCCATATGTGCTTTGATCAGGCAAGCCCAGGGTTTTGAACTGGTGACCTCAGAGTTCCAGGTCGATGTTTTATCCACCATGCCATCACAGGTCAGGTGTTTTTTTTATATTTTTTAAATTATATTTTTAGATATTTATTTATTCATTTTAGAGAAGAGAGGAGAAAGAGAGAGAGAGAGAACCATCACCATCTTTGAATCTCAGGTTATTCATGTTTTTATTGTGACCTTGTTGGAGTTTTTACTTTGATTTGTTTTGTTATTTTTGTCTCATCAAATAATCCCCTTGAATATACCCTGCAGTGGGAGTTTTCTGGTGATAATTTCTCTCAACTTCTGTATTTCTGGAAAAGGTTTTACTTCTCCTTCATATTTGAAAAATAATTTTGATGAATATAGTATTCTTGGTTGGTAATTCCTCTCTTTCATGTACTTTGAATGTTTGGGTCCACTCTCTTCTGTCTTGAGTTTCTGCTGAGAATTCTGCTCATAACTTAATGGGCTTTTCTTTATATGTTATGTCCTTCTTTTTTCTAGCTGCCTTGAGGATACTTTATTTGTAATTATTTTCTTAAAGTTTTTGTTCCTTAGATTCTTTATTTATTAAGTTTAGAGAGAGGAGAGAGAGAAACAAAGATAAAAGGAGGAAGAACAGTAAGCATCAACCCCCATATGTGCCTTGAACCAGTGACTTCAGCATTCCAGGTCAATATTTTATCCACTGTGCCATCACAGGTCAGGTTCTTTGTCATTAATTTTTTACAATTTTATTATAATATGCCTTGGAGTAGGCCTGTTTGAGTTGCATTAACTCGGTGCTCTGTTTGCTTCTTGGATTTGAGGCTCTAATGCTTTCCATTGGCTTTGGAAATTCTCAATTATGTGTTCAAATAGGCTCTTCATTCCCTGAACAAAATGTTAAATATTTTTAAAATAGGAACAAAAAGTGTGACATTTGATATCTCCCTTTCTGACCTTTCTATTTGCCATTCTTCAGATCTATCATCTTTTACTGTATTTTTTCTGTGTTCTGAATATCTGCAAAAAGAACATGTATGTAATTATTGCACTAAATTATAGTGGGTTATTTGCTTCTCTTTCTGTTCCACCAGGTTATAATTTCCTGGAGGACAAGGAGCATATATTAATCATCATACCCCTAGTATATAGCAGATAACTAATCCTATGCTTTAGGAACCTCACTATGGCCCTCTTCTGGCTGTACCTTTTCCATGAGCAGGAATCCACTGGACCAAAGAAATTTGTCCAACCAGAGTCCATGTCCTTCCTTTATATTCCATATTATGGATACCCCAAACCCAAGAATTTCCTACCTAAATAACCTTGTGCTTAATTCCAGGGCTTGTGCAGGTTTCTTTTCAAAGTCCATCCATCCTCCTAAGTGTACAACACATCACCAGTGTGCAAAATACTTGGACATGAGGACCAGAGAAATGAATTACATGTGTGAAGTCCCTCATGGTATAGGATGGAGATGTGGTAGAAAAGCAGGGAGTCCAGATGTCAGGCAGGGATTTGGGGTCCTACAACTGACCTACCTGTGCTATCATGTTCGGCATAAAACACTGAAAATAAAAGCAAGATTTTTTTATTTAGACAATTATATTTAACAAGATGACATTGGTCAACTAGAGTACCTAGATATAGAGAAAATATCTCCAGATCCTTTGGACATTCGATTGTGTTATACCCTTCACTCAAAATCAGAAATTAACACTTGAACCTGACTTATGGATTATTACAAATATATGTTTTATTTTTAAGGTAGGAGGAGAGAACACATTTTATTAAACAATGTTAGCTTAATTTTTAACTTGTAAATTTTTAGATATATGGTATGTGGGACTTCCTCTATATATTTTCCCTCTGTCCCTCATGTTAGAGGCTGGCTTGGCTGATATACAGTAGCTATTCAATACATAACCAGCTAAATAAATATCATGTGCTCCTATTTTCATTTAAGATTCACACTTCTATCACTGAATCTAAATGTGACTACATTAAGTCCTATTCACTAATTCCAAAGCAATGTATGTCACTAATATGGCATAGTGAAGATGTCTAAAGTTTTGGTTAATTAATCTAACTCACATACCCCACGACCATTCCCAAGATATACACAGAATCCCTGATAATAAAAGTTTCTATCACTTTCAAGGATTGTTCTACATGCAACTGGGTTACTCACTGTACTTTATGGCCCTTTATGAAATTAGTTAGTACATGTACAGTCTCTGGAAGTCTTTTTTTTTTACTTACATACAAAGGTTTTAGACACATGATTTCTTACTTCAGATCTTCTAGCCTCCTGTGTAATGTGCAAGGCAAGCCCTCCAGGGCTCCTGCTTATTACTTCTAAGGTGGGGTATATGTGGAAAGTTTACATTCTAATAGATGTTTAAGAAGTGGTAAGAAGTAGACATTGGCAGGAAAAAGAAGGGCAAACTTTTCCATAGAGGACAACAGTGTTTATAGAGGCAATGGGAGAATAAGCAGGTGTCAGGTGAAAGTTAAGAAGCAGAAGAACTTGATTATTAAAGCAACACATCTGTGAGGGCATCTGACTGGTTCACAGGCATGTCCCCAGCACCTATCCCAGTGCCAAGCACACAGTAGTTGCCCAATAAATCTGTACTGAATGAAAAAATTAAGGAATTAATTGGTGAAGTGGGAAGTGCAATTATGAAAGAGGCAAATTGATATGTTTAGACTTGATTCTAGAGGCAAAAGGGAGCCACTGCAAATTCTTGAAACAGAAAGTGGCTTGGTAAATGAAGTGTTTTAGGCAGATGTTTCTGACATAAAGGAAAGATTAGTCAGGAGAAGAAAACAAGGAGTAAGAGGAGGACATAAATAGAAGGGTTTAATTATACATTCTCCTTTGCCTAGTGGCATGTATCATTCCCACATTTCATCATGTGAGATATCAGTATGAAAAGTGTGATTGCAAGTCTTCATTCTGTTTTCCATGTAGTTATACATAATTTTTCATCTGCACAGGAGATTGGTGTCCATAATCTCCATGTTGTACAAGTATTGCAGTTTGCTTTAACTCCTCATTTTATTGCAGTTCTGGAGACAAGTGTCATGTGTCTCATAACAGGTTTTATATGATGGAGTAACACATAGGACTATTATTGTGGAGGTCATGTGCTTTCCACCAAAGTAACCAAATCTGTTATATAAAAATGCATTTATGTCTCATTGTGAGGGACATTTTCTCACCTAAATCTGAATCACCAAATGCACTTTGGAGTCTAGTGTCTTCTGTATCAACCATTGGATTTCTGAAGAAATGAAATTCCTATAGGACCAATTTGCAAGAACACAACAAATTCCAATAGGGATATTATGTGAATGCTTTGAATTGTCAAGGCTCCCTATCCAATTTACCCAAGCTAATAAAATTGGCACACATTCTAGTATTTGCACTGGAGCATGCACACTGCTCCAACAAGTGAAGCAGATACAAACAGATGTGCATTCTGGAAGCTGAGCAAAACCTGCACATGGTCCAGCATAGAGACAATTGTGGCATTAAGTCTCCAAATCTGGGGGTCAAGATCCTAATAAGTGCAGCTATCATATATCAAGCACTTGTTATATGCCAGCCTCTATGAGACACTTGGCAAATGTTCTCTAATTCCATCTTCATAGCCACTTCTTGACATAAAGAGCTTTACATTGTAATTCTACAGAAAAGGGGATGAAGCTGTTACACAAATTAAAAAGATTAAGCTAGGACTCAGACTCAAAACATGAACAACCACAAGAAAGACTGCTACTTATTAGATATAAGAATTTAGGCAAGTCACCTACCCTCCCTGACCCTAAGTTTTCCTATCTATTAAAAAGGGAATGATAATAATTCTTTATCTCACAGTTGTTGGAAAGATCAGATTAGCAGACAGCCTGGTGTCATGTCAGCATTCAATAAATAATAGCTATCATTAATTTTATTAACACGACCCAACTCTCCAGTACTAGGCCTTATGACTTCCAACTTTAGGAGTCATCAATAAATCCTGGCTGTCTAGACTAGGTAGTTAGAAACCAATGGGCATAAATACTAACAGTATTAATACTGATGAGGAACCTGGACTCCATGGATGTCATTATTCAAAATGTCATACTGAGAATCTGGATATTCAACAGTATTTTATAGGACAAGAACTAGCAAAGAAACTAAAGGAATGGTATGAGTTAATAGAAATAAGAATCCTGTCCATTCTCAATGTGTTGTTGTAATTAAAAACAAATATCCAGAGTACAACAACAGACTAGATTGCCTTATTCTTTGTGGAAAAGCAACCAGAGTTGATGTCACTAGACATAATCACTGCACCCACCAAACCTGGAAGCCCACAAGACAAACAACGTCATCAAGCCAATCAGAGCCATTTGGCCTCGGTGTCTGGGCTTTTGTAGATTTTTTCTGCTCAAACTTGAAAAAACTGTGCTAGTCACCTCTGCCTTCAAAGCCTATCCAAACTGGAAATGGCCATCCATCTTTTTGTGACAATTTTGAACAATTTATATAAACTAAAGGTAAATTAGGATTGAGGCCAATGTTACTTTAGGCTTAGTTTTCTCAGGAAATTGAGGATACTATTATTTTGCAAATTAGAGTTCACTTATTACTTAGGATAAACATTTAAGATTTTAGAGAAAAGAAAGATGGTAACGGAGTAGGCAGATGTTCCAGCTGCCACCTTCCAGGACCAAATTAGATTACAACTTAATTTAAGAACAATTATCTTGAAAAACCAACTTTGGACTAAATGAAGAGGAGTCTATAACCAAGGATCACAGAAGAAGCCACACCAAAACTGGTAGGAGGGGCGGAGATGCGGAAAGAGTTGCCCCGCTCCCAGCAGGGAGTGGTGGCTGAGAGTCCAGAGGGACTTTCACTGTGGGAGGGTCTCCCTGTGATGTGTGGATACTTAGCACCAGGCCCAGAGCCCCAGCCTAGAGCCTCAGAGCCTAGAAGAGGTCCCCAGACAGCATTTAGCTGTGAAAATTAACAGGTTTTCAGTCTGCAAGAAAGATACACATCTCTCAGATGCAGGCTCCATTTTAAAGAACCCACACAGAAAACCTTGTTCACAGCCACTTAACCGGGGCCCTGGCAGGGGAGAGATGAGAGGACTGGAGTTGCAGGAGGAGACTGTAAATTTGGAGGCCCAGGAAGAGACACTGTGAAGGATGACCACCAGCACCATTGTGCTGAATCATTCTCCTGTACTGCAGTTGCCATCTTTTTTGGGTGGAGCAAGCCCCTCTGAGTGGCATCAGCCTGGGAAAAAGCAGCTGCTCCACCCTTGGGAGTCTCTCCTACCCCAGGGATGGTGACTGTTTCTTCTGAGAGGCAAAGAAGCACGTGGAGCATCAGTGACTCAGTTTTCTGGTGTTAAGACAGGAGATACCCCACACACTATCCCAAGCTTATGACTGGTGCTTCCACCTCACAAGAGATTCAGATAAAACTGTCCAAAAAGGGGTCAGACTACCCCTCTGAGTCTCAGAGCCCACACTCACTGGACTCCTGGGAGAACACCCTACTGAGGTCTGTAAAAAAAGTCTGGACAGACTGACACCTGGGGCCAAGAGGTAGAGCTAGACCCACCACCCTTCTTAATCCCTGAATTGCTGCAGGCTCTGGACTCTAGCAGAGGTTTTTTTCAGCAGCTGAGCCCAACAAGCAGCCAGCAGACAGTCTTCAGAAGGTGAGACTGAGGGAAACTTGGCCATTTGACTGGACTTTACCCCAGGCCCAGAGTGGATAAAACCCAGCCTAGGTATGCAGCTTGGTATTTCCATGAGCACCTGGGCCCAGAAGAGGCATCCAAATACTCTGGATTGCTTGAAGCTCCAAGAAGGTTGCTGAGGGCCAGTCACAGGCAGTGTTCCCACTGGTCTGCACTGGGTTCCTGCTAGGGAGGCCCTGGACTGGCACATCCAAGAGCCAGCTGCAAAAAGCATCAGTTCAGGACCTATCAACCCTTGCTAGAGTGGTATTCTAAGGAAAAGCTCCTCAAACCTGGCCCAGCTGAGGCAAGTTCCACTCTTTGTGATCATCACCAGCAGAGAAGCTCATGTGCATTGGATAGGGTGGAGCTTCACAGTCAGCTGGCCTGGGCACTGGATATTCTGTCCTGCTGGGCTAGATTCCACAGGGGTAAGGGAGAGAGGCTTGAAGCATGGACATTTAATGTGTGGGTCCCTGTGAGTCTATTGTTGGATATTATCTAGGGGCTTAACCACCTTCAGGAGGGGCACAGTCAGCCCCAAGAGAAGACTCTCTCAGTCTTCCTCCTTGAGACTGGGGTCTCAACAGCTGAAAGAACTAAAAAGGGGACTGTCAGCCACACTCGGTCTGAACCTACAGCTCACCATGTTGGAGAGAAATAAAATTTGAGTATCCAGCAGTGGCTGAGGAATCAATTTCTGGAGTAGGGAACACATTCCCTGTACTGAGCTCCTGACCAAAAGACTCCTAAAGTAGGGGGTCCCAAAAATATTGTATTCACAATCTCAGCTGCCCTAACCCACCAAATGTGCAACCTGAGAAAGGGTTGGTTGGATGAGGCCAATCTGAACCCACACTACAGTCTCATTACAGAAGACTCTGTGGAAAGATCAGGCAGCTCGAAGAGGAGGAGGAGAAGAAGAAAAGTGAAGACAATTTTTACAGAGCTTGGCACTTTAACTGAGTTGTTATCATCTCTAAGCAGGAAGAAGTTCATGCTTATACAAAGGTTGGCCCCTCTCACACTACCCAGGCACAGAAAACGCAGACACAAACAGCAAAAATTGCAGTAAGTGCAAACTGGTAGCCCACAATTGGTTACAAACAACAGCTAACACCAACCCAAGAAGAACTAGAGCCAACATTACTGGTAGTACATGGCAGACAGCACCAACCCTAGACTCAGCTAGCTACACAAGCAGCACACCTAAAAGTGGATTCTAGCAGGTACCAGACACTGTGGAGAATAAATATGCCCAACAGGACAAACATTGCACAGTGTATAATACAAATGATCAAGGTTGACCCTTAGAACCAGTCAGCCTGAAGGGATAAATGTACCCACAAAAAGACCAACTGCATCTAATACTCACATACAACAAGAGGGAAAATAGTACCTTCAAGAAGCATTCTTACAAAAAGGAAAACAAGTGTCCTGGAGGACAGTGTCACCAAGCCCATCTTCTTCATAAAGACCCTGCAAAAATTTCAAACTCAGTGATACCTAATACAAAGACAAAAAGGGGCAGACAGAGAAATGAGACCCAAATGAATCAACAATAAAAATCCCCATAAAAAGAAATGAATGAGATAGAAGTAACCAATATATCAGATGCAGAGTTTAAAACAATGATTTTTAGGATGCTCAAGGATCTTAGAGCAACAATGGACAGACACAATGAGCACTTAAATAGATAGAAAGCATCAAAAAGGACTTTAAAATCATAAAAAAAAATGACAAATACAATATCAGAAATGGAGGCCCTGGCCGGTTGGCTCAGTGGTAGAGCATTGGCCTGGCGTGCAGGAGTCCCGGGTTTGATTTCCAGCCAGGGCACACAGGAGAAGCACTCATCTGCTTCCCCACCGCTCCCCCTCTCCTTCCTCTCTGTCTCTCCCTCTTCCCCTCCTGCAGACAAGGCTTCATTGGAGCAAAGTTTGCCCTGGCGCAGAGAATGGCTCTGTGGCCTCTGCCTCAGGTGCTAGAATGGCTCTGATTGGGGCAGAGCGATAACCCAAGATAGGCAGAGCATCGCCCCCTGGTGGGCGTGCCAGGTGGATCCCGGTCGGGCGCATGCGGGAGTCTGTCTGATTGCCTCCCCATTTCCAACTTTGGAAAAATACAAAAAAAAAAAAAAAAAAAAAAAAAAGAAATGGAGACTGCACCAGAAGGAATTAATAGCAGGCTGGATGAAGCAGAGGATAGAATCAGCGATTTAGAGGATAAAATAAACAAAAGCACAAAAGCAGAGCAGCATAAAAAAAAGAGGCTCAAAAAGTCTGAGGAAACTTTAACAGAGCTCTGTGACAACATGAAGAGAAACAACATCTGCATCATAGGGGTTCCTGAAGGAGAAGAGAACAAGAACAAACAAGGAATAGAGAATCTGTTTGAAGAAATCATAGCTAAAAATTTTCCTAAATAAATAAAAAAAAGTCACACAAGTTGAAGAAGCACAGAGTTCTATTAAAGAGAAAACCAAGGAGGCCTACAGCAAGACAAATCATAATTAAAATGTCAAAATTAAGAGACAAAGAAAGAATACTAAAAGGTGCAAGAGAAAAACAGTTAATTACCTACAGAAGAGCCCCATAAGGATGACATCTGACTTCTCAACATAAACATTTGAGGCCAGAAAGGATTGGCAAGAAATATTCAAAGTGATGCAAAGCAAGAACCTACAACCCAGACTACTTTATCCAGCAAGGGTATGATTTAAAGTTGAAAGAGAAATAAAAAGCTTCCAAGACAAAGAAAATCTCAAGGAATTCATTACAACCAAACCAGTACTGCAAGAAATGTTAAGGTGCCTTCTGTAAAAGAAGCATAGGACAAAAAAAAAAAAAAAATCAAGAAAAAGAAGATTGTAGATTTAAAGAATAAAATGGCAATAAACAACAACATATCAATAATAACCTTAAATGTAAATGGATTAAATGCTCCAATCAAGAGACATAGGATAAGGAAAGAGGACCCGTACATGTGCTGTCTATAAAAGACCCACCTCATAACAAAAGATACACATAGACTAAAAGGGAAGGCATGGAAAAAATTATTTCTTGCAAATGGGAATGAAAGAAAAAAGCTGTGGTAGCAATATTTATATATGACAAAGTCGACTTTAAAAAAAAAGTCTGTAGTAAGGGATAAAAATGGTCACTACATAATGATAAAGGGAGCAATCCAACAGGAGGATATAACCATTATAAATATCTATGCATCTAATATAGGAGCACATAAATATATAAAGCAGATTTTGATGGACATAAAGGGTGAGATCAACAGCAATACTATAATAATAGTAGGGGATTTTAATACCCAACTAACATCAATGGATAGATCCTCCAGGCAGAAAGTTAACAAAGAAACAGTGGCCTTAAATAGTACACTAGATCAACTGGATTTAATAGATGTCTTCAGAGCCTTTCACCCAAAAGCAGCAGAATATTCATTCTTTTCAAGTGCTTATGGCACATTCTCTAGGATACACCACATATTAGGATGCAAAACAAGTCTCAATAAACTTAAGAAGATTGAAATCACATCAAGCATCTTCTTTGATCACAATGACATGAAACTAGAAATTAACTACAATAGAAAAAATGAAAAATATTCAAACACTTGAAAGCTAAATAGCATGTTATTAAATAAAGAATGAGTTAATAAAAAGATCGAGGAAGAAATAAATAATTTTCTTGAGACAAGTGAAAATGAACATATAACAACTCAAAATTTATGGGCCACAGCAAAAGCAGTCCTGAGAGACAAGTTCATAGCATTACAAGCATACATTAAGAAGCAAAAAAAAAAGCTCAAATAAACAACTTAACCCTGCATCTAAATGAACTAGAAAAAATAACAAATAAAGCCCAGAGGAAGTAGAAGGAAAAAATAATAAACATCAGAGTGTAAATAAATGACATAGAAGCTAAAGAAAACAATACATAAAAGAAAAATGAAACCAAGAGCTGGTTCTTTGAAAAGGTAAACCAGATTGATGAACCTTTAAACAGACTCCCCAAGAATAAAAAAGAGAGGACTCAACTAAATAAAATTAGAAATGAAAGTGGAAAAGTAACAACTGACACCACAGAAATACAAGGAATTGTAAGAAAATATTATGAATATCTGTATGTCAAGAAATTCGACAACTTAGGTGAAATGGATGAATTCCTAGAAACATAATTATCTAAAGCTCAATCTGGAAAAACCAGAAAATCTATACAGACAAATTACAGCAAATGAAATTGGCAGTTATAAAAAAACTCTTAGCTAACAAACATCCTTGACCAGATAACTTCACAGGTGAATTTTACCATATTTTCAAAGAAGATCTAAGACTTCTCAAGCTATATTAAAAAATTCAAGAGGAGGGAAGACTTGCAAGCTCCTTTAATGAGGCAAGCATAATTCTTATTCCAAAACCAGGTAAAGACAATACAAAGAAAGAAAACTATAAACCAGTATCCCTGATTAACTTAAATGCTAAATTTCTCAAAAAAAAATATTAGCAAACCAGATCCAGCAATACATGAAAAAAATCATACATCATGATCAAGTGGAATTTATTCTGGGGAGGCAAGACTGGTATAATATTTACAAATCAATCAATGTGTTTCATCACATAAACAAAGGAAAGGAGAAAAATCACATGATAATATCAATAAATGCTGAAAAATCATTTAATAAAATCCAGCACCCATTTATAATCAAAACTCTCAGCAAAGTGGGAATACAGGGAAGATACTTCAACATGTAAAGGCCATCTATGACAAACCCACGGCCAACATCATACTCAATGGGCAAAAATTAAAGGCAATCCCCTTAAGATCAGGAACAAGGCAGGGGTACCCTATTTCACCACTCTTATTCAACATAGTATGGAAGTCCTAGCCACAGCAATCAAACAAGAAGAAGAAATAAAAGGCATCCAAATTGGAATATAAGAAGCAAAAGTATCATTATTTGCTGATGATATGATACTGTACATAGAAAACCCTAAAGTCTCAGTCAAAAAACTACTAAACCTGATAAATGAATTTGGCAAAATAGCAAAATATAAAATTAATATTCAGAAATCAGTGGCATTTTTATACACCAACAATAAACTGTCTTAAAGAAAAATTAAGAAGCCTGACCAGGAGGTGGCACAGTGGATAGAGAGTCAGACTGGGATGCGGAAGACCCAGGTTCAAGACCCCGAGGTTGCCAGCTTGAGCATAGGCGCATCTGGTTTGAGCAAAAGCTCACCGGCTTTGACTCAAGGTTGCTGGCTGAAGCAAGGGGTTATTCAGTCTGCTGAAGGCCCATGGTCAAGGCACATATGAGAAAACAATCAATGAAAAACTAAGGTGTCCCAACAAAAAACTGATGATTGATGCTTCTCATCTCTCTCCGTTCCTGTCTATCCCTCTCTCTGACTCTCTCTCTGTCTCTGAAAAAGAAAAAGAGAGAAACTAAGGAAACAATCCCCTTCACTATTGCAACAACAACAACAAAAATAAAGTACTTAGGAGTAAATTTAACTAAGAAGGTAAATAATTTGTACTTGGAAAATTATAAAACATTGATAAAAAAATAAAGGAAGATAGAAACAAGTGGAAGCATATATCATGTACATGGATAGGAAGAATAAATATCTTTAAAATGTCTATATTACCCAAAGCAATCTATACAATGAAATTCCTATTAAAATACCAATGGCATACTTCAAATATATAAAACAAAAATTCCAAAAATGTATATGGTACCTAAGAAGAATGTAAATAATGCCAGCAATCTTGAAAAAGAAGAAAATAAAGCGGGAGGTATCACACTTCCTGATATCAAATTATACTACAAGGCCATTGTACTCAAAACAGCCTGGTACTGTCATAAGAACAGACATACACATCAATGGAACAGAGAACCCAGAAATGAATCCATGCCTTTACGGACAAGTGATATTTGACAAAGGAGGTATGAGCATACAATGGAGTAAAGACAGTCTCTTTAACAAATGGTGTTGGGAAAATTGGTTGGGTACATGCAAAACAATAAAACTAGACCACCAACTTACACCATTAACAGAAATAAACTTAGAATGAATAAAACACTTAAATATAAGTTTTGAAACCATAAATATCTTGAAGAAAACATAGGCAGCAAACTCTCCGATATCTCTCATAGTAATATTTTTGCTGATTTTCTCCACAGGGAAGTGTAATAAAGGACAGGATGAACAAATGGGACTATATCAAAGTAAAAACTTTTGCACAAGAAAAGACACCATGGACTAAATAAAAAGAGAACCCACACAATGAGAGAACATATTCATCAATACATCTGATAAGGGGTTAATAACCAATCAACATTAGGAAAAGAAACAATCCAATTAAAAATGGGCAAAAGAACTGAAGAGACAGTTCTCCAAAGAGGACATACAAATGGCCAATAGGTATATAAAAAAATGTTCAACATCACTAATCATCAGAGAAATGCAAATTAAAACTAAAATGAGATACCACCTCACACCTGTCAGAATGGTGCTCATTAACAAAACAACACATAATAAGTGCTGGCGAGAGTGTGGAGAAAAGCACTGCTGGTGGGAATGCTGACTTGTGCAGCCACTGTGTTTTCCTCAAAAAATTAAAAACGGAACTTCCTTTTGACCCAGCTATCCCACTTTTAGGAATATGTCCTAAGAATACTAAATCACTTATTAAACAGAAGATATACACCGCCATGTTTATGCAGCATTTTTTACAATAGTCAAGATCTGGAAATAGCCCTAGTGTCTATCAGTAAACGAGTAGATTAAATAGCAGTGGTACATATACAAAATGGAATACTACACAGGTGTGAAAAAGAAGGAAATCTTACCTTTTGTGACAACATGGATGGACCTGGAGATTATTATGCTAAGTGAAATAAACCATGCAGAGAAAGAAAAGTTTTATATAATCTCACATATATGTGGAATCTAATGAACAAAGTGAACCAAGGAACAGAATTGAGGTAGAGGCAGGGTCACAGGGAGCAGAGGGACAGCTGTCAGAGGGAAGGGGATGAGGGGATGAGATCAGAGAAGGTAAAGGGATTAGTAAAACTATATATGCATAACACAGAGATACAGATAACAAAACAGCAAATCCTTCAGGGAACAGGGGAGGGAGTGAGAAGGAGGGGGGCAAAGGGTGTATAAAAAGGGACACAGGGTTCAGTGGGACACTTAAATCCATGTAAACACAATAAATTAAAAATTAATAAAAATTAAAAATACTAAAAAAAGATTTTGGAAAATGGAAGTGTTACAAAAATTAGGTGCACTCTACACTATGTATTGTAATGGTAGAGAGGGGGTGGGGCAGGCTATTATGACTGATTTAGCATACATTTTCTGAGGAATGATCATTGCAAAAAGGTTGGTGTTTTGCTCTCTTGTTTCATCTTTCTTCCTCTCTTCCTTTGTATTTATTTTGAGGCTCAATCTGAGCCTCTCTACATCCAAGTTTTCTCTAACCAACTGCTATAGTCTTCATTATTTGAACAACTTATCTAGCATGTCATCATTCACAGAATTGTGCTGTTTCTACAATTTTCTAGAGTAATATTAACACTAATCACTATTTCATTACCTGTTCATATATATATATATATATATATATATATATATATATATATATATATGTCTCCTCACCCCATGTTGTCCTTAAACCTTGGGATTGTATAGATGTAAAAAATTATGAATTATTCCAAAGGTTCTCAAAAAGGCTTCACGATGGATGTGCCTATTGTCTTAGAATTATTTGTATCTTTCTCAGAATTTAGCACAGTTATACCTAAATAAAGTAAGTTGCAAATGCTTGTTGAGTGGTGGAATAAATAAATGAATAGAGTCATTAATCCATTAAATCTAATATACTAATTTGGGTCCTTAGACTTATAGTAACTTTCAACCTTCTGTAGGTACTCTCAGCTCAATGTATACAGCAAAGACATGCATGACTGAAAGGTCAATGACACTGGAAAGTAGCATTATGCCAGAGATTGGAGAATCCAATCACAAATAATCATTGGACTTCACCATTAGCTTTTTTCTCCATGACTTTTAGTATTCAAGACTTTCAAATAACATAAAGATATTGACAGCTTTGTGTCCCCTTAGGCAGACACCTGGGTTTACAAAACTAATAAGACCTCCTTGCTCTTCCTCAGTTACAATAAGCACTCTCCAGCCTCAGGGTCTCTGCACTTGGTTTTTCTTCTGCTTGGAAAGTTCATTTACCAAATATCCTCATGACTCATTCTCACTCTCATACAGTTTCAGTTCTCTACTCAAATTATATTTTTATGTGAGGCCTTCCATGATCACTTGACATCCAACTCTCAAAAATTCCCATCTATCCAACCCTGTTTGAATTTTTCATTCAAACTTGTTGCCAGTTGACTTAATGAATACTTACAGAGATTAGTTTATTCTCTCTCTGTTTTATAATGTAAGCTCTATGTGGGTGGAGGATGGTACTTGTTTCTATTCTCCATGACCCCAGTATCTACTATGATCCCTGTTATGTTATAGGTGCTCAACAAATATTTGTAGAATGAATAAGTGGGTGAGAACTTTATTATAAATAGGATTGACCCTTAAAGTCTTCAAAACTGCCCCTTTAATTATAGTGCACTGTTGGTGGGAATGCAGATTGGTGCAACTACTCTGGAAAATATTGTGGAGGTTCCTCAAATATTTAAAAATGTAACTGCGTTATGATCCACTGATTCCACTTCTGGGTATATATCCAAAGAATCCAAAACACTAAGTCAAAAGAATATAGGTGCCCCCATGTTCATTGCAGCATTATTTACAATAGCCAATATATGGAAACAACCCAACGGCCCATCAATAAATGAGTGAATAAAAAAGCTGTGCTATATGTTGTACTCAGACATGAAAAAGAATGAAATATTATATTTTGTGAGAGCAGGGATGGACCTAGAGGGTATTATGCTAAATGAAATAAATAAGACAAAGAAAGACAAATACTATATGATTTAAATTATATGAGGAATCTAATAAACAGAATTTTAAAAGAATAAAATATAAACAGACTCATAGATAAAGAGACTGACAATTGTCAGAGAAATGATGGGTGAGGCTCTAGGTGGAAAAGGTGAAAAGATTAAGAAATACAAATTGGTAGGTACAGAATAGTCACAGAGATGTAGATTATTGCATAGGGAATATAGTCAATAATATCATGATAACTATGTATGGGGCCAGGTGGGTACTTGAAGCAGTAGGGGGAATGACTCTGTAAAGTATATAAACTTCTAACCACTTTGCTGTACATGTGAAGCTAATGCAGAATAATATTTAATGTAAAAAAATAAACACTATTCCCTAACTGCATTTTAAAGATTTGAAATTATTTCCTAATTCTTTTTCACAGAATAATGCAAACTTTTTTCATGCATTTATCAAATATTGAAAAATTTAATAGCAAAAGCTATAATAATATAGTGAGATGATATGTTAAGACTTTATTATGTTCTAGGCATGATGCTAAGAATTTCATACATGGTACTTTATTTCATTCCTGCAACAATCCTATAAGGGAGTATTTTTAGTATCCTCATTTTACAAATAAGAAAACTGAGGTTCACAAAAGATAAGCAACTTAGCCAAGACTTCACAGCAAGTAAGTCATAGTCTGACTGCTTTTAACATGTGCCATAGTGGGATGTGGGAAGAAGATTGGATACACAGAATGGGAAACTAACTGAGCATGGGCAGGTAGAAGACTGCTTATGCAACAGGGATTATGGGTGTGGGGTGAGAGAGAATTGAGGAATGGGATCATGAAAAGAATTAGAAAATAGCTAGACTCATTTAAACACATGGCCCTCTATTACCAATGCCTATGTTTTAGGCTACAATACAAAAGTAATCATGCCTTTTGTGTGGCTACCTTTTTACAAGAATGTCCTTTACTTCCAATGACTACTCTTCTGAGACCAGCTCAAATGAAGCCTCCTGCATCAAGACTTCCTGATCTTTTTTCCACTTCAACAGGGAATGGACTCTCTCCTGCTGCTATTGGGTGAGGAATATGGGAAAATATCATAGCTGGAGTGCAAGGGACTGTTGAGGGCACTAGGATCACTTAGCCACTGAGCTAGGCATGATATGAAGGATTCATAGATTTTACAGGGAAGTTTTTAATTTGTGTCAAGGTTGCAGAAGGTCTGAAAAGTCCGTGATAAACAAGCAACAAAGTAATGCAAACCTGTCTCCTGATTGGTCAGAGGAGGCTCCATGCAAACTACAAGTTTAAAAAAAACTTGGTAAATAACAGCCAAGTAACTCACAGCAGCCATGAGGATTGGTCCCAGCATCAAATTCTAACAATACAGCAACCACTCTTGCCACTTTTTTCCATATCATTGCCTCCTTCTAGAAAGTTCTTTCCTTCCATCTGTGCCTATGAAAATCCTGCCCCACTATTCAAGGCCCAGACATATGTGAACTCCTCTCTGAAACCTTAATTTCATGCTCCTTCATTCCCAACAGTGGTGACCAACAGAGGTGTTACTATACGATGGGGGACAAAGAGAGGCCACACTGTTCTTAAGTGGCAGAGGTGCAGTGAGGATATGCAACTGGTTCGCCCCAGTTTGGCAGAACCAATACCTAATTTTTTGTTGAGTTCTGTGAACCGGTTGTTAAAATGGCACTTGTAATCAGGTTCCCTCTGAGGTGGTTGCCTGGTTAACTGCCCAAAGTGGAAATCACAAATTTGTATTACTTAAGCTTTTTTAACGTTTATCTATACAACAGCATACTCTAAGTGTCCACAGTAATGATCATTCTGTCCATAGGTGAAAAAAGTTGCAAGGGAGGACACCAATCAAGAAGCACTATGGAAATATCTTAAATAATAGTTTCCTTGTTCTTGTCAAGTATCATTTAATATTTTTTCATTAATATTTTTAAACTTTCTTATAATCTAGTTTTGTGTACCTCTTTTATTGTTTTTAGTTAAGTACCAAATGCATGAAATAATAAACTACATTTCAGTATATCGTTTTTATAGTGTAAATTAGTGGTTCTCAAAGTGTGCACCAGGATGCACTGGTGTGCCCTACAAGATTTCCTATGGTATACCAGAGAAATATGTCCCTGTTGGGGCCAAAAAACCAACAGGGTCTTTGGAGTTTAGATTTTTGGGGGACAGAGGTGTGGGGAATTGGCTGTAAGCTGACAATCTGCCCAACCCCCTCCTCATTTGCCTGATTAGGTTGCAAAAGGCTGTTCAGCTGTGGTGCTGGATTGTTTACACTACCTCCCATGTTCCCCGGAAAGACTGGAGGCAAGTTTCTTCTATCCTTTGTTTTGTGTAAAGTTAAGATGATATGTATGGTGGGGGCTTTCTGCACTCAACATCAGTAAAAGTAAAAAGAGAGGGACTCTTCAATGTATTGACGAGGAAATGAGAGTTTGCCTTTCAAATATATGGCCAAACATTGAATAAATCACTGGGACACATCAGGTCATGTTTCTCATAAACACAAGGATGAAAAAACTTAACACATTTGCACCAGGACGTGCCAAATTTACTAAATCTTACTAAGAATGTGTGTATGTGTGTGTGTGTGTATATATATATATGTGTGTGTGTGTGTGTGTGTGTGTGTGTATAACTTTTTTGTCATTTTTTTGTTTTTAACTCTTCTTTTTTACAAATTCTAAAAAGCATAACTCAAAAAATGTCACATAAAAATTAAATTTATTCTGACATTTTTTAATGTCAGAATAAATTTAATCATATCATATTTATTTCATTTAATTACCATAAAAGCACGCTTGGACTTTATATTTTTTCTTTACTATTTGACTTAATTATTATAACATATTTCTCAGAAATTTATATATAGTGCACCTACAATTATTTGTAGGATTTTAAATGTGCCCCGACTTCAAAAAGTTTGAGAGCCACTGCTGTAAATGGTCATTAGGACAGAGAACAAGTTGTTACATTATTTGAATCCCACCACTGTAGAAGTGGGATTGGAGCCCTAGTCTAACTGCAATATTCATGCTCTTCCCAGGTAACAATTTGCTTATTTCCAGATATCAAAGGCTGTGTACTCCACTTCCACATCAGTTGAGTCTGTGGAATATGAACAAGGAAACACAGAATGGACAACGAACTGAGCATAGGCAACTAGGAGATTCACTTGGGATCTCTTTCTTGTTGCTATGCTTCCTCTTACTACATCCCTTTCCCTTTATCTTATGGTAAATCAGCAGCGGCAATACTCCATTAGATTTTTATTCTGGAGGTCAGCAAATATCTGGGGGGAAAAACAAACAACAACAACAAAAAATAGTGCTGTTCTGGTAGGGGCTGTACAGGAAGGAGGTGTACTTGGGGCAGAACTAAATACTGTACAACTTGGATTAACTCAAAAAGCATACTCAAGAACCATTTTTCTGGACATCTTTGCCTAGACCCTGGTTGAATATACCCTACTTTTTAGGGGGTGTAATGCAAGGCTGGTATTTCCAACTCTGGCATATAAGAAATTAATTATGATATCCAAATCTGGGTTCCCTCTCCAGCACTTACCAGACTAAAGCCAACTCTTTTTCTCTCCTCATGCTCTGTCCATTTCCATCCTCCACCATGTGCCTCAGCAACCATTTAACCTATTGATTTGGTAATTCTGAAGATAAGATGAAGTGTCTGAATTTATCAGCCTGATTACTACTAGAAACCATTTCCAGATATATGCAGGCAGAAGAGGGAGCTATATGAAAGGAGAGAACCATTATGAAAGTAATAAAAGAAGGATGGGAAACATGCATTGTTCAAGGCAGAATTCTCTAGTTATGGTTCTCAACATTTGTTCCATGGGCAACCAGCTGCAGAGTAATCTAAGAGCTTTTAAAAATACAGAATTTCAGTTCCCAAAACTAGACCTACTGAATCTACATTATAACAAGCTCCCCAGCCTAACCTGTGGTGCAAGAGGATATAGCATCAACCAAGAAAACCAAGGTGGCTGTTTTGAAACCTGAGGTCCCAGCTTGAGCCTGAGGTCACAAGTCCGATTCCCAGTCAAGGCATGTGCAAGAAGCAATCAATGCACAACTAAGTGGAGCAATAATTTGATGCATCTTCTCTCTCACCTCTCCTCTCTCTCTCTCTCAAAAAAAAAACAAAAAACAAAAAAAAAAAACTAAACTTTCCAAGTCATTCCAATATGCACTTCGTGGATTAGTCTGCGGGCCGCACAAAATTGTTTGGCGGCCCGCATGCGGCCCGCAGGCCGCGAGTTTGAGACCCCTGCTTTAAATCCATCAAAGTCTGCTTTATATATTTAGGTGCTCCTATATTAGGTGTGTAGATATTTATAACGGTTATATCTTCCTTTTGGATTGCTCCGTTTATCATTATGTAATGACCTTCTTTATCTCTAACTATATAGTCTTTGTTTTAAAGTCCATTTTGTCTGATATAAGTATTGCTACCCCAGCTTTTTTTTTCGTTTCCATTTGCATGAAATATTTTTTCCATCCTTTTATCTTCAGTCTATGAGCATCTTTTGATTTAAGGTGTGTCTCTTGTAGACAGCATATGTATGGGTCCTGTTTTCTTATCCATGCAGCTACCCTATGTCTTTTTAAGGGATCATTTAATCCATTTACATTTAAGGTTATTATTGATATGTAATTGTTTATTGCCATTTTATTCTTTAAAACTGTATTCCTCTTTTGCTGTATTCTTTTTCTCCTTTGATCTGTTTACAACAGGTCCCTTAGCATTTCTTGCAGCCTCAGTTTGGTTGTAGTGAATTCCTTGAGTTTTTTTTTGTCTGTAAAGCTTTTTATTTCTCCTTCAATTTTAAATGATAGCCTTGCTGGATAAAGTAGTCTTGGTTGTAGGCTCTTGTTTTGCATTACTTTGAATATTTTTTGCCATTCCCTTCTGGCCTCAAGTGTTTCTGTTGAGAAATTGGAAGTCATCCTTATAGGGGGTCCTTTGTAGGTGATAGTCTTTTTTTCTCTCGCAGCTTTAATATTTTCTCTTTATCACTTAGCTTTGGTATTTTAATTATGATGTGTCTTAGTGTTGATTTCTTTGGGTTTCTTTTTAGTGGAGTTCTCTGTGCTTCCTGAACATGTGAGATGTTTTCTTGCCTTAATTGAGGGAAGTTTTCAGCTATGATATGTTTGAACAAAGTCTCTATCCCTTGTTCTTTCTCTTCTTCTTCAGGAACCCTTATGATGCGGATGTTATTTCTCTTCATGTTGTCACAGAGCTCTCTTAGAGTTTCCTCAGACTTTTTGAGTCTCTTTTCTTTTTTCTGCTCTGCTTCCATGCCTTTATTTATCATGTCCTCTAACTTGCTGATTCGATTCTCCACTTCATCCATCCTGCTTTTAATTCCTTCCATTGTGTTCTTTATTTCAGATACTCTATTTGTCATTTCTGACTGATTCTTTTTTATTATTTCAATGTCCTTTTTATATTTTCTATCTCTTTATTTAGGTGTTCGTAATGACCATCTATTGTTCTAATATCTTTGAGCATCCTAACAATCGTTATTTTAAACTCTGCATCTGGTAATTTGGTTATATCTGATTCATTCAGGTCCTTTTCTGGGGATTTCTCTTGGTTCATTTGTATTGCATTTCTGTGCCTTTGCATTTCTCTGTGTAAAGGAAGGTTTTGGCCACTGGAGTCCACTGGGTATGACCTCTGTTCCCTAGGTATGGTCTGTCTGCAGGCCCGCCACCCCCTCTTCTGTTGCTGCCTAGGGCTTTTGGGTTTGGGCATTGCCAGTGCCTGCCCACTGGGGCTATTGCTGTGGTTTCCACCTCTCCTTCAAGGGAGTGGCTGTGATCACATGCTCGGGTGCACAAGCCTTGGTGGCCTTGGTCTTTGCCCCACCCCCATGTGTGGTGTTATGCTGGGCACTGAGGGCAGTGGTGAGCACCTTTGCTCAGCTGCTGGTCTCTGCTTGTTTCTGGGATTTCACCCCACTCATGGAATGGCTGCTAGTCTTGGCTCTATTGGCCAGTCAGGACTGCATGCCCATGCTCAGCTCAGTAGTGGAACTCCATCTGTTCTGGGCTTTTGGCTCCATCCCCACAGGAGGAGCTGGCTCCCAAGTCAGGCCACAAACCTTGGTTCCACGGGTGAGGTAAAGCTGTGCTCCTGCGCCTTTGCTCAAGGGCTAGTCTTTACCCCTTCCGGGGTTCCCACCCTTCTCCCACAGGCTGGATTACAGGCTGCAGGCAGCTGGGCTTGACCGCTTTTGCAAGCCTACTCCTCCCCAGCTGGGCAAGACTGAGCTCACACATGAGCCCAGTGGGCTTCTGCCCCTGCTGACAGAACCGCGCCTCTGCGTCCCGCCACCACCCGCCCTCCGGCAAGCCCTCAGTTGTGTGGGGTGCAGGTGCTGTAGTTCAGACCCTAACACTCACTACTGTAGACCTGAAAGCTCCCTCCTTCTAAGCAGCTCTGCTCTGAGTGCCGTGGGAGAGCTTGTTTGGCTGGCGTCCTGCTTCCCTTTGCTGGTATTGCTGTTTCCGGGGGAAATATTCACTTCAGATTTGGGGAGTGACTTGTCCCAGGGGTTAGGGTGGCTGTCTCCCAAAATATTTCTCCCTGTGCCTACTATATTACACTCTCTTCCTGCTATTCCAGTCCTCTCTCCCCATCCCCTGGAGCCCCGGGTGAGTGGTTGTGAGAGAGGTGTTCTGCGTGGTCCCTTTAAGAAGAATCCTGGGTCTGAGAAATCAGACTCTTTCTCACAAACAGTATCCTGACTTGTTTCCAGCTAAATACTGTCCTTACGCCTCTCCTGGGGCTCAGGACCCTCCCCTCTCTGCTAAACTTACTTCCCACCACGTGAGTCTCTCCCAGCTGCCGTTCACTCCGGGGAGCTGGGCAGCCCTCTCTGCATTTCCGCTTTTCCTACCAGTCTCAGTGTGGCTTCTTCAATGTTCCTTGGTTGAAGAGTCCTCTTAGTTTAGTCCAAAGTTGGTTTTTCCAGATGATAGTTCTTAAAATTATTTTGTAATCCACTTTGGTTCTGGGAGGTGGATGTTGGTACATTTGCCTACTCCAGCACCATCTTATCTTCCCTTCATTGGTCTCTTTTGAGGCTCTGTTGAAATCTGATGATCATTATAAATGTGAAGATACAAAGACTTGAATTATTTTTCTATATCCTTCCAAAGGAACATGATTTTTCTGAAGTAGCACCAAATTCATGGCTTGAAGCTTCATAAAGAGCTTTAGGTCCATTTGTGTGTCTCAGCTATGAGTGATGAATAGCCATCCATCCTCTTGTGACTGAAGTTACTGCCTATTGTCATACTCGGTAAGCAATTGTATAAATTCCCTTTCATACAACTCACAAATATGTTAGCCAAAATAATTTCTCTTAGAATTATAAAAGTGGAAATAGAGAGTACAGAGAGATATTGAGTTTTCTCCAAGGGGCTATGAATGCATCATTAAGAAAGCCTTCAAAAGAGATTAGCAATCCATCTGGTATGTTTGCACATCATTTAGTGCCATTTTGAGGCCTTTCTGAAGCAATGATAGTCACAGTGGGGAGGAAGAGGAGACTGCACTGGCCATTAAGACCATATAGTAAGAAGCTATGGTTATTAGGGCATAAAGCTGTGCAACGCTTCATCAGCTCTGACTTCACCTTAGTTCTCCAAAGTTTAATAAAAATCAATGCTTGGATTACAATGCCAGAAGATTTGTTAAGGCATTGTTATACACCTCAGGCTTTTCTCTAAAAAAATGACTCTCCATATCGTTGGAGACCTTTCTCTCTCTTTCTCTTTCTCTCTCTTTCTCACACACACACACACACACACACACACACACACACAAACTAATCAATGGATGAATCTCTATACCTTTTGATCCATCATTTTTCACATCAAACTGGTACCCATCTTGGTTAAATATGGGTCAACTTAGCAAAATTTTCACTGAAAACTCCCATACTCTTTAGGAGTCTTAAAATCCAGATACAAATGTAATCAGAACATTGTGTAAAAGTTTTGTTGTATCATAGCCACATTTTATATAAAATAATTCTCCTTTAGTAGGCAATATATCTGCTTCTATGGAATTCTCTTTTCTTTTAGGAGAAATTGTACTCCCTGCAGTGTACCTATAAATAATAAGATGGAATACACTTTCATTCACCTCATCGTGAAAGTTAGGAATTTTGTCTAGCTTAGTGTATACCTTTGTTCCAAAAGCTGAATTCTTGGCCTCTGGAATTATTTTCTGCATGAAATGATCATGCAGAATAGATTGAACCAAGTGCTCATAGTGAAAATGCTTATTTCCTGGCAGAAGCACAATATGAATGAAACAAGCAGATAAGGCCCCAGAGATTTGCAACTCCACTGAGAAATGTCGAGTTTAATCAGTTTGTTCTTAATTCAGAATTCAATCATCTTATTTTCTTTTTGATCAGAATTGGAAATATGTCATCAGGTTTGAAAGAGTCTCCCCAATGACTATAGAAAGTCTATTAAGGAAGGAAGTTTTATCTATTTTGCTCACTGGTTAGACCCATGGCATAGATCAATGACTGACACATAGTAAGCACTCAATGAATACTTTCTGTTCTTGTTTTTAACTGGACAGCAATATGAATTTAAAATCCAGATGTGTGGCTGGGGAATTTATGTGGAGTTGAGAGTGGAAGCAGGTGTGAGTGGGTCCAGCAGAAGGAGATATGGTTGCCAAAATATTTGAATTCATTGGTAAGTTCAGCCTGGCCTTAGCTGTTATGGGCAGCATGGTGAACTCTGTCTTGTATAATGTGAATGCTGGGCACAGGGCTGTCATCTTTGACCACTTCTAGGAAGTACAGAACATTGTGGTAGGGAAAGGGACTCACCTTCTCATCCTTTGGGCACAGAAATCAATTTTCTTGGAGTGCTGCTCTGAATGATGTAATATGTCAGTAATCACTGGTAGTAAAGATTTACAGAATGTCAACCTCAGCCTGTATATCTTTTTCCATCTGATTGCTAGCCAGCTTCCCCATATCTTCACCAGCATTGGAGAGGTCTACGATGAGCACATGCTGCTATTCATCACTAGAGAGAACTTCAAGTCAGTGGTGGCTTGTTTGACATTGAAGAACTCATCACTCAGAAAGAGCTTGTCTCCAAATAGGTGAGTTATGACCTTATGGAGCAAACCACAAGTTTAGGCTCATCCTGGATGACGTAGGCCAAATGGGTGGCCCAGAAGGAAGTATAAAGGGCCATATTTGTGGTGAAAAAGGCCAAACAACAGAAGAAGGTGGCCCTCCTCTCTGCTGAGAGGAATCCAAAATTTCTGAGCTGATTGTCAAGTCATTTGCTACTGCTGGTGATGGCTTAATTGAGCTACACAAGTTGAAAGCCACAGAGCACATCTCCTTCCATCTCTCAAGCTCTCTGAACACTCCTTACTTGCTGATTGGGGCACTTGGTGCACCTCTAGCTACCTCAGTGAGGTTACCCTGCCTGACCCTCCTTGAGCCATGTTTCCTTTCCTTTCTTTTCCTTTAGTTTCTTTTCTTTCTTTTTTTTTTCTTTTCTTTTAAGTGAGAGGCCTGGAGGCAGACAGACAGGCTCCTGCATGCACCCAGATGGGGATCCACTCAGCAAACTGCTATACACACTTGGGGCTTCTGCTCCATTGCTCAGCAACTGGACTATTTTAGTACCTGAGGTGAGGCCATGGAGCCATCCTCAACACCCGGGGCCAACGTGCTTGAACTATTTGAGCCATGGCTGCAAAAAGGAAAGGGGGGAGGGAGAAGGGTGGAAAAGCAGATGGTCACTTCTGTGTGCTCTGACCAGAAATTGACTTTTTCATGCCAGAGACTTTTACACACCAGGCCACTGCTCTACTATGGAGCCAACCAGCCAGGGCGCCCCACTCTGCTCCCACCTTCTGCTCTCATCCCAGAATCAGTGTGAAATTTCATAATTGGCTTTATGTAAATAAAAGTAAAATCACTTCAAATCTCTAAAAAAAATAAAAATAAAAAAATTCAGGTGATAGTGGTAAGCATATGTTCAGCTGTTTTTTAAAACTAATAGAGAAAAGAACAAGACTCCCCCAACCCTGTGCCCCCTAGTCTTGGCCCCACTTACTTCTCTACCACTGCTAAAAATCCACATTCAGGTTCTGTAATTATATGGAATGTGGTTCAAGCTCCACTTCCCAGTCCTGAGCTGACCACCATAACCAGAGAGCATAAACGGGGAGGCACTGCCTAGGACAGGAAATTTGCCAAAAGAGCATATGATAGAGATAAAGAACAGATTGCATCCCAGGGATATGCATAGCCCTGGTAGACATTGTGCTTCTAGCCTTACAGAAGCACAACCCAAAATAGCTAATGCGCACAAGCAGAGCCCCCACTCAAGCCACCAGGACAAAAGTTTCTTAATTTTCTGAACCACAGAACAACTCAGAAATTCTTGGCACAATACACGACACTGAGGAGCAGAGTTAAAATAATTGTGGTCCATCAAAAAGAAACTAGTTAACAGATTGATCAGAACATAGGTAGTTCATTTTATATATCTAGATAATTCTAAAAACTGAAGAAGTTTCTCTTCTCAGAATATTGCTTGTCAAGACAGCCTTATCATTTATTAACCAGAAATTAATTTGACTAGCATAAAGGCATAAAAATAATTTAGAAAATAATTTCTATAAATTAAAAATGTTATTTTAATGATAGTGAAACTGTAACAAAACAGCAAATTTTAAGGAGGAAACACCTATATCCTATGACCCCAATTTTTTTGCATTTTCCCTAACTCCCAGCCCTGATCTATATTCATATTTTTATTGTATTCACATATAATGTTTTAAAATTATTTATGCCTTATTTACACAGTAGTATTCATACTACAAATAATAGAGATAATCAAAAAGAAAATTAAAACTGTCTTTAATCTTACCAGAAAGAACAACTTTTAACATTTTGGTTAGCCACTGTTAGTATTTTGGTGCAGACTTACCAATTTAATAAAGTGCTACTGCTATACATACACACACAATTGCATAAAGACCGCAAACATCTTATCTAAGAAACTATCTTTTTTACTTAATAATAAATAGTAAACATATTTCCATATCAATAAATACATTATAAGCTCTCCCAGATTTGTAACTCTATCATTCGTGCTTTATTATTCAATTCTCCAGGATACTGCATTAAAGCTGTCTTCATGAATAAAGTCATGATCCATTATCCATTGTGTGCTCTGCATTGAGTAGATATTGTGAAATGCATACATATCTGCCATTTACTATCTGCTTATTATGTGCCAGGCATTGCCTATGGTACATTACAAATGTTCACTTACACCCCTACGGAATATACACCATCATTTCTATTAGATCAAGAAACTGAGGTAGGCTCAGAGAAATGTTAAAACTGTTCTCAAAGCTATAAAGTGGAGAGATCCTAAGTTGAAGATACATTCATCTGACTTTCAAGCCCATTATTGTTCTTTGAGATACTAGTTTGGGATTTGATTTGTGACAGTAGTGATAAGATTAGAGAATAGAATGGAGCAGAATAGGTGAGGACAATAAGACTGAAAAAGAGTCTCAATTCATGTGATAATAAATCCCATCAGGTAAGGGGAATTCCCACTTTCTAGAGTAGTTAAAGAAAGCATTATTGGAAGATGGAATCAGAGATGGATCTTGAAAGATAAGCTAGGTAGGCACTCTGCATGGGGCACTGGGAAGCAGCATAGGCAAAGGCTTAGTGGCAGAAATTTAACATTTGTTGGGTTTGGCCCAATAAAAGTACTAGTCTTATGAGCGGAAAGGGTTTGCCCTGGAAAAGGGTGCGGCTGAAGAGGGGTGATCCCAGCATATATGATCTTGCACAGTGTCAATGAGAGTCTCTCATACTATGACAGTATTCAACAAGCCATGGTATGTAGAACATTCTGTTTCCATATGGTTAGTTTTGAGTTAATGAACTTGGAAACCTTGCAACCTTTGGAAAGAACTAGACTACATATTAAGTGATTAAAGTTTGAAATTTCATTTTCCATTTATGCCCAAATGAGGTTGAGGCTTTTTTTTGTAGAAAAATATATTAAGCATTCTATACCTATTTTCTTGCACAATATCTGAATGATTTTGATCACCTGTTGATTTGATGTTAGCTACTAAATGCTGAGATAGAAATCAACTCTGACCATGTAGATTTTCAACATTAAAGATAGATCTTGATGCTAATTAGCAGGAGTTCGGTTTCAGAGTGGAGCATGATGTTTAAATCTGCTCTTTTGTTTGGATTTGATGACAGAGGAAGGATCAAAGGGAACAGAGGAAAAGAGGACAGAGAGAAAGAGGATGATAGGATAGGATAATACTGAAGGGAAGGGGGGAGGGCACTGTTGGGAGGGGGCAAGGGAGATGTTGAGCAAAATATGGGGGAGGGGGGATGCCTGTGGGGCAACGCTAGAATCTATGTAAACACAATAAATTAAATTAAATAAAAATTAAAAAAAACTCCATGTCTTTAAAAAGAAGCCTTCCTTCCTTGGCCAGTTGGCTCAGCGGTAGAGCATCAGCCCAATGTGTGGAAGTCTTAGGTTCGACTCCCTTCTAGGGCACACAGAAGTGACCATCTGCTTCACCACCCTTTTTCCTCTCCTTTTTATCTCTCTCTTCCCCTCCTGCAGCCAAGGCTCCATGGGAGCAAAGTTGGCCTGGGCACTGAGGACGGCTCCATGGCCTCCACCTCAGGTAACTGGAATGGCTCCAGTTGTGGCAGAACAATGGCCCAGATGGACAGAACATCACCCCTTAGTGGGCACGCCTGGTGGATCCTGGTCCAGCATATGCCGGAGTCTGTCTGTTTGCTGCCCCCTGTTAATCACTTCGAAAAAATTAAAATTAAAATTAAAGAAGGCCTGACCTGTGGTGGTGCAGTGGATAAAGCGTCGACATGGAAATACTGAGGTCGCCGGTTCAAAACCCTGGGCTTGCCTGGTCAAGGCACATGTGGGAGTTGATGCTTCCAGCTCCTCCCCCCTTCTCTCTTTCTGTCTCTCCCTCTCCTCTCTAAAATGAATAATTTTTAAAAAAAAGATTGAAAAAAAATAAAGAAGAAGCCTTCCTCTTTAGTTTGGTCTATTACACTGAGGAACAAAATTTTTGTTGCATCCACAAACACTTGTTCTTACCTACTTCGAGTGCTCTGATTTCAAATCTGACATTAATTTTTCTCTGTTAGCTACAGTTTTTTTTCAACTCAAGATTTTAGTTTTTCATTGTATTGTAAAATTTTCAACATTTAGTTTAACATAATGAAGTAGAATGTCTTCTTGGGCATCATCTTTGTGAAAATATAATAATGCAGTAAATACACTAATACACTAAAAGATATGATTGCATCAAAATTTGTCTACAATTTTGAAATAGAACATATTAAAACACTTATTTTAATCATAAAATTTGTGCAAAACTTATTTAAATTCTATTCAGGGAAAAATTTGCATTTGTAGCTCTTGTGTTTGTGTACTTGTTGAGGACAATCTCATTTGATGTTCCAGCAGTAGTCTGCTCATCACTAACAGCTCCAAGATTTTCAGGAAATTTATCAAGGTGACTGTTCAGGAAGTGGACCTTAACGCTCATGTTACATCCAATGTCATGGAAAGCCAACAGCATCCTTTGAACCAGAAGTTCATAGTTTTCTGCTTTTTTGTTGCCAAGGAAGTTCTTTGCAACTGCCACAAAAGACTGTCATGCTGCATTGTCCTCCTTATTCATCTTCCTGACAAATTCTTCATCACATATGAGGGTTTGAATTTGAGGCCCATCGAATACACTTGCTTTTATATTCTTGAAAGACAGGGCAGGAAAAGCAGAAATAATATGTTGAAAGCATTCACTTTCTCTATTCAAAGCCTGAACAAACTGCTTCATTAAGCCAAGTTTGATGTGAAGTGGGGGAAAAATGATCCTGTCTCAATTAACTACAGGTTCATTCACAAGCTCAGCTGTCCCACAAACACAGAAAGCAAGGATACTTTGTGAAACCTCTCTGTTGTCCTAGCAGGAAATTTACCGTTTTAAGAACCACACAAATGATCCAGTTAAGCTCCTCATATTTCAGAAAGTCGAGGACAATTTTTATGTCATTCTTACTAAGTCATTCAATTCCAGTTGGCTAAACTGCTGAGGGGTTATGACTGTTTGGCATCAGAAGAAGACCCTCAGATTCTACAACCATTTCCACATGCATCTAATCAAAATGCACTTGATCACCATGTTCACTTTCTTCGTCCTTAGAAGAAATAAAACCATTGAAAACTGTAACCAGGAGTGTCTCAGAGTGTGGGATAGGTCGTATTGCTGAAGGAATATTAGCATATGCAATCATATACCATTTTCTTGCCGAGGCCCTTTGTATGGATCAGACAGAAATAACAGTTACTACTGTGGTCCTTAGGTTCACGCCAAACTATGAGAATACCAAAAGACATTTCTTTGCATTTTCCTTTTGTCCAGTCACAAAGCATTTTCTCACAATTATGACACACAATATGAGGAGCCCAATTCCTGTCTTGATCGCCAAGGGGATGTTGAAAATAGGCAATATATGCATGTGTCACAAATGATGAAATATTGCACCTTTGATGTTGAAGTGTGTATCAGTCACATATATAACAGAAGGTGTCAGGACTATTCTTATATTTACACCTACTCGAAGAAGCCATGATTCAATCTTAAAACAAAATAAGAGGGTGTTTTTTTTATCAGATAATAATTTTTTACATTTAAAAACAACTACAATTATGTAAAAGTGATGTTTGTAAAACATTAATTGCCTTGTGGTTATGTTCAATCCAAGAGTCATTGTCCTTTTCTTTTATAAATTTTTATTAATTTTAATGGGGTGACACCAATAAATCAGGGTAAATATATTCAAAGAAAACATCTCCAAGTTATCTTGTCATTCAATTATGTTGCATATCCATCACCCAAAGTCAGATTGTCCTCTGTCACCTTCTATCTGGTTTTCTTTGTGCCCCACCCCCTCCCCCCCATAACCACCACACTCTTGTCCATTTTTATCTCTTTAACTCCATTTTACAACCAATGCATGCCATTAACTGTAACAAAAAAAAAATTAAAATTGCATAAAAACTAGAGCATGAACCAAAAAACATTTCAAATTTGGAATCAGCGATTCAGAGATATATAGAAACAGTTCTAAAACCTCATGCAACAGAAAATGAAAAAAAATTGTTTCCCAGTGTTATTTGTGTCTGAACCACACCTAAAGAAATAAGTTTATTTTAAACATCTTATTAGATGGGTTATACACATTTTAAAATTAGGTTGCATCTTTGGATACAAACTGATTTATTAATTATGTGTGCAGGTACAGACTATTTTTATGCATTTTTGGTAAGATGATTTCAAAAATCCTGCTTTTTCTGCCTTCTTTTACATTTCAACTAATAAATTTGATGACAAGTAGATACAGCCTGAAGAAAAGCAATATATGTACTTGTTCCACTTCAACTACCCAACAGTAGATAGTGGTTCAAAGGGCATCAATAAGAGATTGGGTTTGATTTTAAAGTTCTCTTTGAAATCACAGCAAACAAGGTGTTGCACTAAGCCCCTCTGTAATTTTTGGCTTGGCCGCAGGTGAGATGTTCTTGAACAAACAGGCTCCAACAGTCTTCAGTGAAGACTTTGAAAATTGGCACTTCCTAAGTTTACTCTCAGCATCCAACTTCTGTCACTGATCAGAGTTAGCACTTATTTGTAGAGAAGATTAAAAAAATGCAAACCCTCAGGCCTGTTAAGAAGGGTGTTGAGATTGGTCTGGGAGATTCACAATATGACTCAAATTGACAATTACTTTGGCCAGTTGGCTTGGACTGTTATTAATCCTTGCTATTTTCAGATGTGTGGTAGTGACTCATCTGCTGAAGTATGATTAGTCCTGCCTTGTAGGAATTGACAGCACAAAGGTTCTAGCCAGATCTCATATAAAACACTGGCTCTCGAGCTCAACAGGTTCTTTGTGATAATTCTACCAAGTCTGAATAATTATTAAGCCCAGTTCTTGAGGAAAAATGGAATTGTTACCATCAATATCTCAGTCTTAGAGACCATGTACCAACTACCCTCAACCCAAGTCTTTCTCTTTCATACAAGCAATACTCTCAGAAGTTGGCTTTTATTATCAACCCAATCAGTGCAGTCAGTCCTATAACTTAGGAGTTAAAATATCTGAATTCAACATCTGACCCTAATTGTCTGTGTGATTCTGAGCATCTTATACATTCTTTAGGCCTTTATTTTCTCATCTATAGAGTGAACATATCTTCCCTTCTTATTCATCAGTGCTTCTGTGAATATCAAAAATGATAATGTATGTAAAAGTGTTTTGAAAACCAGATACAGTATTGTAACAAGTACAGGATATTATTATAATTATCTTGGTTTTATAAAGTATCTTATGGTTATGTTGTCAATGAAACAGAAATAAAACTTTCTAGTGCAGAAAAAAATTTTAATTTTATTTAGAAAATTAACTTAAACAGGGTAGCATTAATCAATAAGAGTGCATAGGTTTCAGGTGAACATTTCTATGGCATTTGAACTGTTGATTATGTTGTGTAACCATCACTCAAAGTTAAATTATTTTCTGTCGCCTTATATTTGGTCCTCTTTATTCTCTTCCCCCACAATCCCCTCCCTCACATCCCCCTAATCCCAAATTTTTTTTAAAAACAAGTGTTTGGTGTACTATAAAGATTTAGAAACTGGGGAAGAAAGTTTGAGTAGTATGTGGGGAGTTATATCCCCCAAAATTTATTTGAAATAAATCAATAAAAGAGAATTTTTTTACTTTAGAAACTTCTAAATGCCCCCCAGCAGATATGCCGCAGCTTTGCGTGACAATGGGACACGTGAAACATTGCCAAAAGCTTACCACCAAGATGTTCTTGCATCTATTCCATATTTAGAAAACTCCTAAACTTTCCAGAAACTACCTAAGACATTTTAACATGTTCTTTACTCAAGGCAGTGGTACAGAAAACAAGCTCAAGTCACAGTATGCCCCCTGTGCTGAAGGTTTGGAGCAGTGGTAGTCAACCTGGTCCCTACCGCCCACTAGTGGGCATTCCAACTTTTATGGTGGGCGGTAGCAGAGCAACCAAAGTATAAATAAAAAGATAGATTTAACTATAGTAAGTGGTTTTATAAAGATTTATTCTGCCAAACTTAGCAAAAATCCGACATAAAATACTTGGTAAGTAATTATTATTATATGCTTTAACTTGCTGTAACTCTGCTTTATAAATTTTATAAAGTGAAGTTACTTCCCTACTTTATAAATCACCATTACTGTGGAATCGGTGGGTGGTTAGAAAATTTTAATACTAACAGAGATACAAAAGTGGGCGGTAGGTATAAAAAGGTTGACTACCCCTGGTTTAGAGCAATGGTTGGCAGTTTTTCTGAAGAGAGTCAGGCATAACAAGTTCTTGTTCTGTGTTTCTAGGGGTGAAGGAACCAAGGGAGCACAGGTCTGAAAGTAAACAAGGGCCACTAAGACCATTCTTATGATGATATTTCACACACAATACAATTTCAATATCCATTTGAACAAAAAAGCACTTCTTTCTTTTAAAATGCAATTAATCTCTGGGAGGATAAAAGTTTATCAGCCACTCACACTTAGTATAAATGTCTTTAGTTAATTCTTAATCATGTTCTCCTATATGAGATCTACTACAATGTGACTACAAAAACTTTTACTGAGAAGTACTTTTAAAACTTTTTAGGATACTTTTGGATTATTTTAAGAAACAGAAGCTCTGAGTAGATAGAGTAGGCACCATACGTTTTCTGTAGGAAAAATAAAGTATAAAAATGGAAAATGAAAGGCACTCAAAGACCCAGGAGAAGTTATCAGCTATCTGTGCAGGCCAGTGTGAAAATAATAAAACCCTGACACTTTTGGTATGCAAGTTTATGCCTAATCTAGAGAAATGAGGGGCTGAAGGTTAATTTGACTTCAAGGAGAATGGAGTGGAAAGAGCAGAGGAACACTATGCACATCCTGACACCCAGTCACTTTTGGTCATCTAAGTCACTAAGGCCAATGAAAACTTTTTATTTCATCTGAGCCATAGGCACAGCACTCCAAACTGCAAAAGTTAGAATTTGAGCTCACTGAGCCATGGCTGACAGTCCATCATCAGAGTCAGACTTCATACCTTGAGCAAGGCAACACAGGGCACTGTACTTACACATCTATACAGAGTAAGTTCACCGGGGAAATAACACCTTCAAGTAAACATTGATTTTTCTTTTTAACTAAATAGAAAAAGGAATGAAAGCTTTATAAGAGTCTCAACATATGAGTATCATTTTGAGCAAATTCAATTGGCCAAAATCCACATTTGTACTTCAAGAATATAAAATAGATTAGTGCATAAAATAAATACTGTACAGTCAAATGTTAGGTGACACATACATGGATGTTCAATGTAAAAATATGGCAGGTTCGCTGTATGTATAAAATCTTTTATAACAGAATATTGGAAGGGGAAAACCTCTCAGAAAAAAAAATCCACATTTGAAAAACTGATCATATAGGGCATGGTAATTGTCGTAGGAAATTATTTCCCTGATTAATTTAAGCAAGTTCATCACTTCTGAAGAGTACAGCACATTAACAAAGTGGATGTAACTCTTGCTGAAATTATATAGTAGACTACATTCCCAAGAAAGAAAGGAACATAAAAAATTTCAGAAAAAATATCTGTTAATTTCTCTCTCTCTCTCTCTCTCTCTCTCTCTCTGTGTGTGTGTGTGTGTGTGTGTGTATGTGTGTGTGCATGTGTGTGTGTGTGTGTGTGTGAAATCTTTTCCTGTGGAAATTACCACGATTTATCACAGCAGACCGATACAAATCTGCACATTAAAATGGGTTGAAAAGAGATCTTGTGTGTGGTATTTCCTTTATGAGGGAACAAAAGTGAGAGACTTAAACCATGCAAATATACAGGTGAGGAGACACCTTCTAAATACAGAGTAAGAGGGCAACCATTTTGGTCTACACTGCTGGAATCAGTCTGCATAATTGGACTGCCCTGTTCTGGCTGCCTCTGTTCAAGTCTGAAGACAGCCGTCATTCAATCTGGGTTCTCCTTCTCCAGCTTGGATTAAGAATAATGTGGTATGACATGGTCTCCCAAGTGTCATTCCATTTGATGTGCTCCTCTATATAACCCTGTTGTAAATCCTATTTCACACATCAGGACACAGAATCTTAGCCAGTGTTAGAGAGATCACACAGCCACAAACTCACTTTGCCTGGCACCTGACCTGAGTGTCTTAGTTATTTACCACAGGTCCTCTGACTAGGTGTGAGGTTTCAAGCTATTTGAGCCTTGCCTTCAGTAATGACAAGACTGCTCTCCTTACCAAATCTGACTCTTGTTCTTAGAAATTATACCTAGAAGGCACTGCTATCTACTGCTCTTAGCAACAATTTTACCTTTGCAAGTACCAGCCTGTTGCTTGACTGGGAAGGGCAAAACCATTTTTACCTAACTGGGAACTGTGTGTGTTTTAGGATTTGCGATGATTAAAGGCCAGAAGAGGTCCTTAAAGAGACTACACACTAATAATTGAAACTGATAGTGCAAGAATGTCTGTGTGGTGTGGCTTTGCTTCACTTTATTGTTCTGATTTGATAAGCAAAGAAGAGGTTATGGCATTGTCAGAAATGATTGAGTAGGTGACCTGTAGCTAAGACACCTGCTCCTTACGGTTTTATTGTCGACATTATGGAAAAGATATTCACTTCACTTTATAGCACTGAACACAGGAAAATAAACATGTTGGATATGTCAAAATGTCAGGGAAAATACTGCCTTTTTAACCAAAGGGATGCTTGCAAAAGGGTGAATAGAGTCTGCTTTGTTTCCCTCCATCACCTACCCTCTTCGCTGGTCTCATAAAGGAAAGAGGAAAGAGAAAAGTCTGTCAATATTTCTCAAATGAAAAACATGTTTACACTGACAGAAATAGACTGTTTTCTATTAAGGAATCTGGTTATAGTAACAATTATATTTTTGAATTTATCATCATGTTTATAGAACGATAGATACTCAAGAAAAAATTAAAAGAAGAGATTTTGTAGACAAATTCCTCCAGGCCACTTCTCTTTGAGAATGCTTCAATAAGCATCATTAGCCATACTGCTGATGTATTTATTAAATATTGATAGGGAGATTTTACAATTGCTGCAAATTGAAGAAAAAGGTCATCCTTTATTTTCAGATTTGTGATATTAGTGTTTTTATTTATTAAGTTCCCCATGCCACCTAGTGTTTATCTTAAGAAATAACCAGATTCTTAGCAAATATCCCCAATCCTGTGCAGGACTTTAAGTTCCTGTTGTAACTCAGTTTCATGTAATACATGGACATGCTATGTGAGACATCCTAATTAAATGAAAATTTTGCAATAATCTTCAGGGTTTCACAATTAAATGTTACACAAGTGATTAAATTTTTCTCTCTAAAGAAAACTTTGTTGTTGTTTTTCTTCTATAGGATATGCTGAAATTGAAAAGAAATCCTGGAATAGTCATGGTAGAAGAGAGTTTTTAGACCTTTAGTCTATACCCACCACACCCTTGTCCAGGAAACCCTTGTCTAGAATGCAGTGTTTCACAAGAGTTTCTTTGTAACTTCAACTTTGTTCTTTATTTTTTGTTTTCTTTTAGACTAAACTATATGGCAAGAAAGCAGGAGGGGCCTTAAGACCATTCAGAATATCTATGTTTGCCTCCATGTGGTGGCTGTGGGCACCAGGAAGTAGTGGGCAAAGAAAGGCCAAGAAAGAAAGGGCCTACTTTAGATCTGACAGATGCCAGCTGAACCCCAAAGTCCAGGTCCTGCGGCTGGAAGGGCTTGATCAAATTTCTCCTCCTTCTTCTTATCCCTATCCAAAAATAACAAACAATGCCCATAATGTTGGCAAAACAAAGTTGTCCTTTTCAAAATCTGTGTTCTATTATTTGTTTTCAGTGGTTACTAAGGCTTCCTAAATGTTACCAAAAGCTAAGTGAGGATGGAGGAGTATGGGGATGAGGAGTATGGGGATAGGAACCAAGTTTCCAAAGGGACCTTGGCAATCCTGCAGAGACCCTTCTCTGGGTTTACAAAAGATAGTAGCTGTCAAAATTTGGCAAAAAACACATGTCCTATATTTTATACAATAGTCCCAGTTTCAAATATTTCCTCTTGTCATTCCTGTAAGCACACTTGGCTTGGTCACATCATGAGTCTTGCTTTCTTCTGAGGAAACTTCTCAGAAACATGTTCACCATCTCTTTAGAATGGAAGTCCCATAAAGTTTAATCCTGTTTCTGCCACATTTGGCAAACTTACTCACTTACACTTGTCACCTCCCACAGGGGCCTGAAGAGTCACAGATTGCTGATAGGATCAGGGTTTGGGAAGTCAACTTGAAACATGATGAGTTGGCAACCTTCATCTACACATTTGGAGTCTATAAAACACATTCACTTTGAGCTAGTAAACATGAAGTAAATCTTAATTTGGGTTTTTGTTTGTTTCCTCTACAAATCTTACAGTAACAGACAAAATACCATTAGCATGACCTTATTAAAATCCATCTAAAGTGAGACAGAAAGCCAACCATCAGAAGTGTCTCCATGCAAGGCCCAGAAGATAGCAAGGAAGTGAGAGCTACATTAATCAAACTCTGGAGCTCTAGATAGTCCTTCAGAGAATGGTCAACATTACTACTGCCCACACAACATATTTAGAGTCCTTAATTGAAATTTTGTCACCATAACAGAGAACCATTAGGTCTTGCCTAATCCATAGTTACATTAGAGGCATTAAAAACAGAAGCCCTCAGTACCACTCCAGGGTAAGTGCTTGGCAAAGAGGAGGGAAAAGGCAAAGAAAGTGAGAGGAGAAGAAGAAGAATATAAAACAAGCTAGAAGTAAAAGAGAGATGGGAGGAACAGAGGAAGGACATGCCAAGCACCAAAGAAAGAGTGCAGAACTGAGAGGTCATGGAGGGCCTAGGCAACAGGAGGGAAGGAGACCAGTGTTGACCAGGCCTCTTAAACTGTCAAACCACACCTTCCAATTAAGTCTATCTAGACTGATCAGGCAGTGGTGCAGTGGATAGAGCATTGGCCTAGAACACTAAAGATACAGGTTCAAAATCCCAAAGTTGTTGGCTTGAGTGAAGGCTCATCACCTTGAGTGCAGGGTCACTAACTTGAGCATTGGATCATAAACATGACCCCATGTGTGAGCCCAAAGTTCACTTACTTGAAGCCCAAGTTTGGTGGCTTGAACCCAAGGTCACTGGCTTAAGCAAGGGGCCACTGGCTCAGCTGGTACCCCCCAAGGAATGTATAAGAAAGAAATCAATAAAAAACTGAAGTACCACAATAATGAGTTCATTCTTCTAATCTTTTTCCCTGTCTATCTGTCCCTGTCTGTCTGTGTGTCTGTCTCTCTCTCTCCCTGTCTCCCACACATAAAAATTATATTCCAGCAAATTCAACAGCCTAGAAGAAATAGATGAATTCCCAGAACTATAAAATCTTCTTAGTTAAGTCATGAAGAAGTGGAAAACCATTCAGGGAGACTCATAAGCAGGGAGGAAATAGAAACAACTATCAAAAACCTCCCCAAAACTAAAAATCCAGGATCAAATGGCTACACTAATAAATTCTATCAAACATTCAAATAAGATTTGGTACCTATCCTTCTCATAATCTTCCAAAAAAATAGAAAAAGATGCAATATTCCCTAACGCATTTTACGAGGCCAACATAATACTGATACCAAAACCTAGCAAGAACAATACAAAAAAGAAAACTACAGACTAATATCTCTAATGAATATAGATGCAAAAATCCTAAACAAAATACTAGCAAATCGAATACAACACATTTAAAAAATAATTAATCGTGAGCAAGTAAGATTCATTCAATAAGCACAAGGATGGCTCAACGTATGTAAATGGTCAACATAATACACCACATCAACAAAACAAATAACAAAAATAATATAATTCTGGCAATGGAAGCAGAAACAAAATTAGGTAAGATTCAATATCCCTTTATGTTTAAAACACTAATAAGGGAGTGACGTCAGAGAAATGGCACCGTAAGGAGCGATACTGATAAATCTCCCCAAAAATTCAACAAGATCTTCAACTAGAGACAGAAAAATCTATCCTTGGAGCCTCCAGCAGTTCCACACTAAACACAAAGGTATGATTAGCGAAAAATTGACTAAATATATAGTCAACCCCAAAGAAAATAAGATGGAGGAAGAAACCCTCTGCCTTCCTCACTAACCTAAATAAGGGCTGCTTTCACTGGGAACTGAGAGTATAGGAACTGAGGCGGGCATAGGGTGTGAATAGAACCAGGCTGTGGCACGGACATCCAAGCCGAGGAAAAACTGTGCTTGTGGCAACCCAGTCAACACAAGCTAACATTCACACCAAATCCGGACAAAGAAAGGCAAATGGGGCAGCCATCCACCCCGATCTCCTGGTTGGTGTGCACAGATAGTGTGCAAAAGATTCCTCCTAGAGCCCCGGGAATGGGAGCCCGTGTTACTGGACAGAGGGGCAGGGTCATAGGACTTTGTGTGGGCTGAATCCAGAGTCTCGGGGTCGCCCCTGCACCCTGAAAAAGCAAAGTGTGGGGAGTGAGTGGGAGCGAAATTCCCCTATGCTCAAACTTCTCCCGGCGGGGAGGGTGCCTCACCCAGGGTGAGAGGCAGCTGGCGTGATATCCTGGTCAGTGAGCACAGATAGTGGGCAAGAGATTCCCCCAGGAGTGGGCACCCATGTTCCTGGGCAGAGGGGCAGAGTCAGAGACCTTTGTATGGGCCAAATCCAGAGTCTCTGGGTTAGCCCTGCACCCTGAAGAGTGGCACACGGGGAGTGAGCAGGAGAGAAATTCCCTATGCTCATACTTTTCCGTGCGGGTGGGGTTCCTGACCCAGAGTGAGAGGCGGCCAGCATGATATCCTGGTCAGCGAGCGCGAATAGTGGGTGAAAGATTCCCCCAGGAGTGGGCACCCGTGTTCCCAGACAGAGGGGCAGAGTCAGAAGCCTTTGCATGGGCTCTGACCTGGTCACCCCCGTGCCCTGAAGAGGGGCAAGTGAAAGTGAGATTCCCTATGCTTGAACTTCTCCAGGCGGGTGGGGCTCCTCACCTAGCCATACAAGCTAACAGATCCATGAAGGATTAGCTTAACCCACAGTCTGCTCGCCTCCCAACTGACCAATGCGACCCTAACTGACAAGATCTCTCTTAGGTCAGTGATCTAAGACAAGAGGGGAGATATTTTTTAGTACCTCTTGTTATGCTATGCACATAGGGGTGGGGGCAACCTCTGATGGGCAGAGCTTGCATACTCAGGGCTATATGTTAAAAAGAGGGATTTGACAGCTTGTAATTTCTCCTGCTTTGCAAACAGTGGCTAGGGCATCTTCTACCCAGCCAAAACGGGTTACAATGTGCCAAAAGCCTGGGGAAAGGGGTTCCACAGAGTGCTGAGGCATTCGGGACGTGCCTAGAAGCCCATAGAAAGGCACCTTGAAAACAGTTGGCTCCCAGCCCCACCTGATTATGCCTGATTATCAGCTCTGACTGATTGAGCCTTACCCAGAACCCTGTGCTGAGTGGGAATAAAGTGGGGATTTGCCAGCTCTTTGAGCTTCTTACTCTCCAGGCAGAGGCAGCAACAACACCATAGCTGGATCATCAGGCTGCTAATTCAGGAAGGAAAGAGTAGGAGAGAGGCTCCGGGAACACGAACTTTCTCATTGGTGGAGCCTGTAAATGCTAATGAGCCTCAACAGCCAACGAGACTGAAGCCCAATATATGACATCGCCATAGAGACTTATCAACTGCAAACCTTTACCTAAAAGTGCCACAGGGGCAGAACCCGGGGTACAAAGTCACCAACTGGGAAGTGGGAGAGAGAAAAAAGAACACAAAGATAACCTCTCAAAATCAAGAATAATCCACAAATTTTATAAACTATTTTATTATATTTGTTCGTTTGTTTCTCTTATCTTCTTGTCTTGATTATTTTCTTCCTTTTCCAATTTGGTCGTTTAATTCTCTGCTGGTCTTACTCTCTCCTCTCCTTGAACTCCACTACGTATAAGTGTTACATCTCCCATTATCTTTCCTTTCCTCTTCCTTTCTCTCTATGAGGGTTGCACTCCAAAACCCTTAACTCTCTCTCTCTCTCTCTCTACATTTGTTCTTTTTTCTTCTTTTTGTGTTTTCCTCTTTCTCTTTTTTCTCCCTCTATATTAGTTTCTTCTTTTCTCCTTTACTTTTACTCTCATTCAATCCTCAATCACGAACAAATTATATTATTTTTGAATTAAATTTCTCTTTGTGGCACTTTGGGGGTTTTTTACCTTGCTTTTTTTAACTCACTAGCAGTGCTCCCTGGCTCTCCATTCTATCTAGTTTCTGCTCCACTAAATACAATAGTAATTTTAAAATATTTTTTCCATTTTTCCTGTTTCCCTCTTATTCCTCTCATTATATCTCTTAGTTAACCATCACCTAAAAGCAAATCATTTTATTCTTGACCCCAATTTTTTTCTTTATTGCATTTTGTGGGTCCATACCCCTTTTTTGCTCCTTTATCACTTATCCCCAACTCAGGCCCTCAATTATAGGTATATTTTGTTCTATTTAGCACAATATAATTCACAGTTCACCACAAGAATTTCTCAAGAAGGAGGGGAGAAGAGAGGAGTGAAAAAAAATGGGAAATAAAAAATTTTTAATTTTTTAAACTTCTTATTCTTTATTAATTCTCATTAGTACTATCAACAAAACCACCCTCAGATGCCATTAAGGAAAAGGAAATCGAATATCATGGATACAAAAGAAAGAGAGGTAACACAGATAGATGAGGAAAAATCTATGGAGAAAAAATTTAATATATTGAAAAACTTGGAGCTAAATGACAGAGAATTTAAAATAGAAATCCTAAAAATACTCAGAGATATACAAGAAAACACAGAAAGGCAATTTAGGAAGCTCAGAAAATAACGAACACAAATAATATATTACCAAGGAAATTGAAACTATAAAAACAAATCAAACAGAGATGAAAACAATTCACAAGCTGAAAAATTAGGTAACAAGCTTAGATAATAGAACAGGCCAGATTGAAGGTAGGATAAGTGAAATAGAAGACAAGCAACTTGAGGCACAACAGAGAGAAGAAGAAAGAGACTCAAAAATTTAAAAAAAATGAGAAAGCCCTACAGGAATGGTCTGACTCCATCAAAAAGAATAACATAAAAATAATAGGTATATCAGAGGGAGAAGAGAGAGAAAATGGAATGGAGAACATATTCAAACAAATAATAGATGAGAACTTCCCAAGCCTGTGGAAAGAACTAAAGCCTCAAATTCAAGAAGCAAACAGAACTCCGAGTTTTCTTAACCCGAACAAACCTACTTCAAGGCACATCATAATAAAAATGGCACAAACCAATGACAAAGAAAAAATTCTCAAGGTAGCCAGGGAAAAGAAGAATACAATGTATAAAGGAAGGTCAGTTAGATTATCATCAGATTTCTCAGCAGAAACTCTACAAGCTAGAAGAGAGTGGACCCCAATATTTAAAGTCCTGAAAGAGAAGAACTTTCAGCCAAGAATACTATACCCATCAAAGCTATCCTTCAAATACGAAGGAGAAATAAAAACATTCACAGGTACAGAAAAGATGAAGGAAATTATCAACAGAAAGTCCCTACTCCAGGAATTAATCAAAGGGGTTTTCCAAACAGACACAAAGAAAAAAACAAAACAAAACCACAAGTAAAAGCTCCACCAAGAATACAATAAAACAAATTTAAACTGTGAAAACAAAAAAAAAAAAAAAAAGGGGGGGGGAGAGGACGGAAATTAACAGTAGCAAAGGACAATGGAATACAGAAGTACTCACAAGATAGTGCACTACAATGAGCAGGGGAGGAACCCTTTTCATTACTTAATGGTAACCACCCTTGAAAAATCACCACAGAAGCACATGATTTAAAAAAGATAGCAACAGAGGAAAGAAGTATGGAATACAAACAAACAAAAACAAAAGATAGAAAAACAAAAGAGAAAATTCAAACAAGATACAAAACTGACAGAAAGCAATGTATAAAATGACAATAGAGAACCCACAAGTGTCAATAATTACACTAAATGTAAACGGATTAAACTCACCAATAAAAAGGCACAGAGTAGCAGAATGGATTAAAAAAGAAAATCCAACTGTACGTTGCCTACAAGAAACTCATGTAAGCAACAAGGATAAAAACAAATTCAAAGTGAAAGGCTGGAAAACAATATTCCAAGCAAATAACATCCAGAAAAAAGCAGGCATAGTAATACTCATATCTGATAATGCTGACTACAAGAGAGCAAAAGTACTCAAAGACGAAAATGGTCATTTCATAATGATTAAGGGGACGCTGAATCAAGAAGACATAACAATTCTTAATATATATGCACCAAACCAAGGAGCACCAAAATATATAAGACAGCTACTTATTGACCTAAAAACAAAAACTGACAAAAATATAATCATACTTGGAGACCTAAATACACCGCTGACGGCTCTAGATCGGTCATCCAAACAGAGAATCAATAAAGATACATTGGCCTTAAACAAAACACTAGAGCACCTGGATATGATAGACATCTACAGGACATTTCATCCCAAAGTAATAGAGTATACATTTTTATCCAGTGTACATGGATCAAGAATTGACCATATTTTGGGCCACAAAAATAACATCAGCAAATTCAGAAAAATTGAAGTTGTACCAAGCATATTTTCTGATCATAAAGCCTTGAAAGTAGAATTCAACTGCAAAAAAAAAGAGGGAAAAAACTCACAAAAATGTGGAAACTAAACAACATACTTTTAAAAAATGAATGGGTCAAAGAAGAAATAAGTGCAGAGATAAAAATATATATACAGACAAATGACAATATGAAATATCAGAATCTATTAGATGCAGCAAAAGCAGTGATAAGAGGGAAGTTCATATCACTTCAGGCCTTTATGAACAAAAAAGAGAGAGCCCAAGTGAACCACTTAACTTCACACCTTAAGAAACTGGAAAAAGAAGAATAAAGACAACCCAAAACCAGCCGAGGAAAGGAGATAATAAAAATCAGAGCAGAAATAAATGAAATAGAGAACAGAAAAACTATAGAAAAAATTAATAGAACAAGGAGCTGGTTCTTTGTAAAGATCAACAAAATTGACAAACCCTTGGCAATACTTACCAAGGAAAAAAGAGAAAGGACTCATATAAATAAAATCCAAAATGAAAAAGGAGAAGTCACCATGGATATCATAGATATAGAAAGAATTATTGTAGAATACTATGAAAAACTTTATTCCACTAAATTCAACAATCTAGAAAAAATGGATAAATTCCTAGAACAATACAACCTTCCTAGACTGAGTCAAGAAGAAGCAGAAAGCCTAAACAGACCTATTAGTAGGGAAGAAACAGAAAAAAAGTATTAAAAACCTCCCCAAAAATAAAAGTCCAGGCCTAGATGGTTATACTAGTGAATTCTATCAAACATTCAAAGAAGACTTGGTTCCTATTCTACTCAAAGTCTTCCAAAAAATTGAAAAAGAAGCAATACTTCCAAACACATTTTATGAGGCCAACATAACCCTCATACCAAAACTGGGCAAGGACAGCACAAAAAAAGAAAACTACAGAACAATATCTCTAAGGAATACAGATGCTAAAATACTAAACAAAATACTAGCAAATCGAATATGACAATATATTAAAAAAATAACACATCATGATCAAGTGGGATTCATCCCAGAATCTTAAGGATGGTTCAACATATGTAAAACGGTTAACGTAATACACCATATCAACAAAACAAAGAACAAAAACCACATGATCTTATCAATAGATGCAGAAAAAGCAGGCATTCGATAAAATACAACACCATTTTATGTTTAAGACTCAACAAAATGGGTATAGAGGGAAAATATCTCAATATGATAAAGGCCATATATGATAAACCATCAGCTAACATCATATTAAATGGCACAAAATGAAGGCTTTCCCCCTTAAATCAGTAACAAGACAGGGTTGTCCACTCTCTCCACTCTTATTTAATGTGGTGCTAGAGGTTCTAGTCAGAGCAATCAGACAAGACAAAGAAATAAAAGGCATCCATATCGGAAAAGAAGAATAAAGGTATCCCTTTTTGCAGATGACATGATCCTATACATTGGAAACCCCAAAGAATCTACCAAAAGACTACTAGAAACAATAAGCCAATACAGTAAGGTCGCAGGATGCAAAATTAACATACAAAAGTCCATAGCCTTTCTATATGCCAACAATGAAACATTTGAGAACGAACTCAAAAAAATAATCCCCTTCACGATTACAACAAAAAATAAATAAAATACCTAGGAATAAACATAACAAAGAATGTAAAGAACCTACATAATGAAAACTACAAAGCATTGTTAAGGGAAATCGAAAAAGATACAATGAGATGGAAGAATATTCCTTGTTCTTGGATAGGAAGAATAAATATAATCAAGATGGCCATATTACCCAAAGTAATATATAAATTTAATGCAATTCCCATCAAAATTCCAATGACATTTTTTAAAGAATTGGAACAAAAATTATCAGATTTATATGGAACTATAAAAATCCCCAAATAGCCAAAGCAATCCTAAAGAAAAAGAATGAAGCTGGGGACATTACAATACCTGACTTCAAACTATATTATAGAGCCACAACAATCAAAACAGCATGGTATTGGCAGAAAAATAGACACTCAGACCAATGGAACAAAATAGAAAGTCCAGAAATAAAACCACATATATATGGTCAAATAATTTTTGATAAAAGGGCCAACAACACACAATGGAGAAAAGAAAGCCTCTTCAACAAATGGTTCTGGGAAAACTGGAGAGCCACATGCAAAAGAATGAAACTTGACTACAGTTTGTCCCCTTCTACTAAAATTAATTCAAAATGGATCAAAGACCTAAATATAAGACCTGAAACAATAAAGTACATAGAAGAAGATATAGGTTCTAAACTCGTGGACCTTGGTTTTAAAGAGCATTTTATGAATTTGACTTCAAAGGCAAGGGAACTGAAGGCCAAAATAAATGAATGGGACTACATCAGACTAAGAAGTTTTTGCTCAGCAAGAGAAACTGACAACAAAATAAACCGACAGTCAACTAAACGGAAAATGATATTTTCAAACAACAGCTCAGATAAGGGCTTAATATCCAAAATATACAAAGAACTCATAAAACTCAACAACAAACAAACAAACAATCCGATAAAAAAATAGGAAGAGGGCCTGACCTGTGGTGGCGCAGTGGATAAAGCCTCAACCTGGAATGCTGAGGTTGCCGGTTCAAAACCCTGGGCTTGCCCGGTCAAGGCACATATGGAAGTTGAAGCTTTCTGCTCCTCTCCCCTTCTCTCTCTCTCTCTCTCTCTCTCTCTCTCTCTCTCTCTCTCTCTCTCCTCTAAAATGAATAAATAAATAAAAATTTAAAAAAAATAGGAAGAGGACAGGAACAGACACTTCTCCCAGGAAGAAATACAAATGACCAACAGATATATGAAAATATTCTCATCTTCATTAGTTATTACAGAAATGCAAATCAAAACTGCAATGAGATACCACATCACACCTGTTAGATTAGCTATTATTAACAAGAGAGGTAATAGCAAATGTTGGAGAGGCTGTGGAGAAAAAGGAACCCTCATTCACTGTTGGTGGGACTGTAAAGTAGTACAACTATTATGGAAGAAAGTATGATGGTTCCTCAAAAAACTGAAAATAGAACTGCCTTATGACCCAGCAATCCCTCTATTGGGTATATACCCCAAAAACTCAGAAACATTGATACGTAAAGACACATGCAGCCCCATGTTCATTGCAGCATTGTTCACAGTGGCCAAGACATTGAAACAACCAAGAAGCCCTTCAATAGAAGACTGGATAAAGAAGATGTGGCACATATACACTATGGAATACTACTGAGCCATAAGAAATGATGACATCGGGTCATTTACAACAAAATGGTGGGCTCTTGATAACATTATACAGAGTGAAATAAGTAAATCAGAAAAAAACAGGAACTACATTATTCCATATGTAGGTGGGACATAAAAATGAGACTAAGAGATTTTGACAAGAGTGTGGGGGTTAGGTGGGGGGGATAGAGGAAGCGGGAGGGGGAGAGGCACAAAGAAAACTAGATAGAAGGTTACGCAGGACAATCTGACTTTGTGTGATGGATATGCAACATAATAGATCGACAAGATAACCTGGACATGTTTTCTTTGAACATATGTACCCTGATTTATTGATGTCACCCTAGTAAAATTATTTAAAAAACACACTAATAAAATCGGAAAAGAAAGAAGGTACCTCAACATAATAAAGGCCATATATGACTAACCATCATCTAATACCACAGTAAATGGTGAAAAAATGAAGATTTTTCTCTAGTCAGAAACAAGACAAGGCTGTCCACTCTGTCCACTCTTATTCCACATAGTCCTGGAAGTTTTAGTTAAAGCAAAACTTCAGCTAAGGCAAAGAGAAGGAAAGAAATAATATACATATCAACAAAAAAGAAGTAGCAGTACTTTTTGCAGATGACATGATCCTGTGTATAGAAAATCCCAAAGACTCCACTGAAAAACTATTTTAAACAATAAACCAACAGAGTAAGATCGCAGGATACAAAATCAATATACAAAACTCTACTGCTTTTCCATGTGCCAATGATGAAACTTGGAAAAACAAACTAAAAAAATTCCTTTTACAATTTTAACCAAAAAAAAAAAATACCTAGGAATAAAGTTAACAAAGGATGTGAAGGACCTATGCACTAAAAACTACAAAGCATTATTGAAAGAAATTGAAAAAGAAACAATGAAATGGAAAAACATTCCATGTTCATTGATTGGAAGAATAAACATAGTTAAAATGGCTATATTACCCAAAGTAGTATACAAATTTAATGCAATCACCATAAAAATAACAATATCATTTTTTTAAAGAAATAGAAAAAAAATACCAGGTTTGTATGGAACCATAAAAAAAAGAAACAAAAAAACCCCCCAACCAAATAGCCAAATCAATCCTGAGGAAACAGAATGAAGCCAGAAGTATCATGCTACTTGACTTCAAATAATACTATAGAGCCACAATAATCAAAACAGCATGGTATCGGCAGAACAGCAGACATACAGAACAACGGAACAGAATAGAAAGCCCAGAAATATAACCGCATATATAGGGACAGATCATCTTCGACAAAGGAGCCAGAAGCATACAATGGAGAAAAGAAAACTCTTCGATAAATGGTGCTGAGAAAATTGGAAAGCCACATGCAAAAGAATGAAACTTGACTACAGTTGTCCCCCTGCACCAAAAATTAATTCAAAATGGATCAAGGACCACTGGCCAGGAGGTGGCGCAGTGGATAGAGAGTCGGAATGGAAGCGGAGGACCCAGGTTCGAGACCCCCGAGGTCGCTAGCTTGAGCGCAGATTCACCTGGCTTGAGCAAAAAAAAAAAAGAAAAGAAAAAAAAAAAAGCTCACCAGCTTGGGCCCAAGATCGCTGGCTCAAGCAAGGGGTTACTTGGTCTGCTGAAGGCCCATGATCAAGGCACATATGAGAAAGCAATCAATGAACAACTAAGGTGTCGTAACGAAAAACTGATGATTGATGCTTCTCATCTCTCTCCATTCCTCTGTCTGTCTGTCCCTCTCTCTGACTCTCTCACTGTCCCTGTAAAAAAAAAAGGATCAAAGACCTAAATATAAGATCTGAAACAATAAATTACATAAAAGACAACATAGGTACTAAACTCATAGAACTTGGCCATAGAGATCAGTTTATGAATTTGACCTCAAAGGAAAGGGAAATAAAGGCAAAAATAAATTATTCAGCACATATCAAACTAAAAAACACACAGAAGAAACTGACAAAACAAAAACAAATAGGCAGCCAACTAAATGGGAGATGGTATTTGCAAACAACACCTCCAATAAGGTGTTGATATCCAAAGTATATGAAGAACTCACAAAGCTCAACAACAAACAAGAAAACCATCCAATTAAAACATGAGGGAGGACTTGAACAGACACTTCTCACAAGAAGACATATGAATGACCAACAGATATATGAAAAGACGCTCATCTTCAATAGCCATCTGAGAAATGCAAATCAAAACTACAATGAAATACCACCTCATACCTGTTAGATTAGCTATTATCAACAAGACAGGTAATAACAAGTGTTGGAGAGGCTGTGGAGAAAAAGAAACCTTCATTCACTGCTGGTAGGAATGCAAATTAGAATGACCCTTATAGAACGAAGTATGGTGGTTCTTCAGAAAATGAAGAATAGAACTACCGTATGACCCAGCAATCTCTCTAATAAGTATCTAGCCCCAAAACTAAAAAATATTGGCACATAAAGACACATGCCTTCATGTATTCATTGCAGCATTATTCATAGTTGCCAAGATGTGGAAACAACCAAAGTGTCCCTCTAAAGAGGATTGGATAAAGAAGATGTGGTACATATACAATGGAATACTACTCAGCCATAAGAAATGATGACATATTGCCATTTATGACAACATGGATGGACCTTGAAAACATTATACTGAGTGAAATAAGTAAATCAGTAAAAGTTAAGAACTGTATGATTTCACACATAGGTGGGATATAAAACTGAGACTTATGGACATAGATAAAAGTGAAATGGTTACCAGGTGGAAAGGGATGTTGGGGAGGGGGTGGAGGGAAGGGAGTAAAGAGGGATAAATATAAGATGAGAGAAAATGATTTGACTTTGGGTGATGGGTAAACAACATAATCAACAGGTCTAATGCTGTAGAAACATTTACCTGAAACCTATGTACTATTATTGATCAATATTACCGTGTTAAATTTAATTTTCTAAATAAATTATTTTAAAAATCTCTCCAGCTCAGCCCTGGCTGAGTGAATCAATAGATAGTGTTCTTCTGACACACTGAGGTTGTGGGTTTGATCCCTGGTGACCATGGGAAATAGTCTGTACATTCCAATATTAAGAAAAAAAGATAAATGAATCTGCTCATACTTTCAATATTTTAATTCTCTTGAATTGCACCACTAACACCTTCCATCTCACTTCCTCTTTCTCTACTTTTGTTTTTTTAAATTTTATTTATTCATTTTTAGAGAGGAGAGAGAGACAGAGAGAGAGAAGGGGGGAGGAGCTGGAAGCATCAACTCCCATATGTACCTTGACCAGGCAATCCCAGGGTTTCGAACTGGTGACCTCAGCATTTCCAGGTCGACGTTTTATCCACTGCGCCACCAAGGGTCAGTTTTCTCTCCTTTTGAATCTCTTTATTGCCCTTCCTCCTGCACTCTCATCTCATTAGCATAACTCCCATCCCATGTGTCTCTTTCTTTGTTTCTTTCCTTACCTGGCAGCTCACCAAACACTTTCTGATCCATGGAGTTTCTAGTCACCACTCCCTTATTGCTGTGGGATCAAGTATGCCAGAACCTCTGACCATCAAACCTGCTTCTTGAGTCTGCTCACTTCCTTCCCTTTGGTCACACTTTTCCTATGGCCAACATGCCATGGACAACAGAGCCCTCTTTAAAAAAAGCTTGCTCTGATGAGTACAGGTGGTTTTGGCAGGGCCCAATCTTCTGAGTCATTGTTGTCTGGGGCATACAGGCCTCAAACTTTGGCAAGAGTAATGTATGCAGCTCCACAATACAGGACCTTTGACCCCCTTCACAATTTCGCAGTGTAGACTCCATGGCCTAGGTGGAATGTGGTCCTGCTGAGAGTCCCCCCATTAGATGTCTACACTGCACTAAGTGGCTTGAAAATAAAAAGCAGAACATTCAAAACTGTTATTCTTAAACACACACACACACACACACACACACACACACACACACTATGCACAGATTACAAGCCTGTAAAAAAATGTTTTGCCAAACTTACATTCCCTGCACTAAACTTCTATGGCAGCAGAGGGTGGAGGAGCTATAGATTCCTATAGTTTCTCTACTCCATTACTTTGACAAACTAGTCTCATTCAATGTTATCTGAGATTCATCTCGAATGGAGAGAATAAGATCCAACTCTGTAGCCATCTCTTATTAATAAGGCAAATTCAAAGGAAAAATAATTCATTGAAAGTAGATTTTCACATTATTGGGAGTAAATGTGTCCTAAATGGAAACTTGAAATATCCCAAACTTTCACCACCAAAGCTGTTAACTTATTCTATGGGATTCTGCCTGGAATGAAGTGTGGTCCTCTAGAGTCAAGAAAAAAGAAAAGGGAGCAAGCAGCTGAGAAGCTCTCTGAGGATCCAGCGGACTTTCCTTGTGCAGTCCTTAAAAGGTAGGGAAGAGCTGCTGAGTAAGACCCTGCTCTGTGGCCCTTATTCAGTAGTCCCATTCAGCTCTGTCTCCAGCAAGTCAAGTCTCCATCTATCATCATTTATCGCTCCTATACCCTCTTCCACCTCCCCCCACTTTTTCTCCCCTCCCTCCCAATCACCACACTGTTATCCGAGTTCATGAGTATATGAGTATTTTTCTCTCTCTCTCTTTCTCTCTCTCTCTCTCTCTCTCTCTCTCTCTCTCTCTGGCTTGCTTAAAAAAGAAAGAGAGATAGAGGGACAGACAGGAATGAAGAGAGATGAGAAGCATCAACTTGTTCTTGCGGCTCCTTAGTTGTTCATTGATTGCTTTTTCATAAGTGCTTGACCAGGGGGCTTCAGCTGAGCCAGTGTCCTTGGGCTCAAGCCAGCAACCTTGGGCTTCAAGCCAGTGACCATGGGGTCATGTCTATGATTCCAAACTCAAGCTGGTGACCCCATGCTTAAGCTGGCGAGCCTACACTCAAGGTGGCGATCTCGGGGTTTCAAACCTGGGTTCTCTTCTTCCCTGGTTGACGCTCTATCCACTGTGCTACCACCTGGTCAGGCTCTTTTTATTTCTTTTTTTATTCAAACCCTCAATCCTCCGCAAACAGCCCCCAACCTTGAGAGTTGTCAGGCTGATCTCTATGAGTCTGAGTCTATTTTTCTTGTTACTTCATTTTCTTCATTAGATTCTATATATGAGCACAATCATATGGTATTTGTCTTCTTCTGACTGGCTTATTCACTTAGCATAATGTTCTTCAGCTCCACCTATGGCATAGGTCCTATGCTATCACAAAAGATAAGATTTTCTTCTTTTTTATGACCCAGTACTATTCCAGCTTTTTATCTATTCATCTACTAATGGGCTCTTAGGCTGCTTCTATATCTTGGCTATGGTAAATAATGCTAAAATGAACATAAGGGTGCATATAATATTTCAAAATCATGTTTCAGATTGATTTGGATAAATTCCCCAAAATGGAGCTGCTGGGTCATAAGGCAGTTCCAATCTTAATTTTTTGAAGTTTTCCATAGTGGCTGCACCAGTCTGCATTCCCACCAACAGTGCACGAGGGTTGCTTTTTCTTCACATCCTCGCCAACATTTGTTGTTCGTTACTTTATTGATGAGAGCCATTCTGACAGGTGAGAGGTGATATCTCATTGTGCTTTTAATTTGCATTTATCTGATGATTAAAGACTTTGAGCAAGTTTTCATGTCTATTGGCTATTGTATATTCTTCTTGGTAAGTGTCTATTCAAGTACTTTGCCCATTTATTAATTGGAATGCTTGTTTTATGGTGTTGAGTTTTATGACTTTATTATAAATTTTGGACATTAGCCCTTTATCCAGAGGTATTATTGGCAAATATGTTCTCCCATTCAGTGAGTTCTCTTTTCATTTTGTTGATGGTTTCCTTTAATGTGCAAACATTTTAGTTTGATGTAGTCCCATTTGTTTATATTTTTCTTGTCTTTGTTTCTCTTGCCCAAGGAGACATGTCAGAAAAAAATATTACTATGAGGAAATTCCAAGATTTTACTACCTATATTTTCTTCTATTATTTTTATAGTTTTAAGTATTTAAACATTTTATTAATGGGGGGCTTATTCTCATAAATAGTGTAAGAAAGTGGCCTTGTTCATTTTTTTATATGTATCTGTTCAATATTCCCAACACTATTGAATAGACTATTTTTACCCCATTGTATGTTTTTGCCTTTTTTGTGAAAAATTAATTGACTATAAAGTTTTGGGTTTATTTCTAGGCTCTCTATTCTGTTCCATTGATTTCTAAGTCTGTTTTTATGCCAGTACCATGTTCTTTTTATTACTATGTCTTCATAGTATACTTTAATATCAGGTAATGCGATTCCTCCAACATTGTTTTTCTTTTTTCTCAAGATCACTGTTGTTATTCAAGGTTTCAGTGGTTTCATATACATTTTTGGAATATTTATTCTAGTTCTGCAAAGCATGCAATTGGTATCTCAATAGGAACTATATTAAATTTGTTTCTTTTGGTAGTTTGGACATTTTAATGTTAATTCTTCATATCCATGAACACAGTATATGCTTCCACTTGTTTGTATCCTCTTCAATTTCTTTATGCAGTGTCTTATAATTTTGCAAGTGCAGGTGTTTTACATCTTTGGTTAAATTTATTCCAATGTATTTTATTCTTTTCAATGTGTTTCTTTTTTATATTTTATTTATTCATTTTTAGAGAGAGCGGAGAAAGAGAGAGAAGGTGGAAAGGAGCAGGAAACATCACCTCTAATATGTGCCTTGATCAGGAAAACCCAGGGCTTTGAAATGGTGACCTTAGCATTCTAGGTTGACACTTTATCCACTGCCTCACCAAAGGTCAGGCTATTTTGTTCTTTTTAAAGCAATTGTGAATGGGATTGGGTTTTTTTAGTTTCCCTTTCTGATAATTCATTATTGTTATATAAAATGCATCTGATTTCAGGATATATGTTTTGTATCTTCCTACTTCATTAATTTATCAGTTCTAGTCAATTTTTGGTAGAGTCTTTAGGGTTCTCTACATACAATATCATGTCATCAGCAAATCATGACAGTTTTACTTTTTCCTTTCCAGTATGTGTACATTTTATTTCTTCTTTTGTCTGTTTGCTGTAAGATTTCCTTATTCACTATGTTGAATAAGTGGGGTGAAAATGGACATCCTTGTCTTGTTCCTGATCTGGGTTTGTTCCCTCTATTCCTACTTTGATGATTTTTTTGGGGTGTGTGTGGCAGAGACAGAGAGAGAGACAGAGAGAGGGACAGATAGGGACAGACAGACAAGAAGGGAGAAAGATGAGAAGCATCAACTCTTCACTGCGGCAACTTAGCTGTTCGTTGATTACTTTCTCATATGTGCCTTGACTAGGGAGCTACAGCAGAGCAAGTGACCCATTGTTCAAGCCAGCGACCTTGGGTTCAAGCCAGCAACCTTGGGCTTCAAGTCAGTGACTTTGGAATCAAGCCTGAGACCATTGGGATCATGTCTATGATTCCATGCTCAAGCCAGTGACCCTGCACTGAAGCTGGTGAGTCCATGCTCAAGCCAGATGAGCCCTCGCTCAAGCCAGCAACCTTGAGTTTTGAACCTGGGTCTTCTTCATCTCAATCTGATGCTCTATCCACTGCTCCACGGCCCAGTTAAGCTTTGATGAAAAATTTTTATCATAAACGGGTGCTAGATTTTATCAGATGTTATTTCTGTATGTATTGATATGATCATGTGGTTTTTATCCTTCTCTTTGTTTATGTGATATATCATGTTTACTTATTTGTGGATATTGTATTAAACTCACATATCCAAAATAAATCCCATTGATAATGGTGTATGATTTTTTTAATGTACTTTTGGAGTTGGCTTGCTAATAATTTGTTGAGGATTTTTGCATCTATGTCATCAGGGATATTGACATAATTTTTTTTGTAGTATCTTTATCAGGTTTTGGAATTAGGATAATGCTGGCTTCTTAAAATAAACTTAGAAGTCTTCCCTTTTATTGAGCTTTCTGCAATAGTTTAGAAGAAGAGGTGTTCATTTTTTGAATGTTTGGTAAAATTCACCTGTGTTTTCTTGGGAATTTTTTATTACTGCTTTAATTTTACTAATTATAATCTATTTATTCAGATTCTCTGATCTTCCTGATTCAATTTTGAAAGACTGTATACTTCTAGGAATTTATCTATTTTGTCCAAATTGTCCAAATTGTTGGCATATAGTTGTTCAGAATATTTTCTTACAATCTTTTGTATTTCTTTGGTGTCAGTTGTTCCTTTTCTGCTTTCATCTCTGATTTTATTTATTTGTGTCCTGACAATTTTTTTCATGATGGTTAGGTTAAAGGTGTGTCATCCTTGTTCATCTTATCAAAGAAACAGCACTTCATTTGATCCTTTATATTGCTTTTTTAGACCTTCTCTTTTTTTATTTCTGCTCCAATCTTTATTATTTTTTTCCTTCTACATACTTTGGGCTTTGCCTGTTTTCTTCTTCTTCATTTTTTTTAAGTGTAAAGTTAGACTGTTTAGTTGAGATTTTTCTTATTTCTTGATATAGGCTTGTAATGTTATGAATCTCTCTCTTAGGACTGCTTTCATGGTGTACCAAAGATTTTAGATTGTTGTGTTCTTATTTTCACTTGTTTAAAGATATCTTTTGATTTCTTCCTTGATCTCATTGTTAATCATTTATTGTTTAGTGACATGTAATTTAGCCACTATGTTTTTGTGTGTTTTTCAGGTTTATTTATTTACTGATTGATTTTGAGAGAAAGGAGAAAGGAGAGAAGAAGATAAAGAGAGAGAAGCACAACATGTTATTCAAATTATTGTGCATCCCATTGATTGTTTCTCATATGTACCTCGACCCAGGATCAAACTAGTAATATTGGGTTTGAACTGTCACCACAGATTTCAAATCAGCAACCTCAGTGCTCTGGGTTGATGTGCTATCTACTATGCCTTCACCAGTCAAGTTTTTTTTTTTTTTTTTCTGAAGCTGGTAACGGGGAGAGACAGTCAGACAGACTCCCGCATGCGCCCGACCAGGATCCACCCGGCACGCCCACCAGGGGCGACGCTCTGCGCACCAGGGGGCATGCTCTGCCCCTCCAGGGCGTCGCTCTGCCACGACCAGAGCCACTCTAGTGCCTGGGACAGAGGCCAAGGAGCCATCCCCAGCGCCCGGGCCATCTTTGCTCCAATGGAACCTTGGCTGCGGGAGGGGAAGAGAGAGACAGAGAGGAAGGAGGGGGCAGGGTGGAGAAGCAAATAGGTGCTTCTCCTATGTGCCCTGGCCGGGAATCGAACCCGGGTCCCCGGGCCGATGCTCTACCGCTGAGCCAACCGGCCAGGGCCTCAAGTTGGCTTTTAGTTTTTTTTTCTTGTAATTGATTTTCAGTTTTATACCATTATGGTCAGAGAATATGCTTGATATGATTTAAAACTTCTTTAATTTATTGAGGTTTGTTTTGTATCCTAACTAGTGGTCTATCTTAGTAACTGTTCCATGTGCACTTGGGAAGAATGTATATTCTGTTGGTTTAGAATAAATGCTTTGAAGATATCCATTCAAACCATTTGATCTATTGTGTCATTGAAGGTCACCATTTTCTTGTTGATTTTTCTCTCTGGAAGATCTATCCATTGGTGTTAAAAGGGGGTTAAAATTTCCCACTATGACCATATTATTGTCAATCTCTTCCTTTTGGTCTCTCAAATTTTGATTTATATGTTTAGGTACTTCTAAGTTGGATGCATAAATGCTTACAAGGATTATATCCTCTTGTTACTCCCTTTATTATTATGTAGTGTCATTTTTTTGCCTTACTACACCTTTACTTTAAAGTTCATTTTGCCAGATATAAGTTATGATATCTCAGTCATGATTTCTTATCCATTCAGCCACCCTGTGTCTTTTGTTTAGAGCATTTAAGCCATTTACACTTAAATTTAATTGTTGCCTAACCAGGTGGTGGCACAGTAGATAGAGCATCACCTGGGATGCTGAGGACCCAGGTTCAAGCATGGGCTCAACTGGCTAGAGTGCGGGCTCACTAGCTTGAGCATGGGATTATAGACATGACCCCATGGTCACTGACATGAGCCCGAAGGTCACTGGCTGGAAGCCCGAGGTCACTGGCTTGAGTCCAATGTCACTGGCATGAACAAGAGGTCACTTGCTCTTCCATTACCATATATTTGTCCCGCTTTACTCCCTTCCCTCCACTTCTCCACCACTCCCCCTCCAATTAGAAACCATTTCACTTTTATCTATGTCCATAAATCTTAGTTTTATATATATCCCACCTATGTGTGAAATCATACAGTTCTTAGCTTCTTCTGATTTACTTATTTCACTCTGTATAATGTTCTCCAGGTCCATCCATGTTGTTCTAAATGGAATTATGTCATCATTTCTTATGGTTGAGTAGTATTCCATTGTATATATGTACCACATAATTTTTATCCAATTCCTTATTAAAGGGCACTTTGGTTGTTGCCATGTTTTGGCCACTGTGAATACTGTGATAAACATGGGGGGTGCATGTGTCATTACATACCAATGTTTTTGAGTCTTTTAAGGTAGACACCCAGTAAAGGATTGCTAGGTTATATGGTAGTTTTATTCTTAATATTTTGAGGAACCATCATAATTTCTTCCATAATGGCTGTACCAGTTTACACTCCCACCAGCAGTGAATGAGGATTCCTTTTCCTACACAGTATCTCCAACACTTGTTGATAATCATCAGTCTAACTAACAGATGTGGAGTGGTAACTCATTATAGTTTTATTTTGCATTTCCCAAATGGCTAGTGAAGATGAGCATTTTTTTCATAAATCTGTTGGTCATATCTATGTCTTTTTGGGAGAAGTGTCTTTTTAGGTCCTTTCCCCATTTTTTAATTAAATTGTTTGCTTGTTTGTTGCTGAGCATTGTGTGCTCTTTATAGATTTTAGATATTAACACTTTATCAGAGCCGTTGTTTGCAAACATCATCTCCCATTTGGTTGGCTGCCTTTTTGTTCTGTTGTTAGTTTTTGGAGTTTTTTTAGACAATTAAATTTAACAGGGTGACAATGGTCAACCAGAGTACATAGAGTTAGAGAAAACATCTCCACATCATTTGGACAGTCAATTATGCTGTATACCCATCACCCAAAGTCAAATCATCTTCTGTCACCCTATATTTTGTTTCTCTTCAAGCCCCTTCTTCTCCCCCTATTCTCCTCTATCTCCTCCCTTCCCCTCCACCTGATAACCACTAAACTTTTATCTATGTCCATGAGTAGTTGCAATTTTGTGTCCCACCTATGTATGGAATCATAAAGTTTTTAGCTTTTTCTTATTTACTTATTTTACTCAGTATAATGTTTTCAAGGTCCATCCATGTTGTTGTAAATGATCCTATGTCATCATTTCTTATGGCTGAGTAGTATTCCATAGTATATATGTACCACATCTTCTTTATCCAATCCTCTATTGAAGGGTATTTCGGTTGTTTTCATGTCTTGGCCACCGTAAACAATGTTGTGATGAACATGGGGCTGTCTTTACGTGCCTATGCTTTCAAGTTTGGGGGTATATACCCAGTAGAGGAATTGCTGAGTCATATGGTAGTTCTATTCTTTATTTCTTGAGGAACCACCATACTTTCTTCCATACTGGTTGTACTACTTTACATGCCCACCAACAGTGAATGAGGGTTCCTTTTTCTCTACAGCCTCTCCAACACTTGCTATTACCAGTCTTGTTGATAATAGCTAATCTAACAGGTGTGAGGTGGTATCTCATTATAGTTTTGATTTGCATTTCTCTTACAGCTACTGAAGATGAGCATTTTTTTTTTTATATATCTGTTGGTTATTTGTATTTCTTCTTGAGAGAAGTGTCTGTTCATGTCCTCTTCCCATTTTTTTTATTGGATTGGTTGCTTCTTTGTTGTTGACTTTTGTGAGTTCTTTATATATTTTGGACATTAGCCGCTTATCTGAGCTGTTTGAAAATATCATCTCCCATTTAGTTGGCTGTCTATTTGTTTTGTTGTCAGTTTCTTTTGCTGAGCAGAAACTTTTTGGTTTAATGTAGTCCCATTTATCTTGCCTTTACTTCCCTTCCCTTGAGGTCAAATTGATAATATGTTCTCTACTGCCAAGGTCCATGAGTTTAGTACCTATGTTTCTTTTTATGTAATTTATTGTTTCAGATCTTATATTTAAGTCTTTGATCCATTTTGAATTAATTTTTGTTCAAGGAGACAAACTGTAGTCAAATCTCATTCTTTTGCATGTGGCTTTCCAATTTTTCCAGTACCATTTATTGAAGAGGCTTTCTTTTCTCCATTGTGTGCTTTTTGCTCCTTTATTGAGGATTATTTGTCTATATCTATGTTGTTTTATATCTGGCTCTCCAATCTGTTCCATTGGATTCTATGTCTGTCTTTCTGCCAATACCATGTTGTTTTAATTATCTTGGCTCTGTAGTATAATTTAAAGTCAGGTATTGTGATATATCTGGCTTCATTCTTTTTCCTCAGAATTGTTTTAGCTATTCGGGGTTTTCTATGGTTCCATACAAACCTGGAAGTTTTTTGTTCTTATTTCTTTAAAAAAATGAAGTTGGTTTTTTAATGGGATTTTATTAAATTGGTACATATTTCTTTGAGTAACATGGCCATTTTTACTGTGTTGATTCTTTTAATCCATGAACATAGTGTATTTCTCCATGTCATTGTATCTTTTTAAATTTCTTTCAGTAATACTTTGTAGTTTTCAGTATATAAGTACTTCATATCTTTGTTGTTTATATACATATATATTGTTTGAATTATAAAAAGAATTTTTTTTTAGTTCATTTTCTCAAATTTCATCATTGGTGTATAGGAAAGCAATAGACGTTTTCATATTGATTTTGTAACCTGTGACTTTACTGCATTGGTTTATTTTTTTTGAATAGTTTTTCAGTGATGTCTTTGTGGTTTTCTATATATAGGATTCTGTCATCTGCAAAAAGTGATACCTTAACTTTTTCTTTCCTGATATGGATGTCTTTTATTTCTTTTTCTTGCCTGAATTTCTGGCTAAAACTTCCAAAATTATGTTGAATTAGAGTAGACAGGGTGGACAGCTTTATCTTGTTCTTGATTTTAGAGAAAAAGCCTTCATTTTTTTACCATTTAGAATGATATGAGCTAATGATTTGTCATAATTAGCCATTATTATTTTTAGTACTTTCCTTCTATAACCATTTACTTGAGTGTTTCAAACATAATGAGATGTTGTACATTATCTAATGCCTTTTCTGCATCTACTGATAAGATCATATGATTTTTGTTCTTTGTTTTGTAGATGTGGTGTATAATGTCGATTAGTTTACATATGTTGAACTTTCCTTGTGCTCCTGGAATGAGTCCCATTTGATTGTGATGTATTATTTTTTAATGTGTTGTTGGATTTGATTTGTTAGTATTTTGTTTAGGATTTTTGCGTCTGTATTTATTAGAAATATTGGTCTGTAGTTTTCTTTTTTGTGTTGTACTTGCCAGGTTTTGGTATCAAGGTTATGTTGGACTCATAAAATGTGTTAGGGAATATTAATTTTTCTTCAATATTTTGGAAGACTTTGAGAGAAATAAGTACCAAATCTTCTTTGAATGTTTGGTAGAATTCACTAGTGTAATCATGTGTTCCTGGACTATTATTTTGGAATGAGATTTTTGATAGGTGTTTCTATTTTTTCTCTGCTTGTGGGTCTACTTAGGTTTTCTAGTCTGCATAACTTAGCTAGGAAGATTGTATAGTTCAAGGAATTTCTTCTAGATTGTTGAATTCAATGGCATATATTTTCATAATATTCTAGCTTGAACCTTATTCTATCTATGATATCTGTGGCAATTTCTCCCCTTTCCTTTCAGATTTTGTTTATATGAGTCTTTTCTCTTTTTCTTTAGTGAGTCTATATAGGGGGTTGTCAATTTTCTTGGTCTTTTCAAAGAACCAGCTCTTTGTTGTATCAATTTTTTCTATACCTTTTTGTTCTGTATTTCACTTAGTTCTGCTCTAATTTTTACTATTTCTTTTCTTCTGCTGACTTTGGGTTAACTTTGTTGCTTCTCTTTTTAGTTCTTTAAGAAGTGATGTTAGGTTGTGTACTTGGGATCTCTCTTGTTTCTAGATATAAGCTTATAATGATATAAATTTCCATTATTACTGCTTTTGTTGTGTCCCCAAAATTTTGGTATGCCATGATGTCATTCCCAGTTGTCTGTATATATCTTTTGATCTCTGCTTTTATTTCTTCCCTGACCCAGTCATTTTTAAGAAGTGTGTTGTTTAATTTCCATGTTTTTGTGGGTTTCTTTATTTGTTTTTTGCAATTGAATTCGAATTTCAAAGCTTTATGGTCAAAAAATACGCTTGGTATCATTTCAATCTTCCTGAATTTGTTGATGCTAGTTTTGTGGCCCAACATTTGCTCTATCTTTGAGAATATTTTGTGCACACTAGAAAAGAGTTTATAATCTGATGTTCTGAGATGAAATGTCCTTTAAATGTCTGTTATGTCCATTTGGTATAGTGTGTTGTTTGAGGCTGATATTTCTTTATTGATTTCCTGTTTGGATAATCTATCTAAAAAACAGTCAATGGTGTGTTGAAATCTCTAAGTATGTTTGTGGTTTTGTCCGTTTCTACTTTTAGATCAGTTAGTTGACATCTTATATATCTTGGAGCTCTCTGATTTGGTGCATATATGTTAAGAAGTGTTATATTTTCTTGATACAATATCTCCTTTATCATTATCAAATTTCCATCTTTGTCTCTTGTTACCTTTGATGTCTTGAAGTCAACATTGTCAGATGTGAGTATGGATACACCTGCTTTTTTGGGAGAAGTATTATTTGTTTGGAAAATCATTTTATAATATTTCACTTTTGGTTGATTTTTGTTCTTGCAGCCTTAATATGTCTCTTGAAGGCCATATACAGTTGGGTTTTGCTTTTTGACCCAATCCATTCTGCTACTCTCTGGCTTTTTATTGGTGAGTTCAGTCAATTTATATTAATGCTTGAGGATTTTCTATAGCCATTTTATGTGTTGTTTTCTGGTAGCTCTGTGTCTTGTTTGGTTCTTCTTGTGTTTCTGTCAGTTGTTTCTGTTTGGTTGTATTCCATACTTCTTTCATTTTTTTCTTCCATTTTTAAGCTGTGTATTTCAGTAGTAGTTTTCCATGGGTGGTTTTAAGAGAAAATTTTTTCATATATATAAAAGTCCTCAGACATGAAGATGGCAGCAGAGTAGGCAGACGCACAGACTCACAGCTCACACCACCAAACTGGATTATAAACTAATTTATGAACAATCAGAGTGAAAAACCAAATATGGACTACAAGAACAGCTCTCAAAAACCAAGGAGCAAAGAAGAAGCCACAACAAACCTGGTAGGGAGTGCCTGAATCTCCCTTGCTTACAGGAACAGGGGGCGGTGAGGCTGGGCTCTCACTCCAAGGAAAAGAGCAGTAAATACTGCTTACAGCCACTTGCCTGGCAATCAGGGAACGAGGTGTGTTGAAAGGGCCATCTTGTCTTACAAAAAGAAAGGAGAGAGAGAGATGGATGGTGAGGGGGAGAGGAATGCTAGAGAAGACCTGAAAAGCTGACTCATTCAGTGCTGGAGGCAGCCATAACTGGGGGTGGGGCTGATCCTTTCACAAAGAAAAATAGAAAAGTACTTCCAAGTCACAGAGATACAGACATCTCTCCAGCTCCAATCAGCACAACAAGACACATCTGAAAACAAGAAGTGGGGAGGAGGGGCAGTAACTCAAGTCTCCATGGAGATCTGAGACACACCTCCCCCTACTGAAGCTGAGAAAGCAACCTGCCCCCAGAGAGATTAACTGGCAGAAGATGACTTCAGAACTTGAGGTCACACCCACAGCATTCCTGGATACAGTTCCAAATAAGCCCCCTGCTGAGACCAGCAAACAAGACAATAACCTGTTAAGAAAACAAACAAATCAAGACTTCAAAGCGGCCCATATCCAAAAGTGGATTACAAATAATAGCTGATGCCAATCCAAGAAGACCTAGAAAAAACACAAGTGAAAACTGGAGGTAGACAACACCAAGCCTAGACTCAACCAGCTCTACAAACAAAACACCCAAACACACAGACACAATGAGAAGACAAAAAAGTGCAATCCAAATGAAAGCACAAGAGAAACATTCAGGATATGAACTGAGTGATATGGAAATAATCAAACTTCTGGGTGCGGCATTCAAAATAATGATTGTAAGGATGCTTAGGGACCTTAGAATAACATTGGATGGACATCATGAACACCTAAATAAATAAATAGCAAGTATATAAAAGGATATTGAAATATTAAAAAAGAATCAGTCGGAGATGACAACTACAATATCAGAAATAAAGACCACAATGGAAGAAATTAAAAACAGAATGGATAGAGCTGAGGATCGAATCAGCTAGTTGGAGGACAACTGGAATGAAAGCATGAAAACAGAGAAGAAAAAAAAAGAGACTCAAAAAGTCTGAGGAACCTCTTAGAGAGCTCTGTGACAACATACAGGGAAATAACATCTGCATTATAGGGGTTCCTGAAGAAGAAGAGAAACAAAAAGGGATAGAGACTTTGTTCAATCATATCATAGCTGAAAACTTCCCTAATTAATGCAGGAGAAACTCTCACAAGTTCAAGAAGTTCACTAAAGAGAACTTCACTAAAGAGAAACCCAAAGAAACCTACACCAAGACACATCATAATTAAAATACGAAAGCTAAGTGATAAAGAGAAAATATTAAAAGCTGCTAGAGAAAAATACGCTATCACCTACAAAGGAACCCCCATAAAGATGACATCAGACTTCTCAACAGAAACACTTGAGGCCAGAAGGGAATGGCAAGAAATATTCAAAGTAATGCAGAACAAGAACCTACAACCAAGACTACTTTATTCAGCAAAGTTATCTTTTAAAATTGAAGAAGAAATAAAAACTTTCCCAGAAAAAAAAAATGAAGGAATTCATTACATCCAAACCAATGCTGCAGGAAATGTTAAGGGGCATGGTATAAACAGCTCAAAGTGGGAAAAGAATATAGCAAAAGAGGAATACAGCTTTAAAGAATAAAATGGCAATAAACAACTATTTATCAATAATAACCTTAAATGTAAATGGATTAAATGATCCAATCAAACCACATAGGGTAGCTGCAAGGATAAGAAAACAGGACTCATACATATGCTTTCTACAAGAGACATACCTTAAAATAAAAGATGCACATAGACTGAAGGTAAAAGTATGGAAAAAACATTTCATGCAAATGGAAATGAAAAAAAAGCTGGGGTAGCAATACTTATATCAGACAAAATGGACTTTAAAACAAAGAATATATTAAGAGATAAAGAAGGCCACTACATAATGATAAAGGGAGCAATCCAACAGGAAGATATAACTATTATAAATATCTACGCACCTAATATAGGAGCACCTAAATATATAAAGCAGACTTTGATGGATATAAAGAGCGAGATCAACAGCAATACAATAACAGCAGGGGATTTTAATACCCCACTAACATCACTAGATAGATCCTCAAGAAAGAAAATTAACAAAGAAACAGCAGACTTAAAAACACAGTAGATCAACTCAATTTAATAGATATCTTCAGAACCTTCCACCCTAAAGCAGCAGAGTATACATTCTTTTCAAGTGCTCATGGTACATTCTCTAAGATAAACCACATGTTAGGGCACAAAAGTGATCTCAACAAAATTAAGAAGATTGAAATCATATCGAGCAATTTCTCTGATCACAATGGCATGAAACTAGAAATCAACCACAACAGAAAAGCTCAAAAATTCTCAAACACATGGAAACTAAATAGCAGGTTGTTAAATAACAAATGGATTTTAGAATGAGATCAAAGAAGAAATAAAAAAATTCCTAGAAATGAATGATAATGAGCATACAACAACTCAAAATTTATGGGACACAGCAAAAGCAGTACTGAGAGGGAAGTTCATAGCACTACAGGTACACTTTAAGAAGCTGGAAAAAGCTCAAATAAACAACTTAACCCTACATCTAAAAGAACTAGAAAAAGAACAGCAAGAAAAGCCCAGAGCTAGTAGAAGGAAGGAAATAATCAAGATCAGAGCAGAAATAAATGACATAGAGACTAAAGAAACAATACAGAGGATCAATGAAACTAGGAGCTGGTTCTTTGAAAAGGTAAACAAGATTGATGAACCTTTACCTAGACTCACCAAGAAAAAAAGAGAGAGGACTCAAATAAATAAAATTAGAAATGAGAGTGGAGAAATAACAACTGACACAACAGAAATACAAAATATTGTAAGAAAATACTATGAAGTATGCCAAAAAACTAGACAACCTAGATGAAATGGACAAATTCCTTGAATGATACAATCTTCCAAAAATTGATCTGGAAGAATCAGAAAACCTAAATAGACCGATTACACCAAATGAGATAGAAACAGTTATCAAAAAACTCCCAACAAAGAAAAGTACTGGGCCAGATGGCTTCCCAAGTGGATTCTATCAAATATTCAAAGAAGAACTAACTCCTATCCTTCTCAAGCTTTTTCAAAAAATTCAAGAGGAAGGAAGACTTGCAAGCTCCTTTTATGAGGCGAGCATAATTCTGATTCCAAAACCAGGCAAAGACAACACAAAGAAAGAAAGCTATAGGCTAATTTCTCTAATGAATATGGATGCTAAAATCCTCAACAAAATATTAGCAAACCGAATCCAACAATATATGGAAAAAATTATACACCATCATCTAGTGGGATTTATTCTTGGGAGGCAAGGCTGGTACAATATTTGCAAATCAATCAATGTGATTCATCACATAAAAAAAGGAAGGAGAAAAAACACATGATAATTTCAATAGATGCAGAAAAAGCATTTGATAAAATTCAGCACCCATTCATGATCAAAACTCTCAGCAAAGTGGGAATACAGGGAACATACCTCAACATGATAAAAGCCATCTATGAGAAACCAACAGACAACATCATACTCAATGGGCAAAAATTAAAAGAAATCCCCTTAAGATCAGGAATAAGGCAGGGGTGCCCCCTTTCACCACTCTTATTCAACATAGTCCTGGAAATCCTAGCCACAGCAATCAGACAAGAAGAAGAAATAAAAGACATCCAAGTTGGAAAAGAAGAAGTAAAGCTATCATTATTTGCAGATGATATGATATTGTATATAGAAAACCCTAAAGTCTCAGTGAAAAAACTACTGGACCTGATAAATGAACTCAGCAAAGTGGCAGGATATAAAATTAAAACTCAGAAATCAAAGGCAATTTTATAAAGCAACAATAAACAGGCAGAAAGAGAAATTAAGGAAACAATCCCCTTCACTATTACAACCAAAAAGTAAAGTACCTAGGAGTACATTTAACCAAGGAGACTAAAGACTTGTACTCGGAAAATTATAAAACATTGATAAAAGAAATCAGGGAAGATACAAACAAGTGGAAGCATATACCGTGCTCATGGTTAGAAAGAATAAACATCATTAAAATGTCTATATTACCCAAAGCAATTTATAATTTCAATGCAATACCAATTAAAATACCAATGACATACTTTAAAGATATAGATCACATATTTCAAAAATTTTATGGAACCTGGCCCTGGCCTGTTGGCTCAGCGGTAGAGCGTTGGCCTGGCGTGCAGGAGTCCCGGGTTCGATTCCCAGCCAGGGCACACAGGAGAGGCGTCCATCTGCTTCTCCACCCCTCCCCCTCTCCTTCCTCTCTGTCTCTCTCTTTCCCTCCCACAGCCGAGGCTCTATTGGAGCAAAGATGGCCCGGGCGCTGGGGATGGCTCTGTGGCCTCTGCCTCAGGCACTAGAATGGCTCTGAATGCAGCAGAGCGATGCCCCAGAGGGGCAGAACATTGCCCCCTGGTGGTCATGCTGGGTGGATCCTGGTCGGGCGCATGCGGGAGTCTGTCTGACTGCCTCCCCCTTTCCAGCTTTGGAAAAATGAAAAAAAAAATTTATGGAACCAAAAGAGAACAGCAATAGCCTCAGCAATCTTAAAAAAGAAGAATAAAGGGGGAGGTATCACACTTCCTGATATCAAGCTATACTACAACGCCATTGTATTGAAAACAGCCTGGTACTGGCATAACAACAGGCACATAGATCAATGTAACAGAACGGAGAACCCAGATATATGTCCACATTTCTATGGACAACTGATATTTGACAAAGGACGTAAGGGCATACAATGGAGTAAAGACAGCATCTTCAACAAATGGTGTTGGGAAAATTGAACAGCAACCTGCAAAAAAATGAAACTAGGCCCCAACTTACACCTTTCACAAAAATAAACTCAAAATGGATAAGAGACTTAAATGTAAGGCGTGAAACCATAAGCATCTTAGAAGAAAACATAGGCAGTAAGCTCTCCAACATCTCTTGCAGCGATATATTTGCTGGTTTATCTCCATGAACAAGGGAAATAAAAGACAGGATAAACAAATGGGACTATATCAAACTAAGAAGTTTTTGCACAGCCAAAGACAATAAGAACAGAATAAAAAGACAAACTACACAATGGGAGAACATATTTGACAGTACATCTGATAAGGGGTTAATAACCAAAATTTATAAGGAATTTGTAAATCTCAACACCAAAAAGACAAACAATCCAATCAAAAAATGGGCAAAAGAAATGAATAGACACTTCTCCAAAGAGGACATACAGATGGCCAATAGGCATATGAAAAAATGCTCATCATGACAAATCATTAGAGAAATGCAAATTAAAACCACAATGAGATATCACCTCACACCCGTCAGAATGGCGCTCATCAACAAAACAACACAGAACAAGTGCTGGCGAGGATGTGGAGAAAAGGAACCTTCTTACACTGCTGGTGGGAATGCAGACTGGTGCAGCCACTGTGGAAAACAGTATGGAGATTTCTCAAAAAATTGAAAATCGAACTGCCTTTTGACCCAGCTATACCACTGTTAGGAATATACCCCAAGGACACCATAGAACGGTTCCAGAAGGAGAAATGGACCCCCATGTTTATGGCAGCATTTTTCACAATAGCAAAGATCTGGAAACAGCCCAAGTGTCCGTCAGAGGTCGAGTGGATTAAAAAGCTTTGGTACATATATACTATGGAATACTACTCAGCCATAAGAAATGATGACATCGGATCATTTACAATAACATGGATGGACCTTGATAACATTATGTGGAGTGAAATAAGTAAATCAGAAAAAACTAAGAACTATATGAACCAATACATAGATGGGACATAATAATGAGACCCAGAGACATGGACAAGAATGTGATGGTAACAGGGGGTGGGGTGGAGGGATGGGGAGGGGGCGAGGAAGGAAAGGGTGGGTGTGGCGGACAGGAGGGGCACAAAGAAAACCAGATAGAAGGTAACAGAAGACAATTTGACTTTGGGTGAGGGGTATGCAGCATAATCAAATGTCAGAATAATCTGGAGATGTTTTCTTGGAACATGTGTACCCTGATTTATCAATGTCACTGCATTAAAATTAATAAAAATAAGATTAAAAAAAAAGTCCTTTGTCTTATGAGTGCTTCTGCACTCCATCCTCTTTTGCTACTGCAGATCTTTATCTTATCCCCTTTTATGTTATTATTGTCACATATTTTCCTTGTCATAGGTTACTGTAACCTCGTTGGAGCTTTTATTGTTAGTTTGGTTTTGTTTTGTTCTTTGTATCTGGTCGAATAACTCCCTTGAGTATTTCTTGCAGAGGGTGTGTTCTGGTGATCAATACCCTCATTTTCTGTATTTTCACAATTTTTTTTCCTTTATATTTGAAGGGTAACTTTGTTAGATATAGTATTATTGGCTGTAATTCCTCTCTTTCAGTACTTTGAATGTTTCAGTGCACTTTATTTTGGCTTGTAGAGTTTCTGCTGAGAAGCCCAATGATAACTTAATGGGCTTTCCTTTATATGTTATATTCTTCTTTACCCTAGCTACTTAAAGAATTCTTTCTTTGTCATTTATTTTTGACCATTTTATTATGATCTGCCTTGAAGAAGGTCTGTTTGGGTTGAGGTAACTCAGCATTTTGTTTACTTCTTGGATTTGAGACTCTAACTCTGTCTGTAGCCTTAGGAAATTCTCATCAATTATTGGGTTGAATAGGCTCTCCATTCTTTTCTCCCTTTCTTCTTCTTCTGATATACCCATTATTCTTACATTGCTTTTTCTGGTGGAGTCAGAGAATCCTTGTAGAGCTCTCTCATTTTTTAATTCATGAGTCTGTCTCTTCTCTCTGTAACATGTCTAGTTGCTTGTTTTGATGTCACTGATTCTTTCCTCTCTATGGCCTGTTTGTTTAACTAAAATTGCTACTTCAGTTTTCAATTCAAGTATTATGTTCTTCATCTCTCTTTTTAAAGTTCCAGTCTCTCTGATAAAATACTCATTTCATTTACTAATTTGTTTTTGAGCTCATTAAATTGCCTAACAGTGTTTTCTTACATCTCTTTGAACATTTCCAGAACTTTAACTTTGAATTCTATCATTTAAGTATAATAATTCCATATGATTAACTTGCTTTCTGGAGATTTTATGTTTTGGGTTTTGTTTTTTTTAACTATGTCTTTTTCTTGTGTAGCCATGGTATTTAATGTCTTCTTCCTTATGCCATTTGAGAGTTATGTTGTTAAGAATTCTAACAAAAAGCAACTAAAACATGAAAAGAAAAAGTGAAAATTACAATGAAAAATATAAAAATTTTAAAAATAATAAAAAAATTTTAAAATTGAAAAAACAAAAATATGTAAAACAAACAAAATGCCCATAAAAATACAAAAATTAAATAAAATGAAATTTAAAAGGACAAAAAAGAAAAACAGAAAATAAAGATAAAAAATATTTTAGTTTTGAGAGGATTTCTGTTTTCTTCCAGTTGATATCACTGTTTTACAAGTTTTAGCTCTGTGAAATTCCTGGGCTGACCTTCACTGAGATTTTGCTATCACAATGATATTGGTGGGGCCACAGTTTTGTTGGTGGTTGGGGTATGTTTTGAGGGATTTTACAGCTTTACAGTTTTATCGCTTTAGCAATGGTGATCTCATGTCTCTGGGTGCTGCTCCCCACATCTCAGCAGACCAGGGGACCAGACACAGAACCCCTCTGTACTTCAAGGAGAGAGAGTGTGTCTCTGCAGAGTTAGTTGTGGAGTTGTGTTTATGCAACTTTCCACACCACTCAAGGTGAGAGAGGCAGGATCTGGGAGACTTGGGAGCAGCTATGGTTTTCTCTGTCTTTGTGCTGATTGTGGGCTGTGGCCCAACCATGGAACACTGGCTGTGACCTTTTGTTCTGCTGTCTCTTGTTTTAATATCTCACTTTCTGCTCCTCAATCTCACTGCCCCACCCCCAGAAGAAGCCCCAGTTACTCCAGGCTTCTCCCCTCTCTGGAGCCCCGGTAGATAAACCCTAGACAATCCAACCTTTCCCCTCTCCATTGCCCTGCAAATAAAAATACAAAAAACAAAAATTAAAAAACAGTCACTCCAGGCTTCCCTTCTCTCTGGAGCCCCAGTGGACAAACTCCCAGAAAGTCTGGGTCTCTTTCCTCTGCAGAGCCAACTGTGAGTGCATCTTATCTTCTTCCTCCCTTCGCAACCTTTCCTACGTTTAGTCCATTTGGTGTACTGATATTTCAGGCAAACTTGTGAGCCCAGCTGGGGTTCCTTCACTGCTTTATAGTTGTTCAATTTGTTGAAATTTCAAGGGGAGAGATCAGGAGTATCTCTCATACTGTCATTACTCTGATGTCATCCCATAAGCAATCATCATATTCTTCTTAAAGCAGACCCTTTAACATTTCTTGTAATCCTGATTTTGTGGTAACAAATTCCTTTAGTGTTTTATGTTTGTTTGATTGTTTTGTGTTTTGTCTGGGAAGCTCTTTATTTCTCTTTCAATTTTAAATGATAGCCTTGCTGGGTAAACTAATCTTGGTTGTTGGTCCTTGATTTTTATCACTTTGAATATTTCATGCCAAACACTTCTGGTATTAAATGTTTCTGTTGATAAGTCAACTGACAGTCTTATGCGAGCTCCTTTGTAGTTAACTTTCTCTTGTAGCTTTTAAGATTATCTCTTTATCTTTCACCTTTGCCATTTTAATCATGATATGTCTTGGTGTGGGCTTCTTTGGGACTATCTTGTTTGGGAATCTCTGTACTTCCTGGTCTTATGTGTCTCTTTTCTTCACCAGCTTAGGGAAGTTTTCCATCATTATTTTTTCAAATATGTTCTTAATCCCTTACTCTCTCTCTCTTCTTCTGGCACCCCTATGATGTGGATGTTGTTATACATCATGTTTTTCCCAAAGGTCCCTTAAACAATTCTCATTTATTTTAATTCTTTTTTCCTTTTGATGCTCTGTCTGGTTGTTCTTTTCTATCTTGTCTCCCAAATTGTTGACTTGAGCCTCTGCTTTATCCATCCTAGTGTTTATTCCTTTCAGTATACTCTTCAGATATTGTATTTTTCATTTCCTACTGGTCTTTTTTATGGTTTCTATATCGTGTTTCATGCTGTTTAACATCCATGTAACTATTACTTTGAACTCTATATGTAATAAATTGCTTGCCTCTATTGCATTTAGCTCTTTTTATGGAGATTTTTGGTTCTATCATTTGGAGCCTCTTTTTTCTTTCTCCCCATTTTAGTTGCTTCTTTGTGTCTGTTTCTCCATATTAGATAGTTCTGTTATGACTCCCAGTCTTCATGGGGTAGCCTTATGTAGTATGTGTCATGTTGAGTCCAGTGGAGCAACCTCTTTGATCATCTGAGCTGAGTGCCCCAGGAATTATCTTTTGTGTGGTTTATGTGGGTGCTTCTGTTGCAATTGAGTCTTGATTGTTATTGGCTTGATTGTGCATGGGATCAACCCTCAGGTTTTCTGTTTGTGAAGCTAAATCCCAACCATGGTGTGCAAGCTGCTGTGCTGGAGCTGACCATACTCAGAAGAATTCACCTCAGCAGGTGCCTGCTGAGATCTACCTTTGAATACCTGCTTGTGAAGCTTACTGGATCTTTGTCTGATATTGTCTAATGTTGGCCACTGGGTATGTTAGTTTTGGGCCTCTTTTGAGGGAGTCTGGTGCATGCCAATATAAAATGTTGTCTGTACCTGACTTGTGGTGGTGCAGTGGATAAAGTGTCAACCTGGAATGCTGAAGTCACCAGTTTGAAACTCTGGACTTACCTGGTCAAGGCACATGTGGGAGTTGATGCTTCCTGCTCCTCCTCCCGCTTCTCTCTCCCTAGAGATGAGTAAATAAAATCTAAAAATACATACATACATGCATAAAATAAAATAAAATGCTGCCTGTGACTGGCCCTTGGCAACCTGTTTGGAACTACAAGTTCTCCAAAGTTTGTGGCTGCCTCTGATGAGCTTGGGTGTGCACAAGAAAAACCAAGATGTGCACCAAGGTTGGCTTTTACCAGCACTGAGTTTATGAGCATATCAGCAAAACTCCCAAGGCACCGCCTGCCACTGCCTGCCAGCTACCTGTTAGGCCTCAGTCACTAAAAGAGCCTCTAGCTGTACTCCTCAGCAGGGTATAAGCTCCACAGAGCAGAGTGAGAATGAGTCTAGATGGTGGTGCTATTGCTTTCCCCCAGGCTGATAGATGGGAATTCTTCAGTCAAGAAAGATGGTATCTGTGGTATCAGAGAATGACTCAGCACAGGGATCCTGATGGCTGTCCTTTCAACTCACTTTTCAGATCCAGGAACCTCAGATTCTCCTCAGGCAACTTTAGTCTGCCCCACCCTCCCTTCACTGGTGCCAAGGTGAGTGGCTGTGAACAAAATTTTGTGTTTGGGCCCTTTAAAGGAGGGCCCACTTCTGTCTATAGTGGGCTCCTGTCTCTCCCTGACAGATAGAAACCCCACTGCTTTTTACAGATATTATGTGGATGCCCTTTCCAGACTTTGGTGCTCAGAACTGAGGAGCCTGGCTTGGGGTTTAGACCTTACACAGCTGAGATATCCCTCTGGAACCTCAGGTGCTGCCTGTGGGAGCAGAACCAGGCCTTTATGCATCTCTGCCCTTCCTACCAGTCTCTATGTAGTTTCTTCTGTAAATTATTGGTTATAAGACTTCTCTTCAGCTAGTCTCCAATTGGTTATTGAGGATGGTTTTTTCTATAATTTAGTTGTATTTCCAGTTTGGTCCTGGGAGGAGATGAGTGTAACCCTGCTGCCATCATAGATCTCTTGTAAATTTATTGAAAGTCTCTTCTCTTTCATCTCCCTTACCAGCATCTCCCCTAAACACACACACACACACACACACACACAGAGAGAGAGAGAGAGAGAGAGAGAGAGAGAGAGAGAGAGATACACATAGTGAGCCCACATAGCCATTTATATAGCAGTCACTCAAAAAGTGCTGAAAGAATGAATGTGTATCAGGGTCAAACATGACAGAGCTACAATAGACCAGCATCCACATTTCTCAAATGTTCTTCCACTCTGCTGAGGGGAAAAGATGATAGGAACCATAATTAGGAGTTGCACAGGTCTGTTGTTCAAATACATGCTCTGACACTTACTAGCTGTGCGACTTTAGGCAAGGTATTGAACATGCTTGTGTTGCATTGTCTTTATTTATAAAATGGGAAGAATAATGATACTTTCCATCACAGAACTGTAGTTAATGCAAGACAAAATATGTTCAATGCCCTTGACACTATATGTGCTGGATATTATTGGTAATAAATGATGATGATAAATGTATTATTATCACAGTGTTTACTATATAAACCTTTTCAACATGGGCTAGATCTTTCACCTCCTAGTGGCTTAAGTTTCTTCATTTCACCATAATAACAGCCAATAACTTGTATGTTATTTCCAGGGTTATTTAAATATGTGAAAAATGATTTTAAAATGCTTAAAAGCTTTAAAGTATTAAGCAAATGTTAGGCAGTCCCAGTCTAGTTCTGATACTACTTTACCTCATGCTTTTCCCCAACACAAACACACCTCCATCACCAAATGTGATCTCTTTAAGTTAATGAAAGTTAATAATAATAATAACTTTTAAATAAAACTAAAATTTTTTCTAAATAATAGTCATTTCTAAATATTTTCCTTATACTGTATATCACCGTGGATGTATCCTTAAAAGAATACACATTTTGTAGCATAGAAAATATAGTCAATAATATTGTGATAACTATTTGTGGTGCCAGTGGGTTAATGAGAATATTAAGGGGAACATTGTATACAGTATATGACTGTCTAACCACTAAGCTGTACAATAGAAACCAGTGCATAATAATTTTTTAAAAGAATTGCCAGTTTGTAAAAAGCCCATGGGTTTTTTGTTGTTATTTTCACAGTTGTTTTTTAACATGAGATTTGACATCAGGTTCAAATTGAGACAGGGTGGGAACTTTGTCAAGTTCAAGTCACCTCTACAGCACCACTGCTTTGCTCTGTTTTTAATGAGCTGGTATCCTCCTTTGAGACAGACTGAAGTGAACTTGGATTAGACCCTTAGTTCTGAAACAGTGTGTCCTACCTTTGTTGAAGCCCAAAGAGCTTTTCTGTGCAAAGGCCAGAGTGTCTTAACAAATGGCATTCTGCACATTTTCTCGGGGCAGTGGCTCCAACCTCAGCGGGAATCCACTGCATTCTTAGCAGTCCAGCTCCTCTCCTCTGGCAGGGGGTCAGCCTGGGGCCACTGGGGTCAAGGAACCTCCACAGACTGCCGCTGCATTGAAGGCAGACAATGCAAGCCCCCACCACAGTGTTTCCTGCCTCAGCAGCTTGGACCCCTGTGTACAACCTCCCAGCGAAAGGAGCCCCAGGTCTGCAGAGGAATTACAGCCTCAGGCTGCATTGGATGTGGCAAAAAAGAGGCAGAATGGGAAAGTCTCAATTTGATTTCATGTTTTTAGGGAAGGGATACTATCGGAAGGGGCTCAAAGGATTGCACTGGCAAGCAACTCATACTGTGGGAAGTACTGTATACGAAGGAACATTACTGCCAGTGGGCCAAATCTCAGCTGGCCTTCCTTGTAAGTGTATGAGTTCCATCAAAAGGCCTCCAGCAGGAAGGAAATACTAGGAGCAGAGCCTATGTTTAGGTAGAGGGATTGTGGGTGAGTTTCCTTTTCTTCCTTATAGTGACTGTATTTTCTCATTTTTTTAACAAGCACTATTCATGCTCCTGTAATAGTATTTAATAACCACACCCTTAAGGAAGCTTCCCACTGCTGAATCCCCAGTGAATAGAATTTCTCACAGTCAAGAGTTGGGATATGCTCCGGTTTCTAGAAAGGTTCTTAAAATGTATGTGCATGTGGAATGAGATTTAGAGGAGCTGAAGGGGATTTCACACGTGAAACCATTAGCACCCATTAATTACTGACCAGGGGCTGGATTATCTGTTCTATAAGTCTATAAGTCTGGAAACCTGGACCCCGGGCATCTGGCCACAGGATAAAGTATTTTGGTTTGTGTGAGGTTTGGAAGGTGGTGGCGAAAAGTAAAAGGCAAAGTACACGAGCAAATACAAGTGTGTGTGCATGGAATGTGTGAGCGTACCTGTCTATTTGTCTGCCTATCTCTCAAAGTCAGAGAACAGTCATACCACAAAGGAAGAGAAAAGAGCTGGGAGAAGAATCTGAAGAATTGTGGTGAAAGTTTAGCGAGGCAGACCTAAAGCTGTAAGCTGAGAGCACGGTCTTATTTCTTCATTTGTAAAGTGACAAGGTGAGGCTAGCATTGCCCACTGGCCACCCATGGCTATCAAAACCTGGAAACGTGGCTAATCTAGATTGAGGTGTGTAGTGAGTATAAAATGCACATCAGAATTAAGAGACTTAGTATAAAAAAAGAATGGAAGCTATCTCATTAATAAATTTAAAAATATTGTTTACATATTAACATGATAATATATATTTTGGCTATATTGGGTTAAAGAAAATGTATTATTAAAATTAAGTTCACTTGTTCTTTTTTTTCCTTTTTTAATGTGACTACTAGATAATTAAAATTGCATGTGCTGTACATTGTGTTTCTATCTGACAGCACTGGGTCTCACAGTTGTCTTAGAACTTTGTAAATTTTCCCATTGAAATATCATTCAAAGCTTATACATTCACCAAAGTGAGTGGGGGCGGCTAACCATACAGCAGAATCTGAATCAGCCTGCATTAAACAGGGAGCTTCTTTGAATTTTCATGCTTTTTTTGTTTGTTTTAAATTGCATATGTGCTTGCTTAACTATAAAAAATAACAGGTGTAAAAGAAAAAGAGAGTTCTTTCCCATACTTCACACTGTAATCAATATCTTTAAGGAAGAATACAATGTTTGTCCTGTGCTTTCAAGCCCCACCCCACCCCCAGCACACTGTATTGAAGCTTCAGTTTGGGAAGCAGAGGTAGTGATCTCTAAAAGGGCTCCTTTATCTTTCAGTGTCAATAGCAGGCTTCTGAGTTTCTAATTGCCACCTGTACCCATTTGTTCTAAGGTTCTCACCTTTGTCCCCCACTCTTTAAAGTTCCAGAGACCCTGAGAATAGATTTCACCAAGTAGAAAAGATGAGACAGTCTCTCTCTCCCTTATCAGCCCACAGAGCTGTGCACACAGGCGTCCATAAATACTGTTGTAATGAATAATTCAGTAAACAGAACTGGAGGCTCCACCCATCTTCTACAGCAGAGCCTGCTCCTGTGGCTGCTACTAATGTGAAAATGTGTTTTAACATGATCCTGCTTGGAAACTTAATTAAAGTTGTCACCTCCAATCCTTTGAGAGAAGCAGATGGGGAAGAAACCAGAAATAAGCAAATAATGTAAGAAATCAGTTTGGAAGTAGCACAATTCAGAAAATCATGTGATGTTCCATCATCAAACTAGAAGGTAACCTGTATTTAAGTTACACCCCGATCAGTAGGATAAGGCAAGATTGATGGCTTGCTGAGCAGATTTCACATTTTCTCTCTTTTAACTCCATATGAGCTCTGCAATGACCTTGGCCACATCAAGTTGACACCTTTTTCCATTTTAATATTCCCTCCTGAGACTATCGATTCTAACTGCCCTTGACTCTCAAAGATGTCAACTATGCCCAACTTTGGGCCACTTGCCAGGCTGCAGCTTCCCCAAGCCTTGGTGCAGAAGGATCCCATAACACATTCTCGAACAGAACACTTGAAAGTTACAAACTTTTTTTTTTTCCTGAGTGACTTGATGACTGGCCTGAATAAGCGTCCACATAGGGTTCAGGTAAACTGTTATCACCAAACAGTGTCCTTGTTCCTTCAATGAGTCTGCTTAGATCACTGTGCTCTCCTCTATCTCCCAGCCCTTGAGAAAACAGGTACTGAGAGCTGGTGCCTGGCTTGGGGGGAGAGTCCACTGCTGGGAAAACCAGGACTGCTTGTCTTGTGTATGTCACAGGCACTTGTGGTCCTCACTCTTCCTTGAGAGTTCCTCTGATTGGAGACCCAGGGAGGTGCTGCTGGGTACAGAGCTGGACTTAACTTGAGGCTTGAATAAGAAAACCCCTGTGAACATGCTCCCTGGGTCAGAAAGAACCTGCTCAGCTGTTCAGCAGTTCTGAAAACTCTGATGGGCTGCCCTTTGGTTTAATGAACTCCAGCCAGCTCACACTGCCGGAGCAGATAAGAGTCCAACATTCACTCAGCTGGCTGCCTGGGGGAGCACAAGCTGAAATGCCTCTGGGTCAATATGGTCTCATTCTTTTGAACAGAAAGAAAACTTGCAATTCACAAGAAAATCCAAGTTCCATCAGTGCACCGTGATTGGGCAAAGGCAGTTGTCTTTCTCCGGCAAAGAAGATTCTGTAAAGGTGTACTACAGGAAGTGTCATAGCATTCGTGTAACACATAATTCTCATGGATTGGTCTAGGGTTAATCTTGGTCAAATTTTGGGGAAATTGAATGCTTCTTCTCTAATTACACAATATGTGACCTGGAAGGAAATTCTGTTCATAATAAAATAGGCCCAGGCCCTGTCCGGCCTGGCATGTGGGGGACCTGGGTTCGATTCCCGGCCAGGGCACATAGGAGAGGCGCCCATTTGCTTCTCCACCCCCCCTCCTTCCTCTCTGTCTCTCTCTTCCCCTCCCGCAGCCGGGGCTCCATTGGAGCAGGGATGGCCCCGGCGCTGGGGATGGCTCTTTGGCCTCTGCCCCAGGTGCTGGAGTGGCTCTGGTCGCGGCAGAGCGATGCCCCGGAGGGGCAGAGCATTGCCCCCTGGTGGGCAGAGCTTCGCCCCTGGTGGGCGTGCCAGGTGGATCCCGGTCGGGCGCATGCGGGAGTCTGTCTGACTGTCTCTCCCCGTTTCCAGCTTCGAAAAAATACAAATAAAATAAAATAAAATAGGCCCAATCCCTTCATTGCATGTGTAAAGAAATGGAAGCTTAGAAACAGAGCAACACTTTGCTATTCTCACAGCCAGTTAGTAGCACAGGCAGGGTGAAAATCTGGCTCGCCCAGCTCAGCAAATATTTTAGAGCACTTGGATATATGCCTCCCGCTGTTCCTAGGTGCTAGGGAAACAGCAGCAAATATGGTAGAAGTGGTCTCTGACCTCTCATACCTTCCCATTTATTTATTAAAGCTTTAAAATGGAGCCTATACTAATTCCATCAAGCTTGGCAGAATATTTAGAGCCTTATTTTCACCAGCAGATGGGAACTAACATTAGTCTTGTTGCCCTGTGGTTTGCACCAGTCCTTGAGCATAGCCATGCCTGCAAAGGTGTCGCTTCCGTTCAACTTCCCACCATTCATTCATCAACTTAATTTATTTAAAAAAAAAAAGTTTTAGCTTGACCAGGCGGTGGCGCAGTGGATAGAGCATCGGACTGGGATGAGGAGGACCCAGGTTTGAGACCCCAAGGTTGCCAGCTTGAGCGTGGGCTCATATGGTTTGAGCAAAGCTCACCAGCTTGGATCCATGGTCGCTAGCTCAAGCAAAGGGTTACTTGGTCTGCTGAAGCCCCACAGTCAAAGCACATATGAGAGAGCAATCAATGAACAACTAAGGTGTCGCAATGAAAAACTGATGATTGATGCTTCTCATCTCTCTCCTTTACTGTCTGTCTATCCCTATCTATCCCTCTCTCTGACTCTCTCTCTCTCTGTGTCCCCATAAAGAAAAAAAAAAATTAAAAAACGTTTTAAAATAACTTATTTCTTAAAGTCAGGATCAAACTCAAATTCATTAATCATAACTAATCACTATATTTTTCTTAAGCCATTTTTAAACTATAAGGTCCCCCTTTTCCCTTTCTCTTTCTCTTCTTTTTTCCTCTGGCATTGATCTTGTCCAGTTGCCCATAGATTTTAATAACCGGACATACCCGTTTGTCACCTAGATTTCCTGTCAATTGGAAGCTAGAATTAGAAGCTTAATTAGGTCCGGGTTTAATTATTTTGGCCAAGTTACTTCATGGGTGGTAGTGCGCAGGTCATCAGGAAGCACACATTGTATGATTGTCACTCTTTTTATGATGGTAATACAACTAATGATCAATGCCTAGACCCACTGATTTGTGAGGGGATACAAAATGTTAGCACCCAAATCCTGTCCATCTTTCTGTATTTATTAACTAGAATGCTTTCTATAAAATGATATTTTATATATATTATTTGCCCTCAGAATATGTTTGGTTTTCCTCTGGGGTATGGTTTATGCAGGAAATGAAGATAAATATTTGCTTCTTTCCTTTCATCACCGCTTTTCAAATGAGTTACGGTATTTACCTAATACCGGCAAAGTGGACCAGTCAGTTTACTAATTTTTTGTTCATGTTTTGTTCTTTAAATAACATTATTATACTATTTTTTGTCATGGATTTAAACAAATAATTCTCAATCTTCTACTCTGTGTAAGGCATTGTTCTAAGCACTGGAGGCCCCATTCAGGAACAAACTAGACGTGGGCCCCTCCCTCCTGGGATTTACAATTCAGGGCTCCTTCCACTACACACTGTCCATCTGCAGAACACTGTAAATGAACTGAGAATTTCATTGTCATGGAGATACCCTCAGCTCCCTTTCACCACATTACCTTATTCCTGAAGGCTGACCTTTTGTAATATAATCTCTTCCTGCTAATCTGCCCTATATGTTCACATTAAGCACATTTTGTAGAGGAAATTATTCAACATGAATCTGCACAGTATAATTACCTGCCTCCCACCTTCCAGGATCTCCCAGGAATATACCCTGCCACCAATCTCTTTCCCACTCAAGCAGTTAGAGGGCTAGGCTTTTCCTAGAATGCGGTGGCCCAGGTATTTGTGAACAGTGCCCATCTCACAGCCTGCACCCTCTCCAGTGTGGAGACAGCTCTGGTGCACATCTGTAGAGAAACAGTTCTACTAAGGGGCAAGAACCCAAGCTGTAGGAACAGAGGCGGATTAAGGTTGGTTGAGGCCCGGGCACAGAAGAAAATATTGGGCCCCTTAAAAAAGGGAGAGAGATGGGGAAAATAAAAATACATATTAACCATATTTTTAAATAAATAAAATTATTTTATACTATTAATGTTAAAATTACACATATGAAACCAAACTTGGTGTCATTAGAAAAAAGTATAAAGTTGGGGTTTTGTGGGGCCCTTCAGAAGTCAGGGCCCAGGGCATGCACCCAGTGCACCCTCCATTAAATCTGCCTCTGTATAGGTACAAGACCCTTATGAATCCAAAAACCATTGGCTAACTTGCTGCCCATCAGACATTTAGGAGAGAGAGGAACTGTTCCTTTCTCTTGTAAGCCTGGCTTGAGTTCCAACTTTAGCTGAAATGAAATAGGTTGAAGAGGTTGCTGATTGCAGTGAACAAGTGATCATTTAATTATTTATATTGAGTTCCATGCATGCTTAGAACTTCACTGCAAGGTCAAAGATACAGCCCACACAAAAGTTGGCTAAAGAAGCAAGAGACGGAAAATGTTGATGGTGGCAACTAAATATAGACACATACATATGGGTTGATTCCGGAAACTGTCTAATTCCTTCCTCATTTACAAAACAGTGAAGCCCTTTCTTCAGTTTTTTTTTGGGTCCAGTAAGTACCCTTCTTTACGTGCTTGTTCTAAGTTGTGTTGATCTTTTGTGTTTTCTAAACAGTATAGTCTTTGATGATAGTCTCATCAAGAAAATGATGATGGGTGGTCTGGATGATAATGTTTTTTGGTAATTTTTTTATTTTTTATTTTTTTTAGTGAGAGAGACAGACAGGAAGGGAGAGACATGAGAAGCATCAACTCATAGTAGCGGCACATTAGTTGTTCATTGATTGATTTTACATATGTGCCTTGATGGGGGGGGGGCTCCAGCCGAGCCAGTGACCTCTTGCTCAAGCCTGCAACCATTGGTCATGTCTATATTCCCATGCCCAAGCTGGCAACCCTGCAGTCAGGCTGGTGAGCCTGTGCACAAGCCAGGAACTTCAGGGGTTTTTTTTATTTTTTTTATTTTTCTGAAGCTGGAAACGGGGAGAGACAGTCAGACAGACTCCTGCATGCGCCCGACCGGGATCCACCCGGCACGCCCACCAAGGGGCGACGCTCTGCCCACCAGGGGGCGATGCTCTGCCACTCCCGAGCGTCGCTCTGTTGCGACCAGAGCCACTCCAGCGCCTGGGGCAGAGGCCAAGGAGCCATCCCCAGCACCCGGGCCATCTTTGCTCCAATGGAGCCTCGGCTGCGGGAGGGGAAGAGAGAGACAGAGAGGAAGGAGAGGGGGAGGGGTGGAGAAGCAGATGGGTGTTTCTCCTGTGTGCCCTGGCCGGGAATCGAACCCGGGACTTCTGCACGCCAGGCCGACGCTCTACCACTGAGCCAACTGGCCAGGGCCAACTTCAGGGTTTTGAACCTGGGTTTTCCGCGTCCCAGGCTGACGTTCCATCCACTGTGCCACCACCTGCTCAGGCAATATTTCTAAATTTTTATTTATTTATTTGAGAGATAGAAAAATTTGATTTTTTTCATTCCATATATTGGTTGATTTTCAAATATGCCCTGACCAGGAATCAAACCTGCAACCTTGGCATATCAGACTGTGCTCTAACCAACTGAGGTAACCAGCAATGGCTGAATGATATTGTTTAGGGAGTTTGCACCTGGTAGACTATCTCTATGGGGACATTTATTAATGGAGGCTGCAGAACTCCAGAACTCCAGCCCTGTGCTGATGAGCATTCTTTGTGAAGGGAAGATGCAAATATTAATAAATAAAGTCCCTAGATCTAATCTGTTCATGACCCCAAGCAGAGAGGGCAGGCTCATCCAATTCCATACATTTTTTTAATACACTTAAACTCCTAGCCAAAACTCTAAGACACTGGGGTATCAAGAGCTGGAAGTATTGACCTCACATTATTGCTCTGAAGTGGAGTCCCTCATGGTTGAAGATCCCTCACTCTTATCTACTTGACCTCTTCTCCAAAGAAAGAGCACACACTTCTATAGCCCCTCTGTTTTCCCTCCAAGTAAGCCCTGGGAGAAAACAATAGTAGACAGATATCTATTTCCTTCAAAGCTCCTGGGAAAATAGAATTCTCCATAGCAATCATTTCATGTTAAAGTTGTACATACCATACTTTAGGTCTGAAGGAAGTCAGTGTAACAAAATACAATTTGAGCACAAATCTTACTGTTCTTATTATAAACGTTTGTTCAATAACAAGGTGTTGCTCTCAGGAAATTCTTTCACTCAATCCTGTCACTGACAAATCTATTACAGTACTGAGAAGGTAGGCAAAGGAGCACAAGGGAACAATGAATGCAAAATGATGGCTTCTCAAAAAAAGGTTCACCTCCAGGGGCCTTCCAGCCCAAATGCTCTAGGTTTATACAATTTAGGTATTACATTCCTCCTTTGTTTTAGAAGCTATTTCAATGACATTGATAAATATTCTTGAAGTGTTGGTCTGCTTAGCACTTTTCAAAGAACATTCAGGCAACTCATTCATTTTACTTTTGCAAATCAATCAATGAACAATGTCCACTCAAACCAAGAATCATTGTCCAGTGCTTGGTTGCCACCTGTTGCTTAAAAAGCAGCAAACTTTATGAATATATTGAATGGGACTCACCCATTTTCAGTAACTTAGGTCATTTGGACTAAGAAAGTCCTTGGGTTGAACACACAGGAACACACACATTCTCCTTTCCTTTCCCTCCTCTCTGGAACTCCTTATTGAACAGGTGATTATATTTTTGTTCCTGTATTTTATCAGCACATTCTTTGCCATGAGATGAAGGCAGCATTTGTTCAAACACTTTTTGTATATACTGATTAGTTACAAGGAAAGCTGTGCCTTAAAGTACTCCACTTGGAAAATACTTTCTAAATTCAAGAAGGTAAGATTGGTCTCAATTTAAATTCTAGCTTACAATTGGGAAGTAAAAACCCACTGTAATCTATTCTGAAAGAAGAATATTTAATAAAGTTGGTAAATGCAAATCTTCATTTCTCTTTTCAATTCAGGGGAAAAAACAAGCACATGTACTGTTCTTATACCTGGCATTTTTCTATCCATTCTTTTTACTTCTTTTCTTTTTTTTTTTACAGAGACAGAGAGGGAGTCAGAGAGAAGGATAGACAGGGACAGACAGACAGGAACAGAGAGATGAGAAGCATCAATCATTAGTTTCTCGTTGTGTATTGCGACACCTTAGTTGTTCATTGATTGCTTTCTCATATGTGCTTTGACCGTGGGGCTACAGCAGATCAAGTAACCCCTTGCTTGAGCCAGAGACCTTAGGTCCAAGCTGGTGAGCTTTGCTCAAACCAGATGAGCCCATGCGCAAGCTGGCGACCTCGGAGTCTCAAACCTGGGTCCTCTTCATCCCAGTCCGACGCTCTATTCACTACGCCACTGCCTCATCAGGCTCTTTTTACTTCTTATTTCTCAATTTTTCACCTAAAATATGACTTAAAAATTAATGGCTAAATATATGAGAATTTCTACAAAGTTAATATAAACCAGAAAAGGTTTAAAATGGTCTTTATTTCGTTCACCACTTAGGTTATTTTTGTGAGTTCATGCTAGATAAAGCAAATCCACAATACATATTTTCACACACACATATTTACAGAGAGAAATCTTCCTAAAAAGTAGGTGAAGCTCCTTCCATCCACACATTTTTCCTCCCTCTGGTCACATATAGTATAGACTCTCTTCAGACTTTTTGTCTTTCCTTAATAAGGAGGAGTCCTCTAGGAACCAGTTTGGGTGGCCTTCATACGAGGGTCCATTGGAAGGTTCATGACAGTGATCAAAATCCCCTCTCCATCTGTATTAATTGAGGAGTGGAACTTTTCAGTTGTTTAATGGGTATCAGAGAACATGGCCAAAGAATTGTCCCCTAGGGGAAATTGTGCATAGCACCTTTATGGGACTCAAGTGAGAAAATCAAGTACAGTCCTCAAGAAACAAAAATAAGAGCATGAGTCCTCAGCCAGCACAAAGTAGAATTTGAAGCAATTAGCCAACCAACTCAGCAACAAAATTAAGAATACCCATTAAGTTTCATGAGCTTTTAAAAACTCAAAATGGTCATAAACTAAATAGCCACTAATCGCAGATCACCTTTGGCTAACCAGCTATGATGTACAATTCAACCCCAGACCCACAGAGTGTAGAGAGGCAGAAAGGCTGCTGGGTATTTTCACAGGAACCAGAAAACCTCACCAAGTTTGACTACCACCTATTTTTACAGAAATAAAATTGCTAGGGTTGAACTACGCAGTTCTGGAATTGAATTCAGAGAATTGCCGAGCTCACTGATGGATGCCCAGCAGACACCAACCGGTAAATTCATCAAGATTTATACATGTCAGTGATTTTGTATTCATTTAGTTTAAGTAAGCATTTGAGACCAATAACTGTGTAAAATCGTACAGGTGATTTTGCTAGTAATTCCATTTCTTCCAATAAGTAGCCGAATGTAGCCCAACATAGTGGAAAATTTCATGGTAAATTTATATTCTCCATTGTATTCAAAGCCTTTTATTTTTATTTTTATTTTTTTAAATTAATTTTTTATTCATTTTAGAAAGGAGAGGGAGAGACAGAGAGAGAGAGAGAGGAGAGACAGAGAGAGAGAAGGGGGGGAGGAGCTGGAAGCATCAACTCCCATATGTGCCTTGACCAGGCAAGCCCAGGGTTTCGAACCGGCGACCTCAGCATTTCCAGGTCGACGCTTTATCCACTGCGCCACCACAGGTCAGGCTCAAAGCCTTTTAAAATAACCATAATCAAAAGTTATGCTAACAATAAAGACTACTCTTTCTAAATTTTTAAAAGTGTACTTGGCATACATTATTTTATTAGTTTCATGTGTACACCATAGCAATTTGACATTTATATACCTTACTACGTGATCACCACAGTAAGTCTAGTAAATATCTGTCACTGTGCAAATTTATTATGATATTGATATATTCCCAGTGCTGTACACTAAATACCCAGGGCTCATGCATCTAGAAGTTTGTAACTCAATAAGGACCACTAAAGCTCATGCCTACCCTCCCCTGTGTAGAAATAATGTAATCCATTGAGTTGTCTTCAAATCACTAACATTTAGGGCAGGTAGAAACTTTAAAATTATATTCAAATACCCAAGTTTTACCTAAACCTAATGGTCCTTTTGATCCAAATGAGATTTCCAGAATGGGTTGTTAGTAGTGGGTATCCCTGTTTGAGCCCTACCTCCACAATCACGGAACAAGCACATCAACTGTACCAACCCACAAAATCTACAATTAAGCCTTATGTTGACCAGTTGTAATCAATATACAATAGTAAGCATTGTTTCTTTTTAAAAAAATAAGATTAAAATTTAGGTCATTTAGGCTAGCAGAGAGTATTATGGCTTATTTCGGCATACAGATGAAATCAGTGCTCCATTTAAAAGTAGCAACACTTGGACAGATCAATTTCTGACTTAGTTTGGATGCACTTGAAAATAAACACACTACAGCAGGGGTCTCCAAACTACTGCCCGTGGGCCGCATGCGGCCCCCTGAGGCCATTTATCCGGCCCCCACCGCACTTCCAGAAGGGGCACCTATTTCATTGGTGGTCAGTGAGAGGAGCATAGTTCCCATTGAAATACTGGTCAGTTTTTTTATTTAAATTTACTTGTTCTTTATTTTAAATATTGTATTTGTTCCCATTTTGTTATTTTTACTTTAAAATAAGATATGTGCAGTGTGCATAGGGATTTTTTCATAGTTTTTTTTTTTTATAGTCTGGCCCTCCAATGGTCTGAGGGACAGTGAACTGGCCCTCTGTGTAAAATGTTTGGGGACCCCTGCACTACAGGATAAAGATGAGATTAGGTTCTGTAGGGAGAGAAGAAAGGAAAGTCCTGGATGGATTGCTCAGTTGGTTAGAATGTTGTATGGATACATAGAGGCTGTGGGTTTGATACCTGGTCAGGGCACATACAGGAACAGATTGATGTTTCTGTCTGTGTCTCTCTCTCCCTTCCTCTCTCTCTAAAATCAACCATTATAGCCTGACCAGGCAATGGCGCAGTGGATAGAGCGTCGGACTGGGATGCGGAAGGACCCAGGTTCGAGATCCCAGGGTTGCCAGCTTGAGCGTGGGGTCATCTGGCTTGAGCAGAAAGCTCACTAGCATGGACCCAAGGTCACTGGCTCTAGCGCGGGGTTACTCAGTCTGCTGAAAGCTCGCGGTCAAGGCACATATGAGAAAGCAATCAATGAACAACTACGGTGTCGCAAAGAAAAAGTGATGATTGATGCTTCTTATCTCTCTCCATTCCTGTCTGTCTGTCCCTATCTATCCCTCTATCTGACTCTCTCTGTGTCCCTGTAAAAAAAATTTAAAAAAAAATCAACCATTATCTTTTTTTTTTTTAAAGAAAGGAAATGCAGCCAACCAATGGCGGCACAGTAGATAGAGTGTCAACCTGAAACACTGAGGTCCCAAGTTCGAAATACTGAGATTGCAAGCTTGAGTTCATGCTTGCCAGCTTGAGTACAGAATCATCAACATGATCCTAAGGTCACTGGCTTGAGTCCAGAGATTTCTGGTTTGAAGTCTCAGGTCGCTTGCTTGAGCAAGGGGTCACTGGTTTGGCTTGAGCCCCCAGGCTAAGGCACACAGGAGAAGCAATCAATGAACAACTAAAGTGAAACAATGATGAGTTACTGTTTCTCACTCTCCTCCCTCTCTTCCTGTCTCTGTTTCCAAAAAAATAAATAATAATAATAATAAGATAAAATGCATTATTTAAATAACAACCAGCCCTCACTTAAAAAAAATAACTCACACTCTTATCTGATTGACATCTCTCTCCATAGAAGAATGAATAAACACATCAAGGAATGAACAAATGAATCAATTCTATTTGTAAAACACCCCATTACACTACAGCAAGCTTCTAGAGAGCAGTCTGGAAAAATCCTACTTGGTATCATTTGGTTGGCAATTGTGTTACCTTTTACCATTATTATTTTCAGTACCTCTTAGGTCTTCCTCTAGCACGGTGTTTCCCAACGTGGGGCCCACGCCCCACAGGGGGGCAATTCAATAGTTAAGGGGGGCAATTTGAAAATGGACTCAACACGACTTTAACTCTTTCACCCCGGGCCACTTAAATGCAATGCTAGATATCGGTGCCAAATTTAACAAAAAATGCAATTCTTAAATAATTGCAGTAAATAATTATTAAGTATAATTTCGTTTGACGAGATCAAAATATCAACTGGGTGATTGGCGTCGTCAAGTAAACTTCGTCCTGGGTTCACCGCGGAGCATGCCGTCTGCCGCGGGGAACCCCGGACGTTTTAAAAACTCGCTAAACAACGCAGTTATTCTCAACTAATTGGCCCATCGCAACTTCTGTAGTGTTTCACATCATTCAGTTGGTGTTAATTTGAAATAAGTGTCAGTCAAAACTGTTGTAAAAGCTTGTTGATTTAATAAATATACATATATATATTGTATAGATATAATTGGTATTTGATTTTATTTTTATCAATATTAAACTCTTTATTAAGTACTTCTTGCATCGGGGCTAGAAAGCACTAATATTTTATAAATATTATTGGGGCTATAATAGTGCATGCACAACAATTTTAATTTTAGAAGCATAACTTTCCAGAAAAATTTGTCAAGTGGAAAAAATATAGATACCTTTTGATTTGCGGTGGTAGTGTAGTAAATGTGTTATATACATTTAAATAAATATGAATTTTTAGTATACGTTTACTCTATGTCACATTGAATATATTTTAACACATATTTTAATATTAGCTTTTAATTGATCTTATTTTTATTTCTTATAACCCATAGTGAAATGAGTGGTGCAAGCAAGAAAAAAACTCGTCAATATTCGGAGGAATATTTAAAATTTGGGTTCATACCCACTGTTCACGATGAGCGGATTCCTTTTTGTCTTTTATGCCAGCAATGCTTGACCAACGAATCAATGAAACGAGGTCATCTTGAAGTGCATTTGAAGGCGAAACATAGTGCTCATATTAATTCAGATTTGAGTTACTTTAAAACTTTAAAGAAAAATTTTGGAAAAAGAACAACATTAAAGTCTCTGTTTACTGCTCATACTTCAACTAATAATCGTGTTCTTGAGGCTAGTTATCAAATTTCTTTATTCATCGCTAAAACTGGAGAAAATCACACTATAGGAGAGAATTTTTTTTTAATAAATTTTTATAAATGTTAATGGGATGACATTAATAATTCAGGGTACATATATTCAAAGAAAACATGTCTAGGTTATCTTGTCATTAAATTATGTTGCATACCCCTCGCCCAGAGTCAGATTGTCCTCCGTCACCCTCTGTCTAGTTTTCTCTGTGCCCCTCCCCCTCCCCCTAACTCTCTCCCTCCCTCCCTCCTGCGTCCTCCCTCCCCCCACCCCTGGTAACCACCACTCTCTTGTCCATGTCTCTTAGTCTCGTTTTTATGTTCCACCAATGTATGGAATCATGTAGTTCTTGTTTTTTTCTAATTTACTTATTTCACTCCGTATAATGTTATCAAGATCCCACCATTTTGCTGTAAATGATCTGATGTCATCATTTCTTATGGCTGAGTAGTATTCCATAGTATATATGTGCCACATCTTCTTTATCCAGTCTTCTATTGAAGGGCTTTTTGGTAGTTTCCATGTCTTGGCCACTGTGAACAGTGCTGCAATGAACATGGGGCTACATGTGTCTTTACGTATCAATGATTCTGAGGTTTTGGGGTATATACCCAGTAGAGGGATTGCTGGGTCATAAGGTAGTTCTATTTGCAGTTTTTTGAGGAACCACCATACTTTCTTCCATAATGGTTTTACTACTTTACATTCCCACCAACAGTGTATGAGGGTTCCTCTTTCTTCACAGCCTTTCCAACATTTGCTATTACCCGTCTTGTTGATAATAGCTAATCTAACAGGGGTGAGGTGGTATCTCATTGTAGTTTTGATTTGCATTTCTCTAATAACTAATGAAGCTGAGCATCTTTTCATATATCTGTTGGCCATTTGTATTTCTTCCTGGGAGAAGTGTCTGTTCATGTCCTCTTCCCATTTTTTTATTGGATTGTTTGTTTGTTGTTGAGTTATATGAGTTCTTTGTAAATTTTGGATATTAGGCCCTTATCTGAGCTATTGTTTGAAAATATCAGTTCACATTTAGTTGGCTGTCTGTTTATTTTGATATCAGTTTCTCTTGCTGAGCAAAACTTTTTATTCTGATGTAGTCCCATTCATTTATCTTTGCCTTCACTTCTCTTGCCATTGGAGTCAAGTTCATAAAATGTTCTTTAAAACCCAGGTCCATGAGTTTAGTACCTATGTCTTCTTCTATGTACTTTATTGTTTCAGGTCATATATTTAGGTCTTTGATCCATTTTGAATTAATTTTAGTACACGGGGACAGGCTGTAGTCGAGTTTCATTCTTTTGCATGTGGCTTTCAAGTTTTCCCAACACCATTTGTTGAAGAGGCTTTCTTTTCTCCATTTTGTGTTGTTGGCCCCCTTATCAAAGATTATTTGACCATATATATGTGGTTTTATTTCTGGGATTTCTATTCTGTTCCATTGGTCTGAGTGTCTATTTTTCTACCAATACCATACAGTTTTGATTATTGTGGCACTATAATATAAAGTCAGGTATTGTAATGCCCCCAGCTTCATTCTTTTTCCTTAGGATTGCTTTATCTATTCGGGGTTTTTTATAGTTCCATATAAATCTTATGATTTTTTGTTCCATTTCTTTAAAAAATGTCATTGGAATTTTGATGGGAATTGCATTAAATTTGTATATTGCTTTGGGTGATATAGCCATCTTGATTATATTTATTCTTCCTAGCCAAGAACAAGGTATATTCTCCATCTCATTATATCTTTTTCGATTTCCCTTAACAATGGTTTATAGTTTTCATTATATAAATCCTTTACATTCTTTGTTATGTTTATTCCTAAGTATTTTATTTTTTTTGTTGCAATCGTGAAGAGGATTATTCTTTTGAGTTCCTTCTCAGTTGTTTCATTGTTGGCATATAGAAAGGCTATTGACTTCTGTATGTTAATTTTGTATCCTGCGACCTTACTGTATTGGCTTATTGTTTCTAGTAGTCCTTTTGTGGATTCTTTGGGGTTTTCGATGTATAGGATCATATCATCTGCAAAAAGTGATACCTTTACTTCTTCTTTTCCGATATGGATGCCTTTTATTTCTTTGTCTTGTCTGATTGCTCTGGCTAGAACTTCTAGTACCACATTAAATAAGAGTGGAGAGAGTAGACAACCCTGTGTTGTTCCTGATTTAAGGGGGAAAGCCTTCAGTTTAGTGCCATTTAATATGATGTTAGCTGATGGTTTATCATATATGGCCTTTATCATGTTGAGATATTTTCCTTCTATACCCATTTTGTTGAGAGTCTTAAACATAAAATTGTGTTGTATTTTATCGAAAGCCTTTTCTGCGTCTATTGATAAGATCATGTGGTTTTTGTTCTTTGTTTTGTTGATATGGTGTATTACGTTAACCGTTTTACGTATGTTGAACCATCCTTGAGATTCAGGGATGAATCCCACTTGATCATGATGTATTATTTTTTTAATATGTTGTTGTATTCGATTTGCTAGTATTTTGTTTAGTATTTTAGCATCTGTATTCATTAGAGATATTGGTCTGTAGTTTTCTTTTTTTGTGCCATCCTTGCCTGGTTTTGGTATGAGGGTTATGTTTGCCTCATAAAATGTGTTTGGAAGTATTGCTTCTTCTTCAATTTTTTGGAAGACTTTGAGTAGAATAGGAACCAAGTCTTCTTTGAATGTTTGATAAAATTCGCTTGTATAGCCGTCAGGGCCTGGACTTTTATTTTTGGGGAGGTTTTTAATGGTTTTTTCTATTTCTTCTCTACTAATAGGTCTGTTTAGGCTTTCTGCTTCTTCTTGACTCAGTCTAGGAAGGTTGTATTGTTCTAGGAATTTATCCATTTCTTCAAGGGTGTTGAATTTAGTGGCATAAAGTTTTTCATAGTATTCTACAATACTTCTTTTTATATCTACGGTGTCCGTGATGGTTTCTCCTCTTTCATTTTGGATTTTGTTTATATGAGTTCTTTCTCTTTTTTCCTTGGTAAGTCTTGCCAAGGGTTTGTCAATTTTGTTGATCTTTTCAAAGAACCAGTTCCTTGTTCTATTAATTTTTTCTATAGTTTTTCTGTTCTCTAATTCATTTATTTCTGCTCTGATTTTTATTATCTCCTTTCTTCGGCTGGTTTTGGGTTGTCTTTGTTCTTCTTTTTCTAGTTCCTTAAGGTGGGAAGTTAAGTGGTTCACTTGGGCTTTCTCTTGTTTGTTCATATATGCCTGAAGTGATATGAACTTCCCTCTTATTACTGCTTTTGCTGCATTCCATAGATTCTGATATGTCGTATTGTCATTTTCATTAGTCTGTATATATCTTTTGATCTCTGCACTTATTTCTTCTTTGACCCATTCATTTTTTAAAAGTATGTTGTTTAGTTTCCACATTTTTGTGGGATTTTTTTCCTCTTTTTTGCAGTTGAATTCTAGTTTCAAGGCTTTATGATCAGAAAATATGCTTGGTACAACTTCAATTTTTCTGAATTTGCTGATGTTGTTTTTGTGTCCCAACATATGGTCAATTCTTGAGAATGATCCATGTACACTGGAGAAAAATGTATACTCAGGCACTTTGGGATGAAATGTCCTGTAGATGTCTATCATATCCAGGTGCTCTAGTGTTTTGTTTAAGGCCACTATGTCTTTGTTGATTCTCTGTTTGGATGACCGATCTAGAGCCGTCAGCGGTGTATTGAGGTCTCCAAGTATGATTGTGTTTTTGTCAGTTTTTGTTTTAAGATCAATAAGTAGCTGTCTTATATATTTTGGTGCTCCTTGGTTTGGTGCATATATATTAAGAATTGTTATGTCTTCTTGATTCAGTGTCCCCTTAGCCAGTATGAAATGGCCATTTTTGTCTCTGAGTACTTTTCCTGTCTTGTAGTCAGCATTATCGGATATGAGTATTGCTACACTTGCTTTTTTTTGGATGTTATTTGCTTGGAGTATTGTTTTCCAGCCTTTCACTTTGAATTTGTTTTTATCCTTGTTACTTAGATGAGTTTCCTGTAGGCAGCATACAGTTGGATTTTCTTTTTTAATCCATTCTGCTACTCTGTGCCTTTTTATTGGTGAGTTTAATCTGTTTACATTTAGTGTAATTATTGATACTTGTGAGTTCCCTATTGCCATTTTATATCTTGCTTTCTGTTTGTTTTGTGTCTTGTTTGATCTTTCTCTTTTGTTTTTCTATCTTTTGTTTTTATTTGGTTGTATTCCATACATCTTTCCTCTGTTGCTATCTTTTTTATCTCATGTGCTTCTGTGGTGGTTTTTTCAATGGTGGTTACCTTTGAGTAATGAAAAGGGTACCTACCCTGTTCATTGTAGCGAACTATTTTGTGAGTACTTTTGCACTCCATCGTCCTTTGCTACTGTTAATCTCCATCTTCTCCCCCTCTTTCTTTTTGTTGTTGTCACAGTTTAAATTTGGTTTTATTGTGTTCTTCTTGGAGCTTTTACTTGTGTCTCTGTTTTTTTTTTTGTTCTTTGTATCTGATTGGAGAACCCCCTTTAGTAATTCGTAGAGTAGGGGTTTTCTGATGATAAATTCCCTCATCTTTTCTGTATCTGTGAATGTTTTTATTTTTCCTTCATATTTGAAGGATAGCTTTGATGTTTATAGTATTCGTGGCTGAAAGTTCCTCTCTTTCAGGACTTTAAATATTGGGATCCACTCCCTTCTAGTTTGTAGAGTTTCTGCTGAGAAATCTGATGATAATCTAATGGGCCTTCCTTTATATGTTGTATTCTTCTTTTCCCTGGCTGCCTTGAGAATTTTTTCTTTGCTGTTGGTTTGTGTCAATTTCATTATGATATGCCTTGGAGTAGGTTTGTTGGGGTTAAGAAAACTCGGAGTTCTGTTTGCTTCTTGAACTTGAGGCTTTAGTTCTTTCCACAGGCTTGGGAAGTTCTCATCTATTATTTGTTTGAGTATGTTCTCCATTCCATTTTCTCTCTCTTCTCCCTCTGTTATACCTATTATTCTTATGTTATTCTTTTTGATGGAGTCAGATAATTCTTGTAGGGCTATCTCATTTTTTAAAATTTTTGAGTCTCTTTCTTCTTCTCTCTGCTATGCCTCAAGTTGCTTGTCTTCTATTTCACTAATCCTCTCTTCTATCTGACCTGTTCTATTAGCTAAGCTTGTTACTTCGTTTTTCAGCTCATGAATTGAGTTTTTCATCTCTGTTTGATTTGTTTTTATAGTTTCCATTTCCTTGGACATATATTCTTTGTGTTCATTGAGTTGTTTTCTGAGCTCCCTAAATTGTCTTTCTGTGTTTTCTTGTATATCTCGGAGGATTTTTAGGATTTCTATCTTGAATTCTCTGTCATTTAGCTCCAAGGTTTCCAATATATTAATTTTTTTCTCCATAGAGTTTTCCTCATCTAGCTGTGTTACCTCTCTTTCTTTTTTATCCATGATATTCGATTTTCTCTTCCTTAATGGCATCTGAGGATGGTTTTGTTGATAGTATTAATGAGATTTAATAAAGAATAAAAAGTGAAAAAAAATAATAAAAAAAATAAAAAATCGAAAATAGTTGTTTTTTTTAAAAAAAGTTAACAATGAAATAAAGAAAAATAAAATAAAATAAATTTTTTTTAAAAAAGAAATTATTCCCCTCCTCCTTTTTTCCTCTCCTCTCCTCTCCCCTCTTTCTTGAGAAAATCTTGTGGTGAACTGTGAATTATAACAAACAATGCCTGTGATGGAGGGCCTGAATTGGGGAAAAGTAATAAAGGGGCAAAAAAAAAAAAAAAAAAGAAAAACAAGAAAAAGAAAAAAAAAAAAGAAAAGAAAAAAAAAGAGCGTATGGACCCACAAAAAGCAAATAGGGAAAAAATTTGAGTTAAGAATAAAATGATTTGCTTTTCGGTGTTGGTTGTCTAAGAGTTATGATGAGAGGAATAAGAGGAAAATGGAAAAATGGGGAGACAAATTAAAAAATTACTATTGTATTTAGTGGAACAAGAACTAGATAAAATGGAGAGCCAGGGATGGGAGCACTGCTAGTGAGTTAAAAAGGTGAAGTAAAAACCCCCCAAAATGCCACAAACATAAGTTTGAGTCCCAGATAAGATAATTTGTTTGTTATTGAGGTTTGAATGAGAGGAGATGTAAAGGAGAAAGGAAGAAACTAATATAGAGGGAGAAAAGAAAGAGAGAGAGAAAAAAAAAAGAGGGAACCACTAATAGAAGAAAAAAGAAAGGAGAGAGAGAGAGAGAGAGCGAGAGAGTTAAGGGTTTTGGAGTGCAACCCTCATAGAGAGAAAGGAAGAGAAGAGAAAAGATAATGGGAGATGTAACACTTATGGGTAGTGTAATTCAAGGAGAGGAGAGAGTAAGACCGGCAGAGAGTTAATCGGCCAAATTGGAGGAGGAAAAAAAGTATCAAGAATGAAGATAAGAGAAACAAACGAACAAATATAATAAAATGGGATAGGTTATAAGGTCTGCAGATTATTCTTGATTTTGAGAGGTTATCTTCTTGCTTTTTCTTTGCTCTCCCTCTTCCTGGTCGGTGACTCTGTACCCCGGGTTCTGCCCCTTTGGCACGCTCAGGTAGAGGTTTGCAGTTGATAAGTCTCTATGGCAATGTCATGTATTGTGCTTTAGTCTCGTTGGCAGTCGAGGCTCATTATTATTTATAGGCTCTGACGGTGAGAGAGTCTGTGTTCCTGGAGCCTTTCTCCTAGTCTTTCCTTCCTCAATTAGTAGCCTGATAATCCAGCTATGGGGTTGCTGCTGCCTCTGCCTGGATAGTAAGAGGCTCAAAGAGCTGGCAACTCCCCACTCTATTTCCACTCAGCACTGGGGTCTGGGTAAGGCTCAGTCAGTCAGAGCTGCTAGCATAATCAGGCGGGCTTTCCGCCCACTCAAAGACCTCTGGTTCTGTCTGCCACTCTGTCCGGTAACACAGGCGGGCGCCCACTTCCGGGGCGCTTGGAGGAAACTCTCACTCACTGGCTGCGCGCGCAGACCAGGATATCCGGCCAGCAGTCTCACGCTCTGAGTGAAATCCCCAACCGCAGGGAAAAGTTGCAGCGTTGGAATTGAGTCTCGCTCCGTCCCCGTCCCCGTGTGCGGCTTTTGCAAGGCGCTGGGGCGGCCCGAGATTCCACTTTGGCCCACACAAAGGCCCCTGACTCTGCCCCTCTGTGCGATAACATGGGCACGCACTGCCGAGGCACTCGGAGGAATCTCTCATTCACTATCTGCGCGTGCAAACCCGGCCGCGTTTCCCTCTGAGTGAAACCCCAGCAGCACAGAAAATTTCCACCGTTGGAATTAGTTCTCACTCCCTCCTGTGCGTGGCTTTCCCAGGGCGCTGGGGCTGTCCAGAGACTCTGCCCTCGGCCCACAGAAAGGCCTCTGACTCTGCCTCTCCGTGGGGCAACACGGGCACCCACTCTCGGGGTCTAGGAAGAAATCTCTCGCCCACTAACTGCGCACCAACCAGGAGACCGGGTAAAATGGCCACCCCGCTTGTCTTTCTTTGTTTGGGTTTGGCGTGAGCGTTAGCTTGTATTGCCCAGGTTGCCACAGGATCAGTTTTTCCTCGGCTTGGATCTCCGTGCCACAGCCTGGTTCAGCCGTTTGTGCCGTGGCCTGAATCTATTCACCCCCTTTGCCCGCCTCAGTTTCTATATTCACAGTTACCAGAGAAAGCCGCCCTGTTTAGGTTAGTGAGGAAGGCGGAGCATTTCTTACTCCCTATTTCCTTCGGGGTTTGGTTATATATTTAGCCAATTTTTCACTCGACCATACCTTTGGGTGTATTGCGAAGCATCTGGAGGCTCCAAGTATAGGTTTTTCTGTTTCTGGTTGAAGATCTTGTTGAGTTTTGGGGGAGATTTATCGGAATCGCTTCCTACCCCACCATTACTCTGACGTCATCTCCCTGTAGTACCCTTTCTTATGAGTATTTCTGCGCTTCATCGTCCTTTGCTACTGTTAATCTTAATCCTTTCTCCCCCCTTTTTTTTTCTTTTGTTGTCACAGTTTAAGTTTGGTTTTATTGTTTTCTTGGTGGAGGTGTTACTTGTGGTTTTGTTTTCTTTTGTTCTTTGAATCTGGTTGGAAAACCCCCTTTAGTATTTCCTGAAGTGGGGGCTTTCTGATGATAAATTCTCTCATCTTTTCTGTATTTGTGAATATTTTTATATCTCCTTCGTACTTGAAGGATAGCTTTGACGGTTATAGTATTCTTGGCTGAAAGTTTCTCTCTTTCAGGGCTTTGAATATTGGGGTCCACTGTCTTTTAGCTTGTAGAGTTTCTGCTGAGAAGTCTGATGATAATCTAATAGGTCTTCCTTTATATGTTGTATTCTTATTTTCCCTGGCTGTCTTGAGAATTTTTTCTTTGTCATTGGTTTGTGTCATCTTCATTATGATGTGCCTTGCAGTGGGTTTGTTGGGGTTAAGAAAACTCGGTGTTCTGTTTGCTTCTTGAATTTGAGGCTTTAGTTCTTTCCACAGGCTTGGGAAGTTCTCATCTATTATTTTTTGAGTATATTCTCCATTCCATTTTCTTTCTCTTCTCCCTCTGATATACCTATTATTCTTATGTTATTCTTTCTGATGGAGTCAGACAATTCCTGTAGGGCTTTCTCGTTTTTTATTATTTTTGAGTCTCTTTCTTCTCTCTGTTGTGCCTCAAGTTGCTTGTCTTCTATTTCACTAATCCTATCTTCTATCTGGGCTGTTCTATTAGCTAAGCTTGTTATCTCATTTTTCAGTTCGTGAATTGAGTTTTTCATTTCTGTTTGATTTGTTTTTATAGTTTCAATTTCCTTGGTAATATATTCTTTCTGATCGTTGAGTTGTTTTCTGATTTCCCTAAATTGCCTTTCTGTGTTTTCTTGTATATCTCTGAGTATTTTTAAGATTTCTATTTTAAATTCTCTGTCATTTGGCTCCAAGGCTTCCAGTATGCTAAATCTTTTCTCCATAGATTTTTCCACATCTATTTGTTTTACTTCTCTATCTTTTGTATCCATAATATTCGATTTCCTTTTTCTTATTGGCATCTGAAGGTGGTCTTGTTGATATTGTTAATTAGAATTAATAAAGAATAAAAAGGGAAAAAAAGAAAAAAAAGAAAAAAAAGAAAAAAAAAGAAGAAAAACACTCCACACAAAAAAAGTAATGATTTATTATTTCCCCCTTTTTTCTTTCTTCTCCTCCCCTCCTCTCACCTCTTTAGGTAAATATCGTGATGACCTGTGAATTATATTATGCTAAATGGAACAAAAACTGCCTATAACGGAGGGCCTGATTTGGGGTGAAGAGTTCAAGGGGCAAAAAAGGGAGTAGGGACCTACTAAATGCAAAAAAAAAAAAAAAAAAAAAAAAGAGGATATCTTAGACAAGCATAAAATGATTTGCTTGTAAGTGATGGTCGACTAAGAGATATAATGAGAGGGATAAGAGGGAAACAGAAATGAGAGAAAAAATAATATTTAAAGAAGAAAAAAATAAAGATAATAAGTAAAAATCTGTTGTATTAAGTGGAGTGAAGACTAAATACAATGGAGACTTTGGGTTGGGAGGAATGCTAGTGAGTTAAAAAGCAATGTAAAAAGTACCCAATATGCCACAAAAACAAACAAATAAAGGAAAACCAAGAACAAAAGCAGAAAAGAAAAGAAAAAAAAAAGAACGAACAACAAAAACAAAAAAACTTGAGTCCCAAATTAAATAATTTGTTCGTGATTGAGGATTAAATGAGAGGAAAAGTAAAAGGAGAAAAGAAGGAATGAATAGAAAGGAAAAAATAAGAAAAAAGAGAGAAACAAAGGAAGAAAAAAAGGAAAGGGAAAAAAAAAACAAAAAGAAAACAAAAGGGGAAAGAGTGAGAGTTAAGGGTTTTGGAGTGTAACCCTAAGGGAGAGTAAGGATGAAGAAAAGAAATAAAATGTAACACTCCTGGGTAGTGTAGTTCAAGAAAAGGGTAGCATAAGATGGGCAGAGAATAAAAGGACCGAGGTGGAGGAAATACAAATAAAGGCAATAAGAAAGAAGAGAGAAACAACAACAACAAAGAATTAGTGGAAAAAGTTATAAAGTCTGTGGATTTTTCTTGATTTTGAGAGCTTAACTTCTTCCTTTTTCTTTTCTCTCCCTCTTCCTGGTCGGTGACTCTGTACCCCAGGTTCTGCCCCTGTGTCACGCTTAGGTAGGGATTTGCAGTTGATGGGATTCTATGGCAATGTCATATAATTGGCTTTAGTCTCGCTGGTAGTCAAGGCTTGTTGGCGTTTGTGGAGTCCAACAATGAGAGAGAGTTTGCTTTCCTGGAGTCTTTCCCCTAGTCTCCCCTTCCTGAATTAGCAGCCTGGTGATCCAGCTATGAGGCTGCCACTGCTTCTGTCTGGGGAGTAAGAGGCTCAAAGAGTTGGGAAATCCCCACTCTATCCTCACTCAGCGCAAGGCTCTGGGTAAGGCTCTGGCAGTCAGAGCCTCCAGCGTAATCAGGTGGAGCTGGGATATAGGAGAGAATTTAATAAAACCATCAATATCAGCATTTCTTAAAACGGTTCTTGAAAAAGATGACAAAGATGTAAAAGCTATGCCACTCAGTGACAATACTGTTAGCAGAAGAATAGACGAAATGAGTGAGGATATTGAAAAACAACTTATTGAAAAGCTGAAAACAAAAAAATTCTCCTTGCAAATGGATGGATCAACTTTGAGAGACGGTGAGGCAGTATTGATAACTTACGTAAGATATATTGATAAAGGACATTTTGCTGAAGAAATGTTGTTCTGTAAAAGATTAGAAAGCACCACTACCTCCAAAGATATATATAATAAGCTAAAAAACTACTTAGATGTCAATGATATACCAATGAAAAATATAACATCTTGTGCTGCAGATGGTGCTCCCAATATGATGGGCAAGAAAAATGGCTGCTTAAAATTGATGAAAGATGCGAATCCAGAAATGATTCTTGTGTATTGTGTTATTCATAGGGAAAACTTGGTAGCTAAAAACATCTCGCCTGTTCTGAATGAAGTATTACATACAGTAATAAAGTGTGCTAATGCTATTAAAGCTAGTGCCAAATGTGAGCGTCTTTTCAAGCTATTTTGTGAAGAACAAAATGAAGACCATGTGAGACTTTTCCTTCATACTGAAGTAAGATGGCTATCTAAAGGAAACTGTTTGAAAAGATTTATGGAACTGTTTGATACTCTTAGTGATTTTTTAAGCGACAAACCTGAAATGAAGTATCTGTTAACAATAGATGGTAAAGCATTTGTGAGTTATTTAGCCAATATCTTTGAAAAACTAAATATATTAAATAAGCAACTTCAAGGAACAAATAAAACTCTTGTCGATGCAAAAGCAAAGATATTTGGTTTCATTACCAATATTGAGTTATGTCAGAAACATATTAACAACAAAAACTTTAAACAGTTTCATTGGCTCCAAAATATGAAGTAACTGATACCGCTTTACTTGTTATTGTCAATCATTTGAATATTCTATCGGCTGATTTAAAAGAAAGATTTTCTGATTTAAAACAAATTGATTTCCCAACATGGATGATGCAGCCAATGTTAGTGGATTTGTCTGATATATCAAATATGCAGTATCAGGAAGAACTCGCAGAATTGCAAAATGATGAGTCAGTTAAAGCTTTATTTAATATCAAAGGAGCGATGGCATGGCTTTGTGAGGAAACAGAAATCAAATACCCAAATTCAACCAAATGTGCAAGAAAACTATTGCTACCGTTTCCATCTTCATTTTTAACTGAATGTGGATTTAGTGCTGTAAATGATTTACTGGTAAAAAAAAGAAATCGGCTGGATATAACACAACGTGGAGACTTGAGACTAAAGCTAACCAAATTGGAACCTAATATAAAATCTCTGTGCAGCAAGCATCAAGCGCAAGGATCACACTAAATTAAAATAATAAATTAATATAGAAAAATCTGTATTAAAATTATTTGGAATTTAAATTTCTGTTTTTCATTATATGTTTTGAAACTTTACTTACCGTGTTTTGTTAACAATTTCATAGTGATTTCTTCCTAGAACCTATAATTTATGTTTATTAAGTGAACAAATCAATTTTTTAATGTTAAAAATTATGTATGTTACATAGGGGGGGACATAAAAATTTTAGAAAGGTTAAGGTGGGGCATGGCACAAAAAAGGTTGGGAAACACTGCTCTAGCATGTTAGACCCTGCTTTATCTTTCCCACATGCCTACACGATGCCTGACATATAGTTGGAGCTCAAAGTGATTTCTGAAGGTGCTTAGTAACTTGCCCCCAGCAAGCTGGGGTCACACAAGCTGACTGACAATACAGAACTTAAGCCTGCCCAGGCAGTGGCGCAGTGAATGGAGTGTCAGCCTGAGATGCTGAGGACCGAGGTTCAAAACCCCAATGTGACCAGCTTGAGCAGGAGCTCATCCAGCTTTAGCATGGGATCATAGACTTGACCCCATGGTCACTGGCTTGAACCCAAAGGTCACTGGCTTGAGTCCAAGGTCGCTGGCTTGAGCAAGGTGTTACTCAGTCTGCTGGAGTCCCTTTTCAAGGCACATATGATAAAGCAATCAATGAACAACTAAGGTACAACAACAAAGAATTGATCCTTCTTATCTCTCTCCTTTTCTGTCTGTCTGTCTCTCTCTCTCGGTAAAAACAAAAACAAAAAACAAGACAGAACTTGAGCTTTCTGTTGCTCATAAAGGCAGCCCCAATTTCTTTTCCTGCTCTTCACCATTAGGCAAAAACTACAATTCAACACCATCATATCCTTGTGACCTTCTGGTAGTCCCTTCATTCCAGAGGCTGAAACAGGCCCTGTCCTTAGTGGAGATCCAAACCCACAGCAGGCTAAGACTTTGGAGCCAGAAATGCATTGTGGGCCTTAGACAATCCATTTTAAAGAGTAGGCAAAAGCCCAAACACCACCTGTTTTCAATATGAATGTCTCCATTACCAAACACACATTTTTACTTAGGCCTCAAATTAGAATGAATGCTGAACCAGCCTCCAATTCCCCACCAGCCCAGCCCTCCCCAGAGCAGGGTGCCGCCTGTATAATCAGCTTGCCTGGGCCATGGTGGTCTGGCTGGCATCCACTTATGATGCCCTCAAATCTTGGTGCTCACTCAGCTTATGTGCTATCCACATAGCCATCCGACAAGTCTTGCCATGTCATCAGACAGACTCCTGCTTGTTATTAAAGTAGTGAATGGGATGAGCCATTCCTTCTCTCTGGGGAATAGCCAAACATGTAAACTAAATGGAAACCATCTTTTTCTTGACTAGTTATTACAAGGTTCTGGAGACAATCTTGGTGGCACGTTCTCTTGAGGATGTGAAACAGTCCAGTGGCTGGTGTTTTTCAGAACTAATGAGTGATTTGAGAAACTTAGAAGCAGTCTCTAGCGCCCTGCCCTTCCTCTCTGCCCTTGCTTCAAATCCTTAAATGACAATGCCATTGCTTTGGCTGAAAACTTTCCTCCCTGTCAAAAAAAATGCAGATATTTCAGGATGAAACGCACACCATAACCCTCTGGGTTGTGACCCACAGGTTGAGAACCGCTGCTCTGGGGCTTGGGGAGTAGGTGGTAGGAAGAGTCCTATATCTGGGAGGCTGAAGGAGCCTGAAACAAACCTGGCTTCCCTCACATTGCTTTTCCAGAGTTTTAGAATCTGTCAGTGGGAGATCACACAGATTGTGGCTCTGTTCTGAGCACGCCACTGGCGGCTGCTGAAGAAGTAGGTTATGGGTGACAGGATGACAGAAATCACTCTTTAAGGAAGCTGGGTAAGAGCTAATGAGGCTTACCACCAGAAGACTTCCAAATGCAGCGTCGCATCAGCCACCATGTGATCATACAGTCACAAAAGTGATGACTGTTTGCCCTGGCTAGATGGCTTATTTGGTTAGGGTGTCATCCTAATGGAATCACCTTCAGGAGATTACTCCTGCTTCCCCATAGTCACACCTGGCTTTCCTTCTCCTTTAACAGACTTGCCCTCATTTTTCCCATGGTGTCAGTTTATGTTGTTCCCTCCAGCCACTGCTCTTGCAACTCAGTTGAGAAAGCCTGCCCAGCCTACAGCACACATGGACTCACCCCCACTTTGGGGCATATATTTTAGTACTGATGAATATGTTTTTCTAAATAACCAGAGGTTAGTAAAGGCCACGTTGTGGGTTTGGTCCCCGTTCAAGGTACATACAAGCACAGATTGATATTTCTCTTTCTTTCTCTCTCCTTCTTCCTCTCCCTCTAAAATCAATAAATGGATTTTTTAAAAAACTGATGACTTTTAACAAAAGAGCAGAACTTGGACTTTCAAAGAGTGTTGGCTCCTCCCAAGTTCACAGGTTCCTTGGGAGGCCATCTGATAGCTCCAGCAATACTGTCACACTCATGTGACTTGAAGCACTGTTCACATGACCTGCCTTCGGAACCCATTTCTGAGCCATGCGAGAAAAGTTCTCTCCTTTCCTATACATCTCATTTTTGAGAAAAATTACTTACCTGACACTGAGGGAACCCCATGAGTACTTGACTTCTTGACACCTACATCACATGCAAAAGTATCTGCAAGTATGGTGACAGAACCCTCTGGCCAGTGCTTCAGACATGGCCTTTACTAACCTCTGGTTATTTAGAAAAACATATTTATCAGTGCTAGAATATATGCCCCAAAGTGGGGGTGAGTCCATGTGTGCTGTAGGCTGGGCAGGCTTTCCCAACTGAGTTGCAAGAGCAGTGGCTTGAGGGAACAACCTAAACTGACACCATGGGAAAAATGAAGGCAAGTCTGTTAAAGGAGAAGAAAAGCCAGGTGTGACTATGGGGAAGCAGGAGTAATCTCCTGAAGGTGATTCCATAGGCTACATCAGGCTCTTGGCCACTGCTAGAATCTGCATTAACTGTAATCCTATAAAGCTGAGACCAATTCCAAAGTCCATGTCTAAACACCGGGTGGCCAGGCCCTAAGAAGGGAAATGGAGGGGAGTGGGGCTGCTGCAAAGAAAGTGTCTTTATAACTGGTGGTCGAGGAAGGGAAGACAAATCAGGAAAGTGGTGAAAAGAGGGTGATGACATTATAGATGAAATCAACCTTTAAATAAAAAATAATACTATGTCTCTGATGATGCAACAAATGATCTGCCAATGCAGGCACACTAGTAGGCACTCTTCCCAGATGATAATAGAAAAAAAGTTTCCATAGCAACATACTGAGATTTGAAAACAATAGACAATTGACTAGTATCTATGATTCTGGTAAACCTGAGCAATTCCATTTGTCCAGGCAGTGCTCATTCACATAGTATGAGTAGAGTCACTGAGATGCAAATGGCCTTTTGATTTCTACCCTGGGTCCTTCCTGGGATCCTCCCCCCAGACCCCACCTACTGCAGCACAGTAGACAAGGCTACCAAACCCCTGGACTGTCTTTGCCAAGGTGGGAGCCTTGATTCCCCACTCATCCGGATTCACGTGAACACACGAAACATACCATCTTACTTTGACTTTGTAAGGTGGCACAAAGGGAAATGGTTCCTTTCTCCCACAGGGACTGCCAGTAATTCAGCGAGGCTTCACCAATTCAACTGAAGAAGGAGCAATGTGGGGCCCACGTACAATGACTACTTTCAAAGTATACTGCAAGGCATTTCCTTCAAACATTTCCCCCCCAAATATTAGTTATTAGCTTATGCTATGGTCTATTCTCTTGCTAAAATTTAAACCTTTCAGACCAAAAGTGGGTTTGAATTATGAAAAATATCTAAAGGTCTTAAACGCAGACAAGCTAAAATTTCCTGGAGTTATTTGGTTGTTTATTTTTTTAGGTATCTCTTGGAAACATATATAAATCTACAAGAAATTTTAGTCAGAAGCATATGAAATTTTCCATTTCCAGTGGAAACACTGACAGCAAGTTAAGAAGCTCTGGCACCTAATCACTGAACAAACAGTACATGTATGTACACTTTGGAGCTGGCAGAGAACCCTTTCTAATATTTAGAGCTGCCTAGAGATAGAAAGCCATCATAAGTAGTAAGATCCCTGTCACTGGAGGTGTTTAAGAAGTGGTTGGGCAACCACTTGGCAGGAATATTGTTGAGGATAATCAATCAGCAAGGATTCAAAATAGACCTGGATAACTTTTAAGGGACTGTGGGAATTGAGCTGAGCTGGTGATAAGCTGATTTTTGTGTAGTTCTCATTCCGGAATCTCTGAAGCTTAAAGAAGTTTCCTATCCCTGCCAAAGTTGCTGATGGCTAACATACTAATATAATACAGTGCTCCACTTCTCCGTCCCAGATGTAGCTAGAGTGCCCTGTACTCCTACTTGTGTTACCTTCTGGTACTGCATCCAATAGCCATTCCTTTATTCTTCCCTGTCAGTCATCCCCTAATTTGTTTAGAGCCCACCCTCTTCTCTGCAGCCACATCTTTCAGATAGGACTGCCCTCACACCAGGGCATGAATCTTTGTTAGCTTTTATACTCAAAACCTTGGAGCATGTGAGCTGATTATAGGCAGTGAGAGGTGAGAGGATGTTTGCTGGAAGAGGGTACCTTCTAGAAAAGATTTTTTTAACTCTTCAAAAGAAACTCGGGGGAGAAATAGTCTCGTATTGCTACAAACAGAAAGTGCTGTGTGAAGAAGTATTATTACTACAACTGTTACAGCCATCTTTGTTCTCCAGGTTTATTTAGGCTTTCTAGCCATCTTGCAAACATGAGAGAAGCTATGGTGAAGTTAAGAAAGTTAAAAAAACAGAAAGAACCTGGATCCTTGATAATAAAATTGAGAAATAGCCATTCCTGGAGTGTCCTTACATAATTAAATATAATATAATATAATATAATATAATATAATATATAATATATAATAAATCCCTTTTATTTAACTAATTTTGAGTTTAATTTCTCCTTACTTGTAGCCAAGAGCATCTTGAATAATAACACAAACTTTGATTGGATCTTGTCCTCTCAATGTGTTATACAGATGTGGTGAAACCATTCTTTTCATCCATGTAACGGGGCTAGATTATAGAAAAGTCATATGAGGGGAGTACTCAGAACCGCTTTTTATGCCCAGCACTGGTCTATAAGCATCTCCATACCTGTATCTTTTCTCAGGCTTCCATTTTGGTGTAATCATGCTCAGGTAACTCCTTGATCCCTTATAAAATGAGACTTCTGCTGAGTTCATCTCACTGACTCTTCACAGTTGCCTGGCCTTTTCTGAAGTCTGGGGCATGGTGCAGGGCTTAGACTCCATTTAGGAATACTAAATCCTAACCAGTCAGTGTGACAAGATGATTGCAAATTGTCTGATTACTTTCTCCCCATTATTTCTCTGGAGGTATCTCTGACTGACTTCCCAACAGGGCTGTGTGACCTGGATCAAAGTTAAGATTCAAAATTCCTTTGTTTAGCTGATGATTCTCAAAATGTGGTCTCCAGACCAGTAGCATCACCATCACCTTGGAATTGGGTAGAAATGCAAATTTTCAGGCACACTCCAGGTCAACTGAATCAGAAATTCTAGTGGTAGGCCCTGGCCATCTGTGACTTACCAGTCCCTCCAGGAAATTCTGAAACATGTCAATTGCGAGAACCACTGCCCTAGGCCTTGGTTACTAGCGTGACTGGTAACTGGGGGTGGGGGAGCTTCACAGGGCTCTAACTTAATTATTTTATACTGTGAGGACCCCATCTCATTCTGTAATTATATTTCAATTGCTGTGACTGATGTGATTGTCTATCTCCCTCATTAGTGGTGAGCTCCACCAGAGTGGACACCAAATGTATCTTGCTTTGTAATTGTATACCCAGTGCCCAGCTCATAGTATGTACTCCCTCAAAGTCTGTGCAATGAATGAAGAAGGGCCCTTATAGGACACAAAAATTACTGGATGGCATATTTTTCTCCCTACAAAATTTAGCAAATTCCTAAAGTGATCATCCAGTTGAGATGTTCAAACTGTACAATATTTTCTAGGCTGAGTACAACTGATAAATTGATCTTCATGTTTCCCCCACTTGAAGTCAGCAATGAAGTCAACTTCAAATTATTCCAGAATATGACTTCTATTCAGCAAGCTCTCATGCTAGAAAGCCACGAGTATTGGATACTGCTTATTATAGGTTATACCTTGGAATACACTTTCCTTTATTCATTTTTGCCAGAGTCTTAACTCTGCAGAACACTAAAGACCCCAGGACCAGTCTAAGAGGGAACATAAAAAGTGCCTAAAAGGTCCTTGGCCTTTTTTTTGGGGGGGGGGGGCACCAGTTCAACACTACTCAATCCCTGCCCTTCCAAAACCGCTTTGGATTCTTCAGAGGATATACAGATAGAAGTCTTACCCTGGGCAACACTTCTGCATAGCATCCTCCCTCTCCCTGTCCACTCTGGAACTGTAGATGCTACTCCAGCTTCGCTATGTGACCAGGAGAGGAGAGCTTTAATTTACAAAGGAGGTGGCAACTCCCAGGGAATTCAAAGACTGACCAGAAATTGGTAAGAGAGGTGGGATAGATGAGTTAGGGGGGTGGGCAATTAATAGGATGGAGAGGTGCTCATCTGAGTGTCCTGCCTGCCTGGCTCCTAGGAAAGAGGCTTAGTGCGTGGAATTTTTGTCCCCTAGCTGCATTGTTAGAGAAGTTAAAAGGTACATTTTAGGAAGGGAAGACAGTAAAAAGGCAGGCAGGTAAAGAGACCATTTGGAGCTTCTCCAGTTTTGAGCCCTTAAATCAGAATATGTCATTATTAGGCACTTAGAATTCTTTCTTGCCAGGAAGAACCCAGCTGTACACTTCCCTGCTCATTTTCTATAAAATCTCAGCCACAAGGCTTTGATCTAAGAGCAGCGTTCCCGCTATTACAATACTTGGCAATGGCAGGTGTAGAGGCAAGTTCCACTTGAAATATGTAGCCCACAGAGAGGGCATCAAGAGCGCAGGTGGAGGCAGGGTCCATCTCAGAGTCCCTGCAGCCAGAGCTGCTTCTGTCCAGGCTCCACCTTGTGCCTGCTACTAGAGGTGGTGCTCAGCGGCCCGGCCTCGGAAATGCAATCATCCTTTATTCAGGGGCCTCAGTTAGCATCGTGCCTGGTGAGAAAGGCATGGTGATGAAGCAGCTCATGGCACCCCAGCCCCCTATAAGGGCTCTCCTTACTGTGGAACACAATAGTGCTTTCATGCCTCCAAAGCCCTGGTGTGTACATCTTCCCAGTATTTCCTCATAACCACATTTTGCAGTAGGCAGTGCAGGGAGCGATTTCTTAAATAAGAGAAAAGCCCAGAAAGAAGTCAAGCAGCTGCTCAGCTGCTTTGTAGTTTTCAAACTGTTACATAGGTAACAAAAGTCATCTGGGTCAGCAGTGGGTAAGCATTGCCCCTTTCAATTCCCTTATCGCAGTAGCTCCTACTTAACTTGAAATATACTGCTCACAAAAATGGGGGGGTATCACTTCATATTCATTTGGAAATATCCCTTAATTTTTGTGAGCAGTATATAATTGGCCCGCTCATCTCACTAACTGGCTGCCTAATGCCTAATGCTTGAAAAGATTTTTAAACATCCCTGTAATCCCAGGTCCCTGCAGGACGGTGTCTGAGGAACCAGACTCCAGGGATCCTGCTCTGACTTTCTCTCTAGAGTCAGGCCAGAGCAGAATGCCTTGGAGCCCTGGAATGCCTTTGGGGACAGAGCTGTGGAGGTAAGATGGAAGCAATACTTAGAGAAATTTGGATAAAATATGTGCATGTGGCTGGTCAGAATTCAAGGGTGTGATCAGGTGGGAGGTTGGGAGGACCACTTTTAATGTGTCTGACTGCATTATGGGTGTGGAAGTCCAAAGAGGACGCTTTGCATGGAATTGGGTTGTGTTCACCATAAAATTCCAAATCAAGATTGTTGGGAGAAGGCTAGAGTGTGTAGGATGGAAGGGGAGCTAAATCCCTTTAGTGTACATAGTACAGTGCACATTGTCACCCCAAGGCAACTCACACAATCCATGTTGCATACTTCTACTTAGTTCTTTATACACCCTGGGCATCATTTCAAGTCTTATTTAAGAATTAGTGTTAGATGGTACCAACTTGAATTTTAAATTGCCTTGACTGGCTTCTGAGGGCTTCATATGCGCTGATCCCACCCTTCCCTAGTCATGTAATATAAATCTATCCCCTCTGCTTTTTAGACACATTTCCTTTCTGCTGCTTCATGACCCACACTTATTCCACTACGATGCCCAGACAGTTCATCCCACCTCCCTACCCTTACTCCTGAGGGAATCTGTAGCACTCAAATGGTACAAAGAACCACTGATGGGTCTTGCCCTGAAGGACCTCACCAGAGAATTCTCTGTGCCCCTCCTGGCAGACCCAGGTGGAGCTCCGCCTCCAGGAAGTCACCCTGATCACTGCAGCATGCATTGCACTCCTTTGACCTACAGATCAGCTAAGACTTACATATCCACGGGCATGTGTCCTGGGTGAGCCGTGTCTCCCCAGTGGAATTATGGGTTTTCTGAGGGCGAGGGCCTCATCTTACTTCTACCCTCACTTTTGTCTCCCCATGCAGAGACCAAGACGAGATGTGTCATAATTCATACTACTGCCTCAAATTCCAAGTGGTTCTGGATGCTCACACATTCAGAACCAGAATGGCTGTCATTGGAGACCTCTGATAACCAAGGGTTGGCCTTTCTAGGCACTTCATTTTGGAGCCTGTTCCAATAAAATAAGGACCTTCAAATTCTTTGGTTGGCCTCAAATTACAGTTCTCCAAAAGGGAACTCATTAGACAAATTATGCAATGTGGGGCACACAAGGGTCCATCCAGCCCTGACTCATGTGTGGGCCAATGGCTGCAGGGGCAGGCTGAAGAAGAATAATGCCTACTGCCTGACCAGGCGGTGGTGCAGTGGATGGAGCATTGGACTGGGATGCGGAAGGACTGAGGTTCGAGACCCCAAGGTTGCCAGCTTGAGCGTGGGCTCATCTGGCTTAAGCAAAAAGCTCACAGGCATGGACCCAAGGTCGCTGGCTCAAGCAAGGGGTTACTCAGTCTGCTGAAGGCCCGCGGTCATGGTACATATGAGAAAGCAATCAATGAACAACTAAGGTGTCACAACGAAAAACTGATGATTGATGCCTCTCATCTCTCTGTTCCTGTCTGTCCGTCCCTATCTATCCCTCTATCTGACTCTCTCTCTGTCCCTGTAATAAATAAATAAGAGCAAAGACCAAAAAAAAAAAGAATAATGCTTATCTCCACAGCCACTTTAGATGCTGTTTCATTCCACCATACCACTCTAATCTACCTCTTAAGTCCAGTGGTTTTGCTCACCATCAACTACAGCTGGTTTAAAGAACTGTATAAAGCACTACCCTCTGAGGGAGATAGAACTCCTACTTGCTCAAAATGGATAATTTACTAATTCTAAGGGGAAGTCTGCCTTTAGTTAGAGGAATTCACCCTTCCCATGGCCCCCTACTCATAGTTCGAGTTACATGGCCTCAGCTTCAACCTTTGCAAACTAGTGAGGTATTACTTGCCTTCTGTTAGGAGGCAGAGCCTTCACTCCCTGCTGGTCTTAAATGTTTCTCTCTAGACCTTGTACCCAAGTTTTGTATCAAGATCAGACACCAGAGCCTGAGTACACCTAGATCAAGACCTTTCCACCTTTTCTTCCCAGCCTATTCTGCCTGATGGGTATGCTGGGACATGTGTTCAGGAAATAATCGACAGAAGACCCTAGGTTCCATACCTGGGTAGAAAATATCAAAATCTCTTGTCCCTAGTGTGCACTAATGCCACTCCAGACAGAGAAAACTGTTATAAACCTCATTTACAGCAGTAACTGTTAATTATGTTCTGTGTGTACAACCTCTGACCCAGGTATAACTTTAGGAGTGGAATGTTCTCTAGAGCTCTTAAGAAGCCCACATCATATTCACTGGGTTCCATTTAACTCAAGATTTATTTTCCTCCTCACAGTGTTCCAAGTGATTAGGCAGGTATGAATTTTCCCTATGTAAACTCTGTGATTTTTCTCAACAGGTTGTGTTTAAGTATTTAGCAAGTTGACTTTTCCCAATAATGCAGCTGCCAGGGCACTTCCAGAATCCTTTCACACAGGGTCATATGAGGCTGTCCTGGGGAGGAAGGATAGGATCACTTGACGTAATATCAGCTCTTCCAGAACTACCAAAGGTTACATGGTCCCCATGCACAGTCATCTGAGCTCTTTCTGCATTAAATAGCACTAAGCAAAGAGCCACTGTGAGATTAGAAAACCTTTTCACCATTATGATTTATCTCCAGGTGGTCCTGCTATAGTCAGGTAAGCCAAGTCAACCACTGTCTGCCATGACCCCTAACCTGGCCATTCTGCAGGGCCAGGAGAGATGACATGCCTGACAAGTTCATCTCTTCTTGATAATTCAGACAATGTGGAATTAGGGGAAAAGGGTAATGATCAGAAGAAAAGTGGCACCTGAAATAAATAGGCTCTGGTAGCAGATCAACCCATTCCCAATCATCCTCTTGCATTTTTTACCTGTCACCCCTTGGGCAAACGACCTAACTTCGAGTCCTTTTAGGCATTTACAAAAATGGAACAATTTATACTCTGCAGGATTGCATGATATAATCGACCTGGTTGGCCTTGGTGACAGGAACACAGATCTATCCCACCTCATGCTCAGTTGAGAGATGACAGCTGAACAAACAACAACCTTTTCTTTTTTTACAGAAATAGTATGTCCAAAATAACGTGTTTGGTTTTTGTTTTTGTTTCTTTGGTTTTTTTTTTTGCAGCTGCCAGAATTTGTTGCAAAGTATTCAGAACTGAAACTGCAAAGTAGTGATTTTTCATTATTTATTTTTTAAAATATGAGAGCAAGGGCAATGAAGGCCTTTAAAGGCAAATGCAGTGAAAGAGGGTTGAGATCCTAATGTGTGTCCATCAACTGACCATGATTATTTCTTTGTGGTCAACCTGACACCAACTGCCCTGAGCAGTGAGTCACCAAGAGCAGCATGTTATCATCAGTTTTAGGTTATCTGTGGTGAGGAAGAAAAGCAAATTCCAGGCAGTGGTAAATCTAAGAAATTCTATCTGGAATGCATTTTATATGGCATGTGTGTATTTTTTCTTGGCAGAACTTACCTTCCTAATTATGTTTCCCTTAAGCTATCATTAAAATCAGTCTGCATTCCACAAACATACAGCCCTGACAGCAGAAGGAAGGCAGCCCATAAGCAACAGGGTAAGGTCTACCTCTATACCTGGAATTCATTGTGTGAAAATACTAAAATGAATCTCTGTATATAGATGTGTGTGTGTGTGAATGCACACACACATGTGCACACACAGGAGACTTCTAATCCTGTCGTGTAAGAAACAGTATCACAAAATGGCAAGGAAGTTGTCGCAAAACTTCCCTTCTTCAAAGCCCACAGATCAAGATCAAAAACCCTTTAGAAAAGTATCACGGGTCATCACTCATTTGCTTTATCTTTATTCTTTAACCCCATCATCAGCTTTTACCTGGTAGGACTGATCCTTGAAAACCTTTCTCTTTCCAACAATCCTGTGCTCTTTCTAGAATTCCTAATATTTCTTTCTAAAATGTCAAAGCAGAGTAAAATGTGTATTTAATTATGCACATGGGCACTCATCCTGAGAAATGGGTTTCTGTAGATTTTACTGATTAATGTTCAACTTCTAAGTCTCTTCGAACATTGATGAGTGAAAACTCAACCTGACATGAAAACTGAACTTGGACAATTATTTACATATTCTAACGACTCCTTCACCATTGGACAGATAACTCATGCAGTAACCAAGATCTAGCCACAAAATTTCCCAACACTAATTTCATCATCATCCTGAGTGACAGCGGTTGCTACTTCAAGGCATTTGGTATTGAGAAAATATTAAAAGTACTTCATTCTGATAGAATGAGTAAATTCCAGGACACATTTCCTTTGAACCATCCCCAAGCATTAACAATGATATTAATATGCAGTTATAAGGGGATCTTCCTAAATGCTCTGGTCAATGTCTTCTTCACTTCAGAAAATATGGAAACAAACTTCCAAAAATTAACCTTAACATGAACAGAGAGCATCATAATTGTGCACTCCAGGATTATAGACGTATAAAGTCAAACTGCTTCTCATTCAATTCAATGTTTGTTTCTTGAAAAATTACCTAATACAGGCAAAATGTAGTAAAAAGTATAAAATGTGGTACCACTAAAAAGCCATGACTTTAAAAAAGAAAACTGTATCCTTAGGGAATCCTCCTCTAAATACTTGAAGTTAAAACAAAAATAGTAAGACATAATATGTCACATTTTGTGTAAAAAAAAGAGGTAAAAAAGAAATATTCATATTTGATTTTGTGTGTGTTTGTATGTATACATATATAAAGAAACTTAGGAAGAGGATATATATAAACCACTAATAAGTTTATTAGTATATGAGGATAACTGGGAAGAATTAAAAGGAAAATGTTCACTCTATACCTTCATATATATTGGTTTTTAAACCCTATCAATAATTATCTACTTAAAATTTAAATTAGAAAATATTATATATCACTTGTCTTACTAGCGGGCTTAAATACCTATGTTATTAAAAATATCTTTCAGATTTTTTAGAAAAAAATATTAGGAGTTTTCCCGACTGGTGGTGTTGCAATGGATAGTGTCAACCCTGAATGCTGAGGTCTCTGTTTCAAAACTCCTATGGGCCACTGGCTTGAAAAGGGGCTGCTGGCTTGGCTTATGCCTCAGAGGTCAAGGCACATATGAGAAGCAGTCAATGCAAATGTACAACTAAAGTGAAGCAATGACAAGTTAATGCTTCTTTCTTCCCTATTTCTCTCTCCCCTCTTTCTCTTATTCAAAAAAGTAATAATAATTAGGAGTTTAAAATATTGGTCAGAGTAATGGCAGGGTAAGAAGCGATACCGATAAATCTAACCCAAAACTCAACAAGATCTTCAACCAGAAACAGAAAAACCTATACTTGGAGCCTCCAGATGCTTAAAGCTAAAAGAAGAACACAATAAAACCAAATTTAAACTGTGACAACAACAAAAAGAAAGAGGGGGAGAAGATGGAGATTAACAGTAGCAAAGGACGATGGAGTGCAAAAGTACTCACAAAATAGTGCACTACAATGAACAGGGTAGGGACTCTTTTCATTAATCAAAGGTAACCACCATTGAAAAAACCACCACAGAAGCACATGAGATAAAAAAGATAGCAACAGAGGAAAGATGTATGGAATACAACCAAATCAAAACAAAAGATAGAAAAACGAAAGAGAAGGATCAAACAAGACACAAAACTAACAGAAAGCAAGATATAAAATGGCAATAGGGAACTCACAAGGATCAATAATTACACTAAATGTAAACGGATTAAACTCACCAATAAAAAGGCACAGAGTAGCAGAATGGATTAAAAAAGAAAATCCAACTGTATGCTGCCTACAGGAAACTCATCTAAGCAACAAGGATAAAAACAAATTCAAAGTGAAAGGCTGGAAAACAATACTCCAAGCAAATAACATCCAAAAAAAAGCAGGTGTAGCAATACTCATATCTGATAATGCTGACTACAAGACAGCAAAAGTACTCAGAGACAAAAATGGCCATTTTATAATGGCTAAGGGGACACTGAATCAAGAAGACATAACAATTCTTAATATATATGCACCAAACCAAGGAGCACCAAAATATATAAGACAGCTACTTATTGATCTTAAAACAAAAACTAACAAAAATACAATCATACTTGGAGACCTCAATACACCGCTGATGGCTCTAGATCGGTCATCCAAACAGAGAATCAACAAAGACATAGTGGCCTTAAACAAAACACTAGAGAACCTGGATATGATAGACATCTACAGGACATTTCATCCCAAAGTGACTGAGTATACATTTTTCTCCAGTGTACATGGATCATTCTCAAGAATTGACCATATGTTGGGCCACAAAAACAACATCAGCAAATTCAGAAAAACTGAAGTTGTACCAAGCATATTTTCTGATCATAAAGCCTTGAAACTAGAATTCAACTGCAAAAAAGAGGAAAAAAATCCCACAAAAATGTGGAAACTAAACAACATACTTTTAAAAAATGAATGGGTCAAAGAAGAAATAAGTGCAGAGATCAAAAGATATATACAGACTAATGAAAATGACAATACGACATATCAGAATCTATGGGATGCAGCAAAAGCAGTGATAAGAGGGAAGTTCATATCACTTCAGGCATATATGAACAAACAAGAGAGAGCCCAAGTGAACCACTTAACTTCACACCTTAAGGAACTGGAAAAAGAAGAACAAAGACAACCCAAAACCAGCCGAAGAAAGGAGATAATAAAAATCAGAGCAGAAATAAATGAATTAGAGAACAGAAAAACTATAGAAAAAATTAATAGAACAAGGAGCTGGTTCTTTGAAAAAATCAACAAAATTGACAAACCCTTGGCAAGACTCACCAAGGAAAAAAGAGAAAGAACTCATATAAACAAAATCCAAAATGAAACAGGAGAAATCACCACGGACACCGTAGATATACAAAGAATTATTGTAGAATACTATGAAAAACTTTATGCCACTAAATTCAACAACCTAGAAGAAATGGATAAATTCCTAGAACAATACAACCTTCCTAGACTGAGTCAAGAAGAAGCAGAAAGCCTAAACAGACCTATTAGTAGAGAAGAAATAGAAAAAAACATTAAAAACCTCCCCAAAAATAAAAGTCCAGGCCTTGACGGCTATACCAGTGAATTTTATCTAACATTCAAAGAAGACTTGGTTCCTATTCTACTCAAAGTCTTCCAAAAAATTGAAGAAGAAGCAATACTTCCAAACACATTTTATGAGGCCAACATAACCCTCATACCAAAACCAGGCAAGGATGGCACAAAAAAAAAAAAAACTACAGACCAATATCTCTAATGAATACAGATGCTAAAATACTAAACAAAATACTAGCAAATCGAATACAACAACATATTAAAAAAATAATACATCATGATCAAGTGGGATTCATCCCAGAATCTCAAGGATGGTTCAACATACATAAAACGGTTAACGTAATACACCATATCAACAAAACAAAGAACAAAAACCACATGATCTTATCAATAGACGCAGAAAAGGCTTTCAATAAAATACAACACAATTTTATGTTTAAGACTCTCAACAAAATGGGTATAGAAGGAAAATATCTCAACATGATAAAGGCCATATATGATAAACCATCAGCTAACATCATATTAAATGGCACAAAACTGAAGGCTTTTCCCCTTAAATCAGGAACAAGACAGGGTTGTCCACTCTCTCCACTCTTATTTAATGTGGTACTAGAGGTTCTATCCAGAGCAATCAGACAAGACAAAGAAATAAAAGGCATCCATATCGGAAAAGAAGAAGTAAAGGTATCACTTTTTGCAGATGATATGATCCTATACATTGAAAACCCCAAACAATCCACAAAAAGACTACTAGAAACAATAAGTCAATACAGTAAGGTCGCAGGATACAAAATTAACATACAGTAGTCAATAGCTTTTCTATATGCCAACAATGAAAAAATTGAGAACGAACTCAAAAGAATAATCCCCTTCACGATTGCAACAACAACAACAAAAAAAAAATACTTAGGAATAAACATAACAAAGAATGTAAAGGACTTATATAATGAAAACTATAAACCATTGTAAAGGGAAATCGAAAAAGATATAATGAGATGGAAGAATATACCTTGTTCTTGGCTAGGAAGAATAAATATAATCAAGATGGCTATATTACCCAAAGCAATATACAAATTTAATGCAATTCCCATCAAACTTCCAATGACATTTTTTAAAGAAATAGAGCAAAAAAATCATCAGATTTATATGGAACTATAAAAAACCCCGAATAGCCAAAGCAATCCTAAAGAAAAAGAATGAAGCTGGGGGCATTACAATACCTGACTTCAAACTATATTATAGGGCCACGACAATCAAAACAGCATGGTATTGGCAGAAAAATAGACATTCAGACCAATGGAACAGAATAGAAAGTCCAGAAATAAAACCACATATATATAGTCAAATAATTTTTGATAAAGGGGCCAACAACACACAATGGAGATAAGAAAGCCTCTTCAATAAATGGTGCTGGGAAAACTGGAAAGCCACATGCAAAAGAATGAAACTGGACTACAGTCTCTCCCCCTGTACAAAAATTAACTCAAAATGGATCAAAGATCTAAACATGAGACCTGAAACAATTAAGTACATAGAAGAAGACATAGGTACTCAACTCATGGACCTGGGTTTTAAAGAGCATTTTATGCTGACCTGTGGTGGCGCAGTGGATAAAGCGTCGACCTGGAAATGCTGAGGTTGCCGGTTCGAAACCCTGGGCTTTCCTGGTCAAGGCACATATGGGAGTTGATGCTTCCAGCTCCTCCCCCTTCTCTCTCTCTGTCTCTCCTCTCTCTCTCTCTCTGTCTCTCCCTCTCCTCTCTAAAATGAATAAATAAAAAATAAAAAATAAATTTTAAAAAAAGAGCATTTTATGAATTTGACTCCACAGGCAAGAGAAGTGAAGGCAAAAATTAATGAATGGGACTACATCAGACTAAGAAGTTTTTGCTCAGCAAGAGAAACTGATAACAAAATAAACAGAAAGCCAACCAAATGGGAAATGATATTTTCAAACAACAGCTCAGATAAGGGCCTAATATCCAAAATATACAAAGAACTCATAAAACTCAACAACAAACAAACAAACAATCCAATAAAAAAATGGGAAGAGGATATGAACAGACACTTCTCCCAGGAAGAAATCCAAATGGCCAACAGATATATGAAAAGATGCTCATCTTCTTTAGCTATTAGAGAAATGGAAATCAAAACGGCAATGAGATACCACCTCACACCTGTTAGATTAGCCATTATTAGCAAGACAGGTAATAGCAAATGTTGGAGAGGCTGTGGAGAAAGAGGAACCCTCATACACTGTTGGTGGGAATGTAAAGTAGTACAACCATTATGGAAGAAAGTATGGTGGTTCCTCAAAAAACTGAAAATGGAACTACCTTATGACCCAGCAATCCCTCTACTGGGTATATACCCCAAAAACTCAGAAACCTTGATACGTAAAGACACATGCAGCCCCATGTTCATTGCAGCATTGTTCACAGTGGCCAGGACATGGAAACAACCAAAAAGCCCGTCAATAGATGACTGAATAAAGAAGATGTGGCACATATACACTATGGAATACTACTCAGCCATAAGAAATGATGACATCGGAACATTTACAGCAAAATGGTGGGATCTTGATAACATGATACGAAGCGAAATAAGTAAATCAGAAAAGGGGCTTTTGAAGATGGCAGCGGACTAGGCGGAAGCACAGACGCCCAGCTCTCAACACCAAACTGGAATACAAATCAATTCAGGAAAAATCAGCATGAAAAACCAACACTGAACTTCAAGAACAGCTCTCAAAAACCAAGGAGCAAAGAGGAAGACACAATAATCCTGGTAAGGAGTGCCTGAATCTCCTCTGCTTACGGGAACCGAAGGGGGGGGGGTGAGGCTGAGAGCCCAGAGAGGATTTCACAGAGGAAAAAGAGCAGAAACTACTGCTCACAGCCACTTACCTGGCGACCAGGGAGCAAGGTGGGTTGAAAAGACCAGCTTATCTCCCAAGTGGAAAGGACAAGGAGAGGGACTTACTGTGAGGGGCTAAGGTATGCAAGAAATGAAATAAAAAAGCTGACTCATTCGTGCTGGAGGTGGCCATAGCTGGGGGAGGGACTGAACCTTTCACAAAACAGAGCTGAAGTGCTTCCTGATCAGAGATCTCCGGACATCTTCCAGCTCCAATCAGCGCAACAAGACACAGCTGAAAACAAGAAGTGGGGAGGAGGGGCAGTAACTCAGGTCTCCATGGAGATCTGAGATACACCTCCCCCTACTGAAGCTGAGAAAAAACCCTGCCCACAGTGAGATTAGTTGGTGGAAGAGACCTGCAGCGTCTCAGGTTACACCCACAGCATTCCTGGTTACAGTTTCAAGGAAGCCCCCTGCTGAGATCAGTTAACAAGACTATCACCTGTTAAGAAAACAAACAAATCAAGACTTCAAAGCTGCCCAAATCCGAAAGCGGATTACAAATAATAGCTGATACCAACCCAAGAAGACCTAGAGATAACACAACTGAAAACTGGAGGCAGACAACACCAAGCCTAGACTCAACCAACTCTACAAATAAAACACCATAACGAGAAAACAAAGGAGTGCAACCCAAATGAAACCACAAGAGACACCTTTGAGAGATGAGCTGAGTGATATGGAAATAATCAAACTTCCAGATGCGGAGTTCAAAATAATGATTGTAAGGATGCTTAGGGATCTTAGAACAACAATGGAGGGGCAGTTTGAAAACCTAAATAAAGAAATAGCAAGTATAAAAAAGGATATTGAAATATTAAAAAAGAATCAGTCAGAGATGACAAATACAATATCAGAAATGAAGACCACAATGGAAGGAATTAAAAACAGGATGGATACAGCTGAGGATCGAATCAGCGAGTTGGAGGACAACTGGAATGAAGGAATGAAAGCAGAGAAGAAAAGAGAAAAGAGACTCAAAAAGTCAGAGGAAACACTTAAGAGAGCTCTGTGACAACATGAAGAGAAATAACATCCGCATCATAGGGGTTCCTGAAGAAGAAGAAAAAGAACAAGGTATAGAGACTTTGTTCAATCATATCATAACTGAAAACTTCCCTAATTAATGCAAGAGAAACTCTCACAAGTCCAAGAAGCACAGAGAACTCCATTAAAGAGAAACCCAAAGAAACCTACACCAAGACACATCATAATTAAAATACCAAAGCTAAGCGATAAAGAGAAAATATTAAAAGCTGCAAGAGAAAAAAAAAGTTATCACCTACAAAGGAGCCCCCATAAGGATGACATCCGACTTCTCAACAGAAACACTTGAAGCCAGAAGGGAATGGCAAGAAATATTCAAAGTAATGCAGAACAAGAACCTACAACCAAGACTACTTTATCCAGCAAGGCTATCGTTTAAAATCGAAGGAGAAATAAAAAGCTTCCCAGACAAAAAACAACTCAAGGAATTCATTACAACCAAACCAACGCTGCAAGAAATGTTAAGGGGCCTGTTGTAAACAGATCAAAGTTGGAAAAGAATATAGCAAAAAAAAGGAATACACCTTTAAAGAAGAAAATGGCAATAAAAACTACATATCAATAATAACCTTAAATGTAAATGGATTAAATAATCCAATCAAAAGACATAGGGTAGCTACGTGGATAAGAAAACAGGACCCATACATATGTTGTCTACAAGAGACACACCTTAGAACAAAAGACACACATAGATGGAAGGTAAAAGGATGGAAAAAAACATTTCATGCAAATGGAAATGAAAAAAAAGCTGGGGTAGCAATACTTATATCAGACAAATTGGACTTTAAAACAAAGGATATAGTAAGAGATAAAGAAGGCCACTACATAATGATAAAGGAAGTAATCCAACAGGAAGATATAACTATTATAAATATCTATGCACCTAATATAGGAGCACCCAAATATATAAAACAGAATTTGATGGATTTAAAGGGCGAAATCAACAGCAATACTATAATAGTAGGGGATTTCAATACCCCACTAACATCAATAGATAGATCCTCAAGAAAGAAAATTAACAAAGAAACAGCAGACTTATTGGAAACACTAGATCAACTCGATTTAATAGATATCTTCAGATCCTTTCACCCTAAAGCAGCAGAATATACATTCTTTTCAAGTGCTCATGGTACATTCTCTAGGATAGACCACATGTTAGGGCACAAAAGTGCTCTCAACAAATTTAAGAAAACTGAAATCATATCAAGCACTTTCTCCGATCACAACGGCATGAAACTAGAAATGAATCACAGCAGAAAAACTCAAAAATTCTCAAACACATGGAAACTAAATAGCAGGGTGTTAAATAATGAATGGGTTAAGAATGAGATCAAAGAAGAAATAAAAAAATTCCTAGAAACGAATGACAATGAGCATACAACAACTCAAAATTTATGGGACACAGCGAAAGCAGTGCTGAGAGGGAAGTTCATAGCACTACAGGCACACTTTCAGAAGCTAGGAAAAGCTCAAATAAACAACTTAACCCTGCATCTAAAAGAATTAGAAAAAGAACAGCAAGTAAAGCCCAAATGTAGTAGAAGGAAGGAAATAATAAAGATCAGAGCAGAAATAAATGACATAGAGGCTAAAGAAACAATACAGAGAATTAATGAAACTAGGAGCTGGTTCTTTCAAAAGGTAAACAAGATTGATGAACCTTTAAGTAGACTCACCAAGAAAAAGAGAGAGAGGACTCAAATAAATAAAATTAGAAATGAGAGAGGAGAAATAACAACTGACACAACATAAATACAAAATATTGTAAGAAAATACTATGAAGAACTGTATGCCAAAAAACTAGACAACCTAGATGAAATGGACAAATTCCTTGAAACATACAATCTTCCAAAAATCAATCTGGAAGAATCAGAAAACCTAAACAGACCGATTACAACAAAGGAGATCGAAACAGTTATCAAAAAACTCCCAACAAAGAAAAGTCCAGGGCCCGATGGCTTTACAACGGAATTCTACCAAATATTCAAAGAAGAACTAACTCCTATCCTTTTCAAACTATTTCAAAAAATTCAAGAGGAAGGAAGACTTCCAAGCTCCTTTTATGAGGCGAGCATAATTCTGATTCCAAAACCAGGCAAAGACAACACAAAGAAAGAAAATTATAGGCCAATATCTCTGATGAATATAGATGCTAAAATCCTTAACAAAATATTAGCAAACCGGATCCAACAATATATGGAAAAAATCATACACCATGATCAAGTGGGATTTATTCAGGAGAGGCAAGGCTGGTACAATATTCGTAAATCAATCAATGTGATTCATCACATAAACAAAAAGAAGGAGAAAAACCATATGATAATTTCAATAGATGCAGAAAAAGCATTTGATAAAATCCAGCATCCATTCATGATCAAAACTCTCAGCAAAGTGGGAATACAGGGAACATACCTCAACATGATAAAAGCCATCTATGAGAAACCCACAGCCAACATCATACTCAATGGGAAAAAATTAAAAGCAATACCCTTAAGATCAGGAACAAGGCAGGGGTGCCCCCTTTCACCACTCTTATTTAACATGGTCCTGGAAGTCCTAGCCACAGCAATCAGACAAGAAGAAGAAATAAAAGGCATTCAAGTTGGAAAAGAAGAAGTAAAACTATCATTATTTGCAGATGATATGATATTGTATATAGAAAACCCTAAAGTCTCAGTCAAAAAACTATTGGACCTGATAAATAAATTCGGCAAAGTGGCAGGATATAAAAATCAATACTCAGAAATCAGAAGCATTTTTATACACCAACAATGAACAGTCAGAAAGAGAAATTAAGGAAACAATCCCCTTCACAATTACAACCAAAAAAATAAAGTACCTAGGAATAAACTTAACCAAGGAGACTAAAGACTTGTACTCGGAAAATTACAAAGCATTGATAAAAGAAATCAAGGAAGATACAAACAAGTGGAAGCATATACCGTGCTCATGGTTGGGAAGAATAAACATCATTAAAATGTCTATATTACCCAAAGCAATCTATAAATTCAACGCAATACCAATTAAAATACCAATGACATACTTCAAAGATATAGAACACATATTCCAAAAATTTATATGGAACCAAAAGAGGACACAAATAGCCTCAGCAATCTTAAAAAAGAAGAATAAAGTGGGAGGTATCACACTTCCTGATATCAAGTTATACTACAAGGACCTTGTACTCAAAACAGCCTGGTACTGGCATAAGAACAGGCATATAGATCAATGGAACAGAACAGAGAACCCAGAAATAAACCCACAGTTGTATGGACAACTGATATTTGACAAAGGAGGTAAGGAAATACAATGGAGTAAAGACAGCCTCTTTAACAAATGGTGTTGGGAAAATTGGACAGCTACCTGCAAAAAAATGAAACTAGATCACCAGCTTACACCACTCACAAAAATAAACTCAAAATGGATAAAAGACTTAAATGTAGGCCGTGAAACCATAAGCATCTTAGAAGAAAACATAGGCAGTAAGCTCTAGGACATCTCTCGGAGCAATATATTTGCTGATTTATCTCCACAGGGAAGTGAAATAAAAGACAGGATAAACAAATGGGACTATATCAAACTAAAAAGCTTTTGCACAGCTAAAGACAACAAGAACAGAATAAAAAGACAAACTACACAATGGGAGAACATATTTGACAATACGTCTGATAAGGGGTTAATAACCAAAATTTATAAAGAAATTGTAAAACTCAACACCAGGAAGACAAACAACCCAATCTAAAAATGGGCAAAAGTGATGAATAGACATTTCTCCAAAGAGGACATACAGATGGCCAATAGGCATATGAAAAAATGCTCAACATCACTAATCATTAGAGAAATGCAAATTAAAACCACAATGAGATATCACCTCACACCAGTCAGAATGGCGCTTATCAACAAAACAACACAGAATAAGTGCTGGCGAGGATGTGGAGAAAAGGGAACCCTCCTGCACTGCTGGTGGGAATGCAGACTGGTGCAGCCACTGTGGAAAACAGTATGGAGATTCCTCAAAAAACTGAAAATCGAACTGCCTTTTTACCCAGCTATCCCACTTTTAGGAATATACCCCAAGGACACCATAGAACGGCTCGAAAAGGAGAAATGCACCCGCATGTTTGTGTCAGCATTGTTCACAATAGCGAAGATCTCGAAACAGCCCAAGTGTCCATCAGAGGACGAGTGGATTAAAAAGCTTTGGTACATATATACTATGGAATACTACTCAGACATAAGAAATGATGACATGGGATCATTTACAATAACATGGATGGACCTTGACAACATTATACGGAGTGAAATAAGTAAATCAGAAAAAAAAAAAAAAAAAAAAAAAAACTAAGGTGAATCCATACATAGAAGGGACATAAAAATTAGACTCAGAGACATGAACAAGAATGTGTTGGCAACAGGGGCGGGAGGTTGGGGGAGGAGGGAGGGGGTGAAGAAGGAGAGAGGGGTTAGGGGAGGGGAGGGGCACAAAGAAAACCAGATAGAAGGTGACAGAAGACAATTTAACTTTCGGGGAGGGGTATACAGCACAATCAAATGTCAAAATAATCTAGAGATATTTTCTCTCAACATATGTACCCTGATTTATCAATGTCACTGCATTAAATTTAATAAAAAAAAAAATCAGAAAAAACCAGGAACTGCATTATTCCATACGTAGGTGGGACATAAAAGTGAAACTAAGAGACATTGATAAGAGTGTGGTGGTTACGGGGGGGGGGGGGGGAGGGGGGAATGGGAGAGGGAAAGGGGGAGGGGGAGGGGCACAAAGAAAACAAGATAGAAGGTGACAGAGGACAATCTGACTTTGGGTGATGGGTATGCAACATAATTGAACGACAAGATAACCTGGACTTGTTATCTTTGAATATATGTATCCTGATTTATTGATGTCACCCCATTAAAAAAATAAAATTATTAAAAAAAATAATTAGGAGTTTAAAAGTAGGAACTAAATTTGTAAAGTGTATCATAGAATGCTGAATTATGGGTTTTTTTTCCCCCACTAAGTACTAAGTTGGAAGAATTTCACCAGTGCTTTTTTCTTATTTCAAAAAAAAAGATAAAGTTGTATTTGGTAATTTGGCATTTCCTTGAGTGATAATACATGCACAGACAAGACCTTCTATAATAGATACTCTTATTGACATATTATATTCTCAGTTATGCAAATAGACATATTCTACACAAAAGGGAAATAATTTTGTGTAATACCATCTACACCTATTTTTATTTTGGTCCTATAGTCACAAGTGATAAATTTTACTTTACATATAAACAGATTTCTAATACTCAGAAACTAAAGTCAAAAGATACAAGACAATGCTTTGCACTCTTCCTTTTATCAGAATAATAGATGCTAATTACCATTCTTGAAAGCAGATATAAATTTAAGAGTCCCAAAATGCTTTTTCTTAAGGTAGAGAGTGGGTGAAGTGTTTGAAAGAAAAAAGAATTTAAAAGTGACTTTGTAAAACACAAACCCTTCACATGCTATTTATTAACTGAGGCTTTGGAAAAGTCAGTTCTCCTAACATAGCTTTTATTCTACCTCATACTGTGAACTCTTAAGGTTTTAAAATATCCAACTTGCCTTTATTCTTTTTTTGGGGGGAGAAGGGGGTAAGCCTGCCAACTGGATAAAAGCCAAGAGTTATCCAGTCAGACCTGAATGGAAAAATCTACTATTTGTTTATTTCATAGTTCAAGTTCAAAAGCAAGAACCAATTTAAATAATAAAAGAGTAACAGAAAAAAAATTCAAAGAAAGAAAACAAATCAGTAAGAATCCAGAAGAACCTTCAAGAATATTTAATTCGGAAAATGTTATTGGTGTAGAGAAATTGACTGAAAGAAAAACAGCTGGGAAGAGTTCAGGTTTTAAATTAAAAACAATCTAACAAGGTCTATGGGGATAACTCTTTGAGCCACATTTTGGAGACCAGATTCATTTCTACCAAGTAAAAGTAATAGCAGTCTAAGCTATAAAGGAAATTCCTCACAACTGAGGTAGTTACTAAGTATCAGCACATTTTCCAAGTTTTCACAAGGCAGCTTAGCTATTTACAATCCATTTTCCCTCATACATAAATGGAGTGCCTTTTCAATTTTATGTGATTTGTTAAAAAAAAAACAACACTTATACACACCAGCCAGAATATGCCTATTTTATTAACATCATGCTTTAATAAATAACTGGCTACTTCTAATAAAATTAAGCCTCTGTTTACAACAGCCCCAATATCCATTTTGACCATTATGCAGAATTTGGTGTAAAAAATTGAATGAAATGTAGACCCTGAGCTAGCAAGTAATTATGTTTCTATATAAAAATAGAGAATTACTCTTACAACTGAAGATTGAACAACACAAACAACCTCTCCGTGGGTTTTTACTTCAGTAGAATTTGTTGGGATCTTAATGGCTGTCTAAAGCAGGAAGAGACTTGCAGAATCTTCTTCTTTCTGAAGACTTTTGGAAACTCCTTTTAAAGTGATTTGTTACATTCTCCTAGTTTAATGAGCTGTCATTTGGTAAGTACACAAGGAACGTTAACGTTTCCTAAGGGGCCAAGGCAGTTGCTGGTCTTTGACCTGGGACAACAGATATGGACTTTGCCAGTTTACCACGTGGCTAAGGGTCACCACTAAGATGTAGTCTTCTGAATTCTACCTACTCCCACTCCCTCCCCTCCAAAACAAAACAAAACTAAACTAAACAAAACAAAACAAAAAAAAAAAACAAGAAAAAAAAACAAGAAAAGATGAAAAAATCTGGACACTAAGATCTCCCAAAAGTGGGCTTCTTGGTTGATAGGTAGCACACAGCTATGAACCACTGAACGAAAGTTCTTTGCCTTTCTGATCAGAGGGGCCTGAGCAAAAAAAAAAAAAAAATTCGAATAAGACACCTTAGACTTCTTTATAAAATCTGATATCCCAAAATGAATGCAAATACAAATGCACAAAAACTTTGCTCAAGTGTTAATACTATTTCCTCAGCACAGACCATACACACCCCAGTTCTACCTAGTCCCCAGCAGACAGCTCTCTCTGTATGGCTGAGTTTGAAATCTGGAACACTGTTACGAGGGGGATCAAATGAGATAGTTGGTCACTTATTTCTGCTATTGGGATATCAATTCAAAGAGGGTCAGGTGTGGACATGAAGACCAGCATACAATGGTTTGCATACCTGCCTGGATGATTAAAAAAAAAAAAAAGTAAAACCCACCTCTAAACAAAATGTGAACATGTGATAACTGGGATATCCTATATGGCTTTATATCTTTCAGGGAAAATTTATTAAGAATGTTCTAAATGAGTTACACTAAGTGGGTTCAAGAAATGAACCTATATGTAATCTTACTTTATGCAGTTCACCACAACCAGAATGAGTTGTCTGCAGTCTCTTCCAGTCACTAGGTACAAATGAAACAGAACATTCTTCTTTCATTGATGCTTGAATACAACCTGACAAGTGGATTAGAAACCTCTTGTGCCTTCACATTCTGTCTAATGTAAAAAAAAAAAATCCACCTCTTCCTCTCTCCAGATAAGGCAAGTAAAACAACAGGGATAAATGGAAATTTTACTGCTTATTGGGCTTTTTCTTTTAATAAGATAACATGATAAATAAAACCTGCTTCTGTACAGCTATTTAATATTTCAGAAATACGTACATGTTACATGCCAAAAAGGACCCTGGTTTTCTTGTAGGAAACAAGGTGAAATCATAATTGAAGGAAAAAAAACTCCACAAACAAAAACAAACAGTAAAGAAAAACAAGAGTGGTAAAATCACAAATGCACAACTACAGTTCTGCACCTACACTGCTAGCCACATTTAACATGATTGTGGGGAAGCAGGAACTTACTTTATGTACAAGTCCTTTTTCCTCACAAAACTGAATGAAAGAAGTTAAGGTCAGAATTTCTTAAACCAGTGGCCACATAGTAAAAATTGTACATTTTTGTCCATTTGTTTGAAAAGCAAAGTCACTACGATGATATAAAAGTGATAACCGGTGCACTTTTTAACTTTTGATCATGAACACATATTCTCTAATATTGAGAATTATCTCCACTCTCTCTGCATAACCAGAACCAAGATGCAGAAGACAGTGAGGAGGTAGGGCTGAGCCCGAACACGGGCTCCAGCATGACTGGCATTATCGTTGGCATTCTTCGCAGAGTGGTCAGTTGTGTTATACTCAAGCTCCGAAGGGCAATGCTGATACTCACATCCACTTCCACTTCCTTCTCCACTGCTTTCATCATCTATTTAAAAAACACAACAAAACAAAAAACAGAATAGACATTTCATTCCACTTGTTAACATCACAAGGTGCACAAGATCAATTTGTACTTTTGAACTGCAGATGCTTACTGATATCAAAGAAGTCCACATCATTTCCATTGTAAGCATTCTTCATTTTACTGGTCATAACCCGAAGAGCCATAATTTGACGAAGGATCAGTACATCCGGTTTGCTGGTATCAACCTGGACCTCTGGATTATTGACCTGATTGGCTAATCCATTTCCTGTCACTGCAAACAGGTACCTGGGATGAGAAATGACACCACTGAGATCATCAATAAAACAAAAAGTTACAAAAGACCAAAGACTTCTGCCTGGATTCTAGTATTTGCACTTAGTACAATTAACTTCCATTTCTATATGAACTTGAATTTCTCCTTTTCCTGGGTATATACATCTTTTTTCTCCAACTTGACAATGACTTTTTCTTTTTTTTTTTTTTAAGCAAGAGACAAAGAGGGAGAGACAGAAAGAGGGACAGATAGGGACAGACAGACAGGAAGGGAGAGATATGAGAAGCATCAATTCTTCCTTGTGGCATCTTAGTTGTTCATTGATTGCTTTCTCATATGTGCCTTGACGAGGGGGCTTCAGTCGAGCGAGTGACCCCTTGCTCAAGCCAGCGACCTTGGGGTTTCGAACCTGGGTCTTCTGTGTTCTAGGCTGACATTGTATCCACTGTGCAACCGCCTGACCTTTTTGAAAGCTATCCATTTTGCAGAGGTTGGTGGGTTAGAGGAAAGTACTGCCAATGTGGGTATTTAAGTTGCTGACTGTGCAGGGGAGGAAAACAGGCTATCATCAAATAAGAGAATTGATCTGGTGCTTTTTTAAAATTTTTTTTAAAATTTTTTATTTATTCATTTTAGAGAGGAGAGAGAGACAGAGAGGGAGAGAGAGAGAGGAGAGAGAGACAGAGAGAGAAGGTGGGGAGGAGCTGGAAGCATCAACTCCCATATGTGCCTTAACCAGGCAAGCCCAGGGTTTTGAATCGGCGACCTCAGCATTTCCAGGTCAACGCTTTATCCACTGCGCCACCACAGGTCAGGCTTTATTTTATTTTTTTTAATTTTTTTGATCTGGTGCTTTATAAGGTCAAGCCCCTCGGCAAAGAACCACAGGTATTAAATACTTTTTAAATGATACTATTGAGAGTGGTTGGAGCTCAAATGCCAAAATATGACTACTATCAAAATTTTTGACCCAGTACAAATAGCTGGGTACTTTCCCAATATTTCTATGGTAAAGCCAATTCCTAAGAAAAGTCTAAGAATCCTTCCATGTTGTTGCTACCTACCTTGAATTGCTTCTAGATTGACAACTTAGAAAACCCTCTCTGAAGGTTACCCAAACATCTAGGAAGGGAGAGATTATAAATCCATCCTACGGAAGCCAACCTGCTTTTGCCTTTTCCATTCCAACAGTCATCCTCATTGCCATTGCCCGCAGCCATCCTCTCGTCATTGCAAACATTGCTAGGAAGAGAGGACCAGAACTTCTTAGCCTGTTTCAGTTTCTCCTTGACATCAGTAACCTGATTCAGAAAAACAAGAGACAGAGGCCTCTGTAAAACAACACAGAACTACCTTATAGATGTGCCTTTTGATCATTCCTACAGTATCTCCAGAATGTCATGCAAGTCATTTTCATCTTTAGTCACTAGAGAAAAGTAAAGATCAAACTCATACTTAAGAGCTACAGAATCATTCAAATGAATGAACAATTGAAATATTCTTAAGGAATTGCCTGGACATCTTCATTGTGACTACCGTCTGAGGCCCACCAGGTTCCATTCCCTGCAGATACAACACACAGTCTCCTCACAGGCCATCTCTAGTCAGGATAAAGCTTATATATTGTCCACTCTGTGAAACTTGCCTTATGCTGCACCCCGCCCCAACTCTAGGTTCCCTGCTACTTCTATATTTAAAGTGTACTGTGGTGTATAAAGCAGGTTGCTTACATATTCTTGTCCTTTGCCCATCCTATTAATCACTATACATCACCTTAGTTGGTGAGCTGGAATGTCTGCACTTCCCTTTCTCTTGGGTTTTTTAGAACAGGGACCTGTCTGATTCCTCAGAGCCACCGTGTAACTAGCCTCGAGATGGGCTCATAGCAGATGCTTTGTAAAAACATGGTGAAACAACAGGGGGTTTTGAGATGTAACTTATTGCATCATATTGCCTAGACTATGTATGAAGGGGAGAGACAGATTTACTGACATGCACATTCAATGTGCTTTAATAGTTTCACCTGAAAGACCCATACTTGCAAGCCTTCCAACTAAAAATACATTGGAGCAAATATTTTCAGTTTTTTATCATTAAACATGGCCGTTCCTGACAAAGTGCTTACCAGTTGGTCCAAACTAGTTCCAGCTGCTGTGGTTGGGCGTTCCTCGGGGTGATATGGTCTGAAGCGAGCACTGAAGGAACTTTCAGAGACTGAACGGGAAATTCGTCCAGCTGGGAGGGGCTTAGGAGGTCCACAGCCCTGAAAAACCTGCATTGGAGAAAGTGTGATCATATTAGAGAAGTCACATCACCAGCTGGAGGGGGCCCCCTGGCTCTCCTTTCCATTAATGCTGCTCTCTTTACCTTCTGAGACACTTGCACACTATTGTCCTGCATGTTCATAATAGCATCAGATATCTTCACGTCGATGGGATCCATGACCGATTCAATGTTGAAAGGGCCCTCTAGCCTCTCTGCCACCATCAGCATGGCATCTAACATAAGGTTTGGGGAAGAATAATATAGCATAAAAAGTCAATCATCCTTAGTTCATCCTTAAGTCATTAGTCTAATTATTTTACTGTCTTTGTTTACTATAGAGATAGGATGAAGGCATACATCATAATTAATTTATGTTTTTATATCTATTTCTATTACACAAAGCTGCAAAAGTCACTATGTATTGCCAGCTCTCTAAAATATGAAGTGGCCAGATGAATGCTTCATTTTAGCTAGAAAACCTAATCGGGAATCTTCTATTATACTGATTATTCATTCCTTCCTGTCTTAGTGGCTGTCATGGTAAGGCTTGGGGTTAGCTCCCAGCTGGCAAACCAAAGGCTGGAGGCACAATAGCATGCCAGTTCTCCCAGGCTTCCTAGGATCTTTTCATTTCAGGTTCTATTTACAAGAGTTAAAAATATACGTCAGTTAAAGTCTTGGCATTGAAATTCTTTACTTTTTTTTTTTACATGAAACCCATTCAGATTCCTGAGTGCACAATTAGAAAATACAAATACAAGTAGCCCAAGGAATTCTGACTGCTTTAAATAATAAAATTTTGAAAAATGCAATGTTTAGAATAAGAAAAACTTCCCATTTCAAATAAAAGGGCCCTGATTTCTTTTCAGGCAAAAGCTGTACCTCAGCTCTTTGGGTGAAGGCCGGTATGAGAGGCAGGACACAGGACTGTGTACCCACAGTATACAGCTGCACTGTGACTCTGCAAGTCACTTGACCATGTGGAAGGAGTCTGGAATATTTCAGTACACATTGAGTCTCAAACCAAATATGCTATGCTTGTCTTCTTGCCATGTATGTTTGTTGAGACTATGAGATTTGGTATTTTGGCCTGATATTTATTATTCAAAATTAGATGAAATTGGAAATGTAATCATGTTCTCTCCCCTTTATACACTAGTCTTTAAAGTATAGCAGGAAAAGGATAGTTAGGCCCACATTATCCATGGCCTCCAGGTAGTCCAGGATGAAGAGCTCATTTCCAGAAGATTGCTTCTACCTAAGAGTCCTACTGAAAAGAGTTCCAGCATCACCGTATCAATGAAAGCAAATATGGTCATCAAGCTTTCACCTTCAACCTGGAACAACTGCAACACAGCATTTTAAAACAAAGGGTCATTTCTTTAAACTACAATTCCAATGTCACAAACCGCAAATAGATTTCTGTGAGATGTAATTTTTTTTAGAAGTAATAACAAATGAAGTTTCAGATTGCATTGTGGTAAGCACCAATAAAGTGACACTTCCAACCTCTAAGTAAAGGCTGCCAGCCTGAATATACCATTGTACCAGATGAGAGAAAAAATGCTTTTGATGTGCTAGCAAAAGGAGACTTTTGTAAACAAGCAGAGCACAACTTAAATGTGTTCATCACTGTCAGAGCAGCAGGGCTGCCACATACAGAAAGCACATTCTTTCGTTGTGGAGAAGTCAGCCCTTGCTCCAAATAAAAATATTATGAATAGACAGATGATAAACATCCAAAAATGAAGAATTTAAACAGAAAAAAGTGCATTTTGTAGCTACTTATTCCCCTAGTGGTGAGGAAAGGCCAGATCACTAATGTGTTTGGGAAAGACTGAAAGGAAACATAAATCCCAATTCACTGGCTGTTTGGCGTCTTTGTAAACCCAGAGCCGGCCGGCCATCCACAAGGGTCTGGGAATGGAGAGTGAAGTTAGGCCTTTGTTGGGGCCGGTGCCATGGCGTTGCATGTTACATGGCTGAAGAATGTGAATGAAGGCACATTCTGCCTGTGGCCTGCAGCCCAGGAGCCAAAGCTGTTCCTAACCTCTGGGGAAAGTCATGATTACTTATCAATTGGGAATTTCCTTGCAGCAGCCAGCCCTAATTACAAGAGCCAAGCAAGATCCAAAGATGGTTGGTTTGGAGTCTTGGTTTTCCTCTGGTTGGGCCACGGGCCCCATTTACATTTGACTGTCTGCCGTCCGCCACGAACTGGCTGGTGTGTCCACTAGCAATCCCAATACCCCAATGCTAAAATTCTCACTGGAAGCAACATGACATCAACAGGGTTGGCTAGGAGTCTGACAATAGAAACACTACTACAATATGTGACGGAGAACAAGTGATGCCTAAGCACAATTTATGACTCTAAAGAAATTGATGTTTTTGGTTGGGGGGTCAGGAAGAGTATTCAAACTAAAGGTTTCCTAGAACCAACCTCTTACAAAATGAAGTCCAAAGTGTTTCAAATATTTGGATCCACCTGGATAAAGACTGACAATACTTTCACAGATGCAGTTAAAGAGAGGAAAGAGCGGGCATGGCAACCAGAAGGCAGATTTGGAAAAGTCATCCTAAATCTCTGGAAGGGTCTAGTCCAACGGCAGGATTTCAGTGCGCAGGCCCTCAGCACTGAGCTGCTACCCCTTGCCCTACCCCCATCCCCCAGCAACAAAGCCATCCCTTCTCACTACAGAAAGTGATTCCTTTTGCACTGAGTCTCACCACTGGACTGGAAGAACAAATGTAGTTTCCCAACTTAACCCGAAGATCTGATTTAAAGAAGTGTGGGGGGGAAACCTTTGACCATTTATTTATTAACTACAATCATTTAACAAGGCAAGAAAAATTCCTTGCAAAGAAATAAAAAGAACTTATAGCACATATAGCAGAGGCATATAAATTGGGACTGAATTCTGCAACGACATAGCAAATTAATTAGACCCTTGTGAAAATCCATGAAAAAAGCACTGGAGATTAACAATGTCTATTATTTCTGGCCTTTCATATCAGCTTATTAAAAATAAAGAAAAAATACCAATTAAACATGAAATTTAGATACAGTTATATACCTCATCCCTCTAAATTAAAGTATCATTAAAAATAACCAAGGAAAAATGATTCAAAAATCTCATCAATTTCTATTTGTGTTTAATTTTATTTCTTGAAAGAAAGCAAATTAACTTTTAAAATATACAAAAACAACAGCAGCAACTTAACTCCTTTTAGGGTACCTTGTTGAAAACATTTATTAAGCAAACCTACTATGGTTTTGATTTGATAGGGACCTGCAAACTCTTGGGAAAATATATACAAAAATTTGTATTTTAATACAGGCATATGAGTTATAGTTTTGGTCAGAATATTGGAATAACAGATAGATTAGTGCAAGGGGCAAGCCCCTCTGCACCTTGTTCCTGAGGTGTCCGTAGAAAAGTTGATCACTGTCACCATATATTTTAATATCATGTGGCGAATTCTACTCCTTTGTCCAGAAAATTAGTATGCTGTAAGTTATATGGGAAAGGGAAAGGTAAACTAACTTTTAAAAAAATAAATTCATCAAAAATAAATTGCAAACATGATACATGGGTATGAGGGTGAGAGTGGATTTAAAAAGAAAAAGAAAAAACATCAATATTAAATCTGTAAATGCCTTGGACTTTTATTTACATGGGAAACATTGTTTTATCTTTTTATTTTATTTTATTTATTCATTTTTTAGAGAGGAGAGAGAGAAAGGGAGAGAGAGAGACAGAGAGAGAAGGTGGGGAGGAGCTGGAAGCATCAACTCCCATATGTGCCTTGACCAGGCAAGCCCAGAGTTTCGAACCGGTGACCACAGCATTTCCAGGTCGACGCTTTATCCACTGCACCACCACAGGTCAGGCCTACATGGGAAACATTTTAAAGCAACACTCTCTCCCATGGCTTCCTTCTGGGCATGATACGCCATTTATGCGTGTATGTCTTTGCTAGTCTCACACCTTCCCTTTCATAGGATTCTTCTGTTCTGTGTGTAGAAGTCTTCCTCCCTTCCCCAGGTCTTCTAGCTTTGAGCTATTTAGGCTACAATTGTGTGAAAGTGCTTAATATTCACATCTTTTTTTAAAAATATTTTATTTATTGATTTTTTAGAGAGAGAGGAGTGAGAGAGAGAGAGACAGAGAGAGAGAGAAGGGGGAGGAGCAGGAAGCATCAACTCCGATATGTGCCTTGACCAGGCAAGCCCAAGGTTTCGAACCGGCGCCTCAGTGTTCCAGGTCGACGCTTTATCCCACTGTGCCACCACAGGTCAGGCAATATTCACATCTTTTTTATTCCTGTGTCAGTGTTCTCAAGAATCTGTTGGAGTCGATTTATTGATGTACTTTCAAACAGTTAACATGGCAATTAGCTCTCATGAAGACTAAAAAGCATTTCCCATTGCCGATTCCCCCCCACCAAAAAAAAAAAAAAAGATAGCAAATTGCATATATGTTCCCAAAATGTGGACAAATAAGTGAAAAATAGGGACTTATAATGACACTCAAATTCTGCAATTATGCAAATATCACTTGAGGATGGGGAAAATCTGAGTTTGTCTGTATGAGATATTAGTATCTGTGCGAGGCTTCACTAGGCTCTTAGCATTAGAAGCTTCAACACTGAGGTTTCAGGGCTAACATGCGTGGTAGGTAGGGATCAGGAGAGTAGATGACTGGACATTTCAATCGTCCTTAATTTGCCCTTCTCCACAAATCATAATGAACCTTCTCAGAAACTGGCCACTTCACTTACATTGCTGTCTGGGTTCCAGTAAAGATTTTGTAGGTTTTAAGTATATGTGACACTATTTACCTCTAAAATTATCAAGAGAGATGGTTTTCCATTCTCACCAGAGCAGTCAGTTATTGCTAAATCCTCTATAGAAAGAGAACCCCTAAATTTCTACAGTCAGATTTCACCTGATTCAAATATCCAATAAGTATCTGGCCAATTTGCAGCAAATTTGGTTTCGGTGTAAGAGATGTAACATATTAAAAGCTACTTTCAGCCTGACCTGCAGTGGTGGAGTGGGTAAAAGTATCTACCTGGAACACTGAGGTCACTGGTTCGAAACCCCAGGCTTCCCTGGTCAAGGCACATATAGGAGTTGATGCTTCTGCTCCTCCCCCTTCTCTCTCTCTCTCAATCTCTCTCTCTCTGTCTCCTCTCTCTAAAATGAATAAATAAAAATATTTTTTTTAAAAAAGCCACTTTCACAACACAGTGATGACTGTACGCCAGCATTTACCTGGATACAAACCTCTGATGCATGACTAAAACTAACCTTTAGGAGGGAAATGTCAAAACATCACTTTCTCATTATTAAAACTTGATATTCACTGTCTAATTTCTTCAGAAATGTCACCATTAGTTCATGGGAATATTTACTTGCACAATGGTATGAACTTTGAATACAGTTAAAACTCTGGCAAACATTAACTAACAAACAGAAATTTTATAGCTGACAATTAACAATACTCCTCATGGCAGGAAGCTGAGCTATTCCCAGTGACACAAATACAGTAGTCTCTTGCTCACCTATGAAATTGTTCCACTCCGAATCAAGATCTCCTTGGTTGGCTAAACAGCCTCTCATGATGTTCGAACAGTAGTTGTAACATGGCTTCACAGTCACCAGACCCTGGCAGTGAGAGCAGTAAATCATCTTCAACAAGGCGTGTGTGCACTGGGCTGTGGGATTTACCTAATTTAGGAGGAGAAAGAGACAGTGTTGGGGGCAAAGATATACAAAGAAATTGCGAGTCTATCAATTTGACCTTGAAGGCTTGGTCATGAACATAACCTGAGAATGAACTGTGCTGGATCACATTCAGCAAGCCAGGCCTGCTTCCTGAAGAGGTGAAACGGAGCAAGGTAGATAAAAAGGCGTGTGCTGGGCAAAGGGGTGGGAAGACAGGGAAGAACACTGCATTACCTTAAATAATCAAACTCTATGTATCTCCTACCCTGTAAACTCTCATCCCTCCCCACTGTCTCTCAATCTCTTTCTCTCTCTCAAATACACACTCACTCTCACTCATGTTAAATGGCTCAATATTTCAAGGTCTTTTTAAAAATAACTTTCAAGGATCATCCATAATCCACAGTAGTAGAGGCTACCTTTCTCTGCCTACTGTGCATGGGCTGCTATGGCCTCCACCCTCACTGTGTTTGCCTTGCCAGACTGGAACACAAGCACATCTTTGTTTTCCAGAACATAAACTACCAGACTGCCTTTGAAACTAAATGTCCCAATCAAGGTTTTAGAAGGATACCTAGTATATACACTGTCCTATGCCTATAGCTGTGCAGGAGGTAAAATTAATGTACTATATAAGAAAAATATGAGTAAATTTATTAAACATAGGTTTCTGTGAGCGTCTTCCAAGGCCTGTAAAGCACAGAGTCCTCAGGGAATACCCGATGAAAGACGTGGGACTTCAATTACATTTTGAAGAAGGGGTTGGATTTAAGTGATCAGGAAAAACATCCAATTCAAAAGAATGAAATGAGCCTAACCAGGCAGTGGCACAGTGGATAGAGCATCATCCTGGGATGCTGAGGACCCAGGTTTGAAACACCAAGGTTGCCGGTTTGAGCAAGGGATCACTGGCTTGGCTGGAGCCTCCTGCTCAAGGCACACATATATGAGAAAGCAATCAATGAACAATTAATGTGCCGCAATGAAGAACTGATGCTTCTCATCTCCCTTCCTGTCTGTCTGTCCCTGTCTGTTCCTCCATCTCCAAAAAAAAAAAAATTGAATGAACAAAAGCTGCAAGAAAATGTACCAAGCACATATCATGGCATATTAGAATGGGGTTGAAGAATTGTGGGAAATAAAGTTGGATACATAGGAAGAAGTATGTGAGTGTGGACAGAATTTAAAGGTGTTTCAACACCAGGCAGAAACAAGACAACATATTACAGGGTTACTAGAAGTTCATGAGGAAAGGAAGCAGCTATGGGGAAATCAGTACTAACCCAGATTGGGCTGGCTGCCCTATGCAGAGAAATGAGACTAAGTTTCTTCTTCCTACTTCCATAAGGTGAAGTTGTCTTGGGCATAGAATTGCTAATATCATTTTGTCATTCATTTCTATCTTCTGAGAAAGGATCACAACTAGGTATCACATACTGGCAGCTAACCAAAGGTTCAGGTCTTCTCATTCTCTCTGCTCCACCCTCCTCTTTTGGAGTCCATATCACAGGATTAGTGTACTCCTCTCTATCAATACTAACCAGTTCTACAAACACAGACTTTGGAAAGCAGATACCAGTGCAGGGAACAGATGTTGGGATGCAGGGCAGTCCAGCAGTGCACTTCACCTGCTCTGGGTGTGTCAGTGGACACCACTTATCAAAAGCACCCTGAGTAACAGAAATGGGGTGGATAGCACTGTTAGGAAAAAAGTGAACCCCCGTGGAAGGTCCTACATGATGCACATGCATGCATACCCTTTTATCTGAAAAGGAACTCTAGTCTAAAGGGGGGGGGTAACAACAAGATGGTTATAATATACACTAAAATCAACACTCCCTACAAAGAGTTAGGATATTTTCCATAATTTTAACCAATCCCAAATGTTTTCCTAGGCACTAAATTAGTCCTTTTGACTACATATTACTACTGTACAGTAAAATCTTAGCTAAGCAATACCCTGGAGAAATGGCCATTCTAGATAACCAGATCATCTGGATAGCTATAAGTTCATTCCTTTAAATAAGTCACAAATAGTTAGGACTTTGATACTAGCTCACCCCCTCATTTTACAGGTGAGTAAAAAGGCCTGGAAACAGGAGCTGAATGGAGAATCATAGGATCCATAGAAATCTTAGAACTGAAACAGGTCTTAGAGATCACTGAGAACGGCTCTCACATTTAAGGGATAAGAAAACCAAAGCCAAAGAGATGAACTGAGTTGCTGACAGCCACCTGATACATTTTATTCTAGTACTGCACCTTATCAAACCTTTGTGACAAGAATGTTTCACAGATGTATTATGTTTCTCCATCTTCTTAAACAGAATATATTAAATTCTAATAGGCAGCGGTTGTTTTCTTCTTTGTCAGTTAGGTTCCACAATGGTGAGATGGCTGAATGGCTAAATTTTATAGAGGTAAAGAGTTATCACACAAATGCCTATGAAAAAATCATACAATAGCACATTACATTTGTTAACTATTATGTTTAACAGGAAACAGCACCCTAAGAAGAAGAAATGTAGAAGGTTACAGGGTCAGCAAAGTTAATGGGCACCTACTATTGCCTGAGATTATTCTTGAATGTATTTCTGATTAGGTAATAAGGCAAGTAGGAATTTCTGTTATAGTATATGGAACCTATTCTAGAAAATACAAACTGTCCTGGTCGATTGGCTCAGTAGTTCAGTGTCGGCCTGGTGTGCAGGAGTCCCGGCTTCGATTCCTGGCTGGGGCACACGGGAGAGGCGCCCATCTGCTTCTCCTCCCCTCCCCCTCTCCTTCTTCTCTGTCTCTCTCTTCCTCTCCCACAGCCAAGGCACCATTGGAGCATAGTTGGCCCGGGCATTGAGGATGGCTTTATGGCCACTGCCTCAGGCGCTAGAATGGTTCTGGTCGCAACAGAGCGATGCCCTAGATGGGCAGAGCATTGCCCCCTGGTGGGCATGCTGGGTGGATCCCGGTCGGGTGCATACGGGAGTCTGTCTGACTGCCTCCCCGTTTCCAACTTCAGAAAAATACAAAAAAAAAAAAAAAAAGAAAATACAAACTCTAACGTAGTATAGGTCTTTAGAAAATACGCAACGTTTTAAACTTCAACAGTGGTTTTCTGTGGGTTTTTTTTTTTTTTTTTAGTTTTTATTTATTGATGAGAGAAACACTGATTTGTTGTTCCACTAATTTACGTACTTCATTGATTGATGCTTGTATATGCCCTGACCTGGGATTGAACCCACAACCTTGGTGTTATCTAGATAACACTATAACTGACTGAGCTACCCAGCCAGAGCTAAACTTCAGTAGTTACATTTGAGAAACATTTTTTTCCCCAAATAAGTTCTTTCAAATTATTTTTCTTGTTTGTTTTTTTTTACTTTATGAAGTGGTTCTCCATATTCTTCTTTCAATTTTAAGTATAAATCACTTATGCAGTAGACCTTATAGTACACTTTCTTAAAATAGGTTAATAGCTCAAGTTTTAAAAACAGAGTGCACACTAAATAACACAGTAGAGTTTTATTAAAAGAAAAATTATGACGCTAAGTTTGGCGGAGTTTTTTCATTTCATTCTTTGGCTAAGTACTGGCTCATGCTCTGTACATGAGTTGCTGTGTAACTACTAAAAATGATCTCGAGAAACTTAGCTCTAATGTGCTATGGAAACACTAATACCAGAACTGAGAAGCGAAATGGGGAAGTTATAAGAAAATGGGGACAAGCAAATACATATGAAATAACAAAAGTTGGAGAAAATCTGTCTTTTGTCTCACAAGCACTAATAAGACCACCATGCAGTATTTTACATGAAGGGAATTCAGAACCTGGGAAATAAACCCCTTGTGTGGGATGAGGCCTTAGTATAAGAGTTGTAAAGTAGTTATGAGAACTAAAGAAACAAGGGTCCTCTGCAATGCTCATACTCTCACAGAAAAAGCCAATAATGTGGCAACTCCTCACACCTTGGGTCCCTATTTTTGCTGAACTGGCCAAGTTCAGGCTGGTGTACTTAGGATGTCAGGCAAACACTACCTTCTGACACTGGACTACCCCAGTGGATAAACAAAATGGTTGCCTCTCTTTTGGAATATTCAAGAACTTCCTGATAAGAAGCAATGTAAGTTGGGAAAAGAACCAAGGGAACAAAAAGCCAAATAGCATATGGGACTTCAATTCAAATTCTTTTGCAGAGTTTCTGGTGAAAGTCTAGGATCTCCTTGATCCAGTAATGGTTCTTGTTGTCATGTCATGATATACCAAGGCCCTGGTGGGTGTCCCTTCACAAACTTTCAGTGGTTTCCTCACCATAACCATACCAGGGGCAAAACTTTCTTTCATCCATAAGCAAATATCAGAGTGGACTAAATCATACCTTCTTCTGGGAATATTTAATATAAATTCAAGTTCATTTACATTCTACTTCCTTGTAATACTCAAAGTCAATTCCTTATTTACAAAAAAATAGTTTTATTCCAGAAGACATAAGAACAAATGGTAGATCATGCTACTTGGGGATTAACAAAAGGGTAACAGATTCCAAGGCCTTACTATATATATAATCCTCAGTTATATACTGATTCTGTATGGCAGGGCATGCCATTGAAAATGACCAATCTGATAGTTCCTTTGGGTTATAGCTTTTGACTAACATTTGCCATATTTTCTTTTTGTTTCGAAGGTTCTATTGAGCCCAGACATCAGTGACTTCCAGAATCCTTGGGGCTGGGGTAGAAGACAGGTTGGGTTATGATTGCTTTTATAAAAAAAACATATTTTTCAGCCCTGGCCAGTTGGCTCAGTGGTAGAGCATCGGCCTGGTGTGCAAGGGGTCCCGGTTCGATTCCCAGCCAGGGCACACAAAAGAAGCGCCCATCTGCTTCTCCACCCCTCCCCCTCTCCTTCCTCTCTGTCTCTCTCTTCCCCTCCTGCAGTGAGGCTCCATTGGAGCAAAGATGGCCCGGGCGCTGGGGATGGCTCCTTGGCCTCTGCCCCAGGCACTAGAGTGGCTCTGGTCGCAGCAGAGCGACGCCCCGAAGGGGCAGAGCATCGCCCCCTGGTGGGCGTGCCGGGTGGATCCAGGTCGGGCGCATGCGGGAGTCTGTCTGACTGTCTCTCCCCGTTTCCAGCTTTGGAAAAATACAAAAAAACAAAAACAAAAACAAAACAAAACAAAACAAAAAAAACCACATATTTTTCAGAACTCTCTTAGAGATTGAATGGTTTCTCCAAATGATATTGAGAATGAACAGGAAAAGGAAAACTGTACACTGTTCCCTTCTCACTTTTAACCACAACAAAAGAATAAAATAATTTTCTCTGAGAAAATGCTTCTTTAATCCCTATGGTTTCATGATCATGACAGACTTACTTTATTATCAAACTTATTGAGATGGCATTGGTTAATAAAATTATAAAGGTCTCAGGCGTACAATTTTATAATATATCACCTATGTATATTACACTGTGTGTTCACCATCCCAAGTCAAGTTTCCCTCCATCACCATCTATCTCCCTTTTACCCTCCCCCACCCCCTACACCCTTTCCCTACCACAATCCCCACATTGTTGTCTAAGTTTTCTTTTTCCTTTGCTTGATTCCTTCATCTTTTCTACCCAGTTACCCAACCCCCTTCCCCTCTGGCAGCTGTCATTCTGTTGTCCTTACTTATGGTACTGATCTTTTCCCTACCTGGCTTATTTCATTTAGCACAATAATCTGCGGGTCTATCCGTGCTGTTCCAAAGGTAAATTTTTTTTTTTTTTTTTACAGCTGAGTAGATATCAGTGTGTACACACACCACACCTGTCTTTAACAACTTATCTACTGATGGGCACTTGGGCTACTTCCAAATCTTGGCTATTGTAAATTATACCATAATGAACATAGGGGTACATATATTCTTTCAAATTAGTGTTTTGGTTTCTTTAGATATTTTTCCACAAGTGGAATTGCTGAGTCATAAGGTTGCATTTTGAATTTTTTGAGGAAACTCCACACTGCTTTCCACAGTGGCTGCACCAGTCTGCATTCCTACCAACAGTGCACAAGGGTTCCCTTTTCTCCATATCCTAGCCAACACTTGTTTTGTTGATTTATTGATACTAGCCATTCTGGCAGATGTGAGATGTTATCTCACTGTGTTTTGTTTAATGTTTATTTTATTGATTTTAGAGAAGAAAGGGGACAGAGAGAAGAACATCAATCTGTTCCTGTATGTACCCTGATCAGGGATTGAACCAGCAACCTTTGTGTTTCAGGACAATGCTCTAAGCAACAAACTTGCTCTAAGCAACAAACTCTCTGGCTAGAGCTCATTGCGATTTTAATTTGCATTTCTCTGATGACTAGTGACATTGAACACCTTTTCATATGTCTATCAGCCATCTGTATGTCTTCTATGGAGAAGTGTCTATTCAGGTTTTTTGACCATTTCTTAATAAGACTGGGTTTTCTTGGGAGGGAGTGTTGATTTTTTAAGTTTCTTGCAAATTTTATATATTAAGCCCTCATCACATGTATCAGTGAATATAGTCTCCCATTCAGTGGGTTGTCTTTTTATTTTGTTGAATGTTTTCTTTGTTGTGCAAATACTTTTTAGTTTGATGTAGTCTCATTTGTTTACTTTTTCTTTTATTTCCCTTGGCCAAGGTGACATACCAGAAAACAAAAAAGAAACATTGCTTTGAGAAATATCTGAGATTTTATTGTGTACGTTTTCTTCCAGGATTTGTATGGTTTTGAGTCTAACGTTTAAGTCTTTAATTCATTGTAAAAAGGTGGCCTGTTTTTTTTTTTTTTATAATATTCTCAACGCTACTAAATAGACTACTTTTACCATATTGTATGTTTTTGCTTTATTTGTAAAATATTAATTGACTATAAAATTGTTGGCTTATTTCTGGGCTCTCCATTCTGTTTCATTCGTCTGTGTGCCTGTTTTTATGCCAGTATCATGTTTTGATTATTGTGCCCTTGTAGTATAATTTGATATCAGAAAATGTAATCCCTCCAACTTTGTTCTTCATTCTAAAGATCACTATTGCTATTAGGGGTCTTTGATTCAGTAAAGGAGCAGGATACAATGTAAATATCGACAAATTAGCTACATTTTTATATGCCAATAATAAACGACCAGAAAGGGAAACTAAGAACACAACCCTATTTTTTTTTTCTTTTTTTTTCTTTTTTCTGAAGCTGGAAACAGGGAGAGACAGTCAGACAGACTCCCGCATGTGCCCGACCGGGATCCACCCGGCACGCCCACCATGGGGCGACGCTCTGCCCACCAGGGGGCGATGCTCTGCCCATCCTGGGCGTCGCCATATTGCGACCAGAGCCACTCTAGCGCCTGGGGCAGAGGCCACAGAGCCATCCCCAGCGCCCGGGCCATCTTTGCTCCAATGGAGCCTTGGCTGCGGGAGGGGAAGAGAGAGACAGAGAGGAAAGTGCGGCGGAGGGGTGGAGAAGCAAATGGGCGCTTCTCCTGTATGCCCTGGCCGGGAATCGAACCCGGGTCCTCCGCACGCTAGGCCGACGCTCTACCGCTGAGCCAACCGGCCAGGGCAACACAACCCTATTTATAATTGCTTCAAAAAGAATAAAATACCTAGAAATAAATTTAACCAAGGATATAAAAAGCCAACTTAGAAAATTATAATACACTGAAGAAGATAAAAATAAGTGAAAGCATATATACCGTGTTTAAGGATAGGAAGAAGTAACATTAAGATGCTTATACTACCCAAAGCAGTCTATAGATTCAACATCATTCCTATAAAGATACTAATGGCATTCAATTTAAAAAAAAAAATTAAAAGTCCTGCCCAGGTAGCTCATCTGGTTAGAGTGTCGTCCTGATATGCCAGGATTATAGGGTGGATCTCCAGTCAGGGCACATACAAGAAGCAACCAATGAATGCACAGCTAAGTGGAACAATAAATATGGATGCTTCTATTTCCCTTTAAAATCAATTTAAAAATTTTCTAAAGATACCAGTGGTGTATTTCACAGAATTAGAACAAATATTCCAAAAATTTATAGAAAAGTCTTGATGTCAAGATTCAAGAGGAACACATTTTGTTCTATGTCAGAATAACTTGTGTATTAATAGCTTTTATTGGATTTTATTCATTTATATTATATACTTAGAATACTTGCTATGTGCCAGACTCTGTTCTAAGTGCTTTCCATGTTTTAACTAATTTAAAGCCTTAAAAAATTATATGAGATTAGTTTATAATTTCATTTCACATACAAGAAAACAGAGACTGAAAGAGATTAAAGGACTCACATCAGATCTTCTGATAAATGGTCAAAATTTGAACCCTGACAGTTTGGTTCTGACACAGGTACACTGAACTCCTTTGATGGTATATGAATGGCTTCTTTTCGGTAATAGAATATAGGAACATTGAGGGAAGCACATGTAGGCAGTCCTTCTCCATAGCTCCTAGACCTAGTATAGGACATCCACATATAGTGAACATTCAGCTCTGAGGCAGTATGTTTTCTTGCAATTTGCAGTTTTCAAATTTACTGACCAAATGAATGTTTTTATATTGAAAAGTAAGTTAGCACTTAACTGTTCTATGTGGAACAATGCCAATTGGATAATTGGATGAGTTTACACATTGTTTAATAATAAATAGTAACAACAACAACAGCTTGACCAGGTGGTGGCACAGTAGATAGAGTGTCGGACTGGGATGTGAAGGACCCAGGTTGGAGACCCTGAGGTTGCCAGCTTGAGCGCATGGTCATCTGGTTGGAGCAAGGCTCACCAGCTTGAGCCCAAGGTTATTGGCTTGAACAAGGGGTCACTCGGTCTGCTGTAGCTCCCCAAGTCAAGGCACATATAAGAAAGCAATCAATGAACAACTAATGTGCCGCAACAAAAAATTGATGCTTCTCATCTCTCTCCCTTTCTGTCTGTCTGCCCCTATCTGTCCCTCTGTCTGTCTCTGTCACAAAAAAAAAAAAAAACAAAAACAAAAAACAGTAACAACAATAATGATTTATTCAGTCAATGCTATATCCTTCAAATAGTTCAATATGCTACAGGGGTGATAAAAATATGCACGTATACATACATATATAGATAGATAGAGAAACAGAGAGAGAGAAAGAGAGAGATAGATAGTAGATAGATGATAGAGATATATCACATCACTCACTAGCCATTGCTCACAAAGAAGTCAAAGGCTCAAGCAAACACTGCTAAATATGGAAAAAAGATTTTTATCTGGACAAAAGAGAAAACATTTTATGAAATTTTTAACATTTTGAAAGAATTTAAGCTAAATACAGCAGCAATTATCAATTTATACTATAAAGTGGAGTATTGTTTATGGAGGAAAAAAGTTTTGATATTATTTATGTAAGAAAGAGATGGTTTGATTTGTTTACTTTTTTGTGGGGTACAGTATGATAGAAAGCCACTATCATCTAGACTCAATATTTCTATATGAATGAATCAAACTCAGTCTGAGTTATTGACCCAAATGGCAATATACTAATAGCTCATTTTCAAGCCATATAAAATCCATCAAGACTTATCAAGGTACCTGACCTGTGGGGGCTCAGTGGATGGAGGATTGACCTGGAATGTTAAGGTTGCCAGTTTGAAACCCAGGCTTCCCTGGTAAAAGCACATACAAGTAGCAACTATGACAATTTGATGCTTCTCACTCCTCCCCTCGACTTTCTCTCTATATAAAATCAATAAATAAATTCTTTATAAACAAATAAGACTTGCCTGACCTGTGGTAGCGCAGTGGATAAAGCGTTGACCTGGAACACCTAGGTTGCCGGTTCGAAACCCTGGGCTTACTAGGTCAAGGCACATATGGGAGTTGATGCTTCCTGCTCCACTGCCCCTTGTGTCTCCTCTCTCTCTCTCTCTTTTCTCAAATGAATAAATGAAATCTTAAAAAATGTATTTAAAAGACAAATAAGACTTATCAAGGTCTTTCTAAATATTAGTAACTCTAGGAGGCATCTTAGAATTTAGATTTTAGGAGCCGATCTATGTTTCATTATAAAAGTCAGTGGAGGAAAGTATACTCATTTCCTTTTTAACTTATTAAACACTTAAAAATACTCATTCTTGCCTTCTTCAAATATACATTTGACATGACATCTGTATGCCATTTCTGTTATAAAAAGCCTATGCAGAAAAGTCCCTTTTTCTGCAGACTCTTCTAATATGGTTGAGACTTTCTACAAAAAAAATCTGCATTTTACAAACACCACATAAAAATCTACTGTAAACATCCTGAAGAAAGAAAAATATTGGAACAGTACTTTTCACAGAGCCTAGATTTCATTTCAGTAATTCAGAATGAGCATTAAGCCACATTTTACAGTGACGGCAGTCAACATGCTGCACTGAAGTTAAAAACACATTTGTTCAGTTTATTCCAGTCCCTAACATACTTTTGCTGTAGGATTTTTCTGTGTACATGTGCATAGCCACTAGTACCAAAGAAACAGAAAAGGTCTAAACTTGACCTGTTGCTTGGTAACATAAGCACCCAATAAAAATAACAGAAACTATTTCGCAAATTATGGTAAAAGAGATAGGGAAACCAAACATGTGGTGAGATGTGATGAGTTTATGAAACGACTTCCTACCTAGTTTTGAAGTCCATATACATACAAAGAGAAGAGGATAAAATATTTCTAAGTATTTCCCCAATAACAGAATATTAAAGGCAGAACAAAATAAGCTAGAATGCATTAAGAAATGTTTGAAGGTATATTATAGTTAAAACTAAAGCTGCCTAAACACTCAAAAGTATGCCTTATTTTGTTTTAAATAATTAAACTCAGTTACGACCTGGAAGTCAAAGTATCATTGGATTAGACCCCTTGTAGAAGGATCTATTTATTTTGAGAGTTTCTAACTTCCTTTTATTCAGTCCTTAACACTTTCCACCCTCTCAGCACCACCATCTTCATCTCCATCTGCACTACAGCTAGAGTCTCATCGTTCTCCTGCAGTTCCAGTTCTTTGGTTGTAAGTGAAAAAGACTATTGTGTTGAATAGATGTCTGTGCTTTGCTTCTTAAGACCTTTTTATATTAACCATTTATAAAATTTGTAATGATTGGGGAAAGAGCCAAAATAATTTGAGTAGTACTCTTGAAGGTGTTGGGCATTGTGAATAGATAGAAATGATGATGGGGGAAAAATGGAAATTGTTTACAAGGCACAACAGTCATTTAGACATCACAGTGGTAAGGTACTGACTTCTAATTATAGTCCCTGTAGTTTGGGGTGGGGGTGCAGACACAGTCCCATTATGTCAGTGTTAAATGAAACCATGAGAATTTAACTCTGTTTGGCATAGGAGCTATTAATTTTCATGGTGCATGTAACCACTTGTGCATTTTCGAAAGACCACAACAGACTTCACCCTTCTGGGCAAAACTGCTGCTACAAACAGGTAAATAAGAAATGTATCATGAACCATGAAAACAAGTAAAGATGGAATAAGTAATACAAAGATGTGTAGCACCAGGGTATTCTTGAAACATCTGTAACTAATTAAAGAAACTCTTTTGTAGTTTGAATTGTAAAATTAAATGGAGTAAGCTGAAATCACTGGATTTTTTGGGCCCTAAAAAACTGAAACAAGACGAGAATACTTCAATTTAGAAGTGACTTTCTCTTGAAGCAAGTTAAGTTTGCTGGTGCTATTGGCCTGTAAAAAGCTTAGTGTTAACCAAATCATTGCTCAACATAAAACTGCAACCTTTTTTGTTGCAAAAGTAAACTGGGAAACCAGGACATCCATTAATGAAGAGAAAATGGGAACATCTGGGGTAAGTATGCAATAACTAGCCCCAAAACTGTGATGCTTTTCATATTTGAAATTAAAGATCTCGCCTTGGCCTGACAGCTTGGTTGGTTAGAGCATCAACCCCCCAATCAGGACACATACAGGAACAGATCGATGTTTCTCTCTCTCTCTCCCCCTTCTCTAAAATCAATATAAATCAACATTAAAATAACTAAAGACCTCTTTATAGATGAAGTAGGTGAAGTAGCTCTTTTAATTCACAATTACATTATCTACCCTGAAAAATATTTTCCAGGCTTATCTCTTAGGTTGTTGTCCTAGTTCCACCTGCCATCTGCATTTGGGACAACACTGAGCAGGATGGGGATTCCATATGAAAAATCATTGCTTGGGTACCTGAATCAGTAGAAAAGCTTACTTATTTTATTAATCAAATGTAGGTTTTTCAAGACATTCAATCTGAAATATGTTTTTGGCAACCAGATCATTTTTGTTTTCCCCATACCACTGTTCCTTAAATTAACAATAATAAAATAAAAACCTTATAGACAGACAACAGTCTGGTGATAAAATAAGAGGGAAAGGGGATGGGGGAGGTAGAAGAGGGTGAAAGGGGATAAGCGGTGATGGAAGGAGACCTGACTTGGGGTGGTGAACACACAGTACAGTGTACAGATGATGTGTGATAGACTTGTACTCCTGAAACCTGTATCATTTTATTAGCCAACGTCACCTCAATAAATTCAACTTTAAAAATTTGTTTAACTGGTAGGCCTACTCTAAAAATTAATGTAAGAAATAGTTCTCAAATGTGCAAGTATTCCTTGCTCACTTCGTCTAAACAGAAATATTACATGGATAACACGTTTTTTACCTAGTTTGTATTTTAGTATCTTTAAAAGGTGATGTGATCCTGAGTGTCTTATTATTATATAATTTTGATGACTTAACCCAATTTAGTTGAAGGGCTTGATTTTAAGTCAGTCCTAAAGTCAAAAAGAAACTCAGTAGGAAAGCAAAATATTATTTTTAAGTTTCCAATTACAACACTTAAACTATAATAGTTATAAAACAGCATTATCAACTAAACAATTGGCAAGTAATGCATATTTGAAGTAAATTAAGCTCTATAGCTTGTATCAATTGTATTATCATATAACTGTGTAAATATCTCTTAGGCAGATATGCAAATACAGTAAATATCAAAAAGAGATCAATTCTAAAACAATAGAGTTATATTAAGAAAGTAATACAATACAAAGTTATACAGGAAGTCTATTTCCTCCTTTTAAAAAAAAATCATACCAAAAGGACCATCAGAAATTGTGACAGTTTTATTTTGGGTCACAGGCTCTTTATTGCATTGGTGAAGGGGCTTGAAACTTAAATACAAAACTCAATCTTATTGATTTCCCACAGTTATTTTTGAGAACCATGTCAAAAAGAATGCAACATAGAGAAGCGACAACTGCTTACTTCTCCCAAAATTTTGGGAGGTAGGATGATGTGGATCATGGCAAGCTTTACACCCTCAATCTTCTAACCCAGGGGTCCCCAAACTGCGGCCCCGCAGGCCACATGCGGTCCCCTGAGGCCATTTATCCACCCCCCCTGCCACATTCCTGGAAGGGGCACCTCTTTCATTGGTGGTCAGTGAGAGGAATATAATTCCCATTGAAATACTGGTCAGTTTGTTGATTTAAATTTACTTGTTCTTTATTTTAAATATTGTATTTGTTCCCGTTTTTTTGTTTGTTTTTTTGTTTGTTTGTTTACTTTAAAATAAGATATGTGCAATGTGCATAGGGATTTGTTCATAGTTTTTTTAATAGTCCGGCCCTCCAACAGTCTGAGGGACAGTGAACTGGCCCCCTGTGTAAAAAGTTTGGGGACCCCTGTTCTAACTTGTACTGAGCTGTCTCTATGCTGCTTCCTTGTTTCAACAACCACCCTCCAGGGCAACTTGGGTTTTCTGAAATCTCAGTTCTCTAAAAGGGTTACAATCTTGCAAAGTGAGGTTAGTTAGACTTGAGCCAGGTGTCTGGTCCTTCCTAAGAATCAAGGGACCAAAGGAAAAGAGGAAAGAGGGAAAGGGGATGATAGGATGGGATAAACCTGAAGGGAAGGGGAAGGGTGCTGTAGGGAGGGGGATAAGGGGGATGTTGAGGGGAATAGGGGGAGGGGGATGCATTAGGGTGACCCTAGAATCTATGTAGACACAATTAATTAAATAAAAAAAAGAATCAACACAAAGGAGGGTGGGTGGTTAATGTAAATAAACCACAAATAATCAAACACTTGCAAAGGACTTTGTCCCCCTTGCCTTTCACTTTCACTTTCTCACTTTCTCTCTCTCTCTCTCTCTCTTTCACACACACACACACACATACACAGATATGCAAACCACAGAGCAGTGCCTTTCTGCCTATTCAGTTTAGGGTGAACATGAACACAAGGAATTGTTGAAGAAGAGCCAATGTGTTAGGTGAACTACACTGTAAATGACCTTGATCCAGATTGTGTCTTGTTGAGAGATTCTGACATCAACATCTCCAAGATTAATAATGGTTGCTGAGACTGTCAGCAGTTCAGGAACCAGATTATTCCTTCAATTACAACAATCCTCTCCCTCTTTGCTCCACTCACACTCATATGCCCTAATGGTGTTTTGCAATTTACAATACAATGAAAATATCGGGAAGAAAAAGAATGAACAAAAGTATGCTGAAAAGAATTGTTTCCTGATAGTTCCTAGCCCAGAGATGAGAAAACAAATAAAATTATAATAATGAATGTAATCAATCAATGAACCCTTTTTGTCACCTAGTTCTAATATGAAATATCCTATAACCATCTATTTTTTTAATAATTCACAATTCTTTAGAATTTCCATCTTCATTTTGGAGAATGTTACTTCCTCTCTAACTAAGGTGACAATGCATCCTGCTTTGTCCAGTACAGTCCTGGTTCCCTATTAAAAATTAATGCTACGTGTCTGGGTAGGATTGTCAATAAGCACCTCCTGATCTAAACAATAAATGTCCCAGTTCGCAAAATAAATTATATGATCACTTGAACTCTAAATGAACTCTCTGATAGGCAATCAGGTTGACATTTTAGTGCTTGTATTACTGCCCAGTTTTTATTGACCATTCCTCCCATCCTCAAAACAACCAAAAGACCAAAGTAGAAGCTGTTGCACTTTTGTCTCCAGACTTTTTAGAAATTAACTAAAATTTAAATTTTCTTTTGAAGGCCTAAAGGTATTGCATTAAGATAAATCTTCCAAAGATAACTTTGGCTAAATATATTCTAATTCTTCACTGGCACTGAATGATGGAAAGGTAGAAGTGGGAAGGCCTTCAAGAAGTTTTCAAATTTCATCTGAGGGGGTAGGAGAGTGAAGGAGCCACAGAATTCTCCCCCTCTTCAAATCTCTGCTTTTGCCCACATTTTGTAATTTCCTTCCCTCTACTGGTAATTCTATAATTAAAGCCATACGTCATACCCGTAGCATACATGAATTGTCATAGAAAGATGTCTTCCTAAAGAATCTGGATACACCTTATAACAAGGAAACACAGTTATGGATGTTAAACGCTTCTCTAGTCTGTAACTAGTAGACTCAAACATAGTCACTTGAATCAGTCTAATGTGGAGCCTGTCTGTGTATGTTTCCTTCCTCTGGAGAGGAAGTGGAAGAGGAGCTGAAAAGAGTATGGAGGTATTAAACACATTTTTATTTAAGGTTCCAATGTGAATATATATACTACTCCTAAGAATAACTACCCAAACAAATCCACAGAAAAGAATGATAATAAGATTGACCAGGGGGTGGTGCAGTGGATAGAGCATCGGACTGGGACACAGAGGACCCAGATTCGAAACCCCAAGGTCGCTGCCTTGAGTTCAGGCTCATCTGGCTTGAGCAAGGGGTTGCTGGCTTGAGTGTGGGATCATAGACATGACCCCATGATCTCTGGCTTGAAGCCCAAGGTCGCTGGCTTGAGCAAGGGGTCACTTGCTCTGCTATAGCAAGACACATATGAGAAAGCAATCAATGAACTAAGGTACTGCAATGAAGATTTGATGCTTCTCATCTCTCTCCTTTCCTGTCTGTCCCTATCTGTCCCTCTCTCTGTCTCACAAAAAAAAAGAAAAAAAAGAATGATAATGATATACAAAGATGCTTATCATAGTATTGTTTATAACTATATAAGGTACATATATAAACACAAAGTATAAGACAAAAGAGGCAAAAAAAAGAATTGAGGCCCTGGCTGGTTGGCTCAGCGGTAGAGCATCAGCCTGGCATGTGGAAGTCCTGGGTTCAAGTCCTAGTCAGGGCACACAGGAAAAGTAACCATTTGCTTCTTGACCCCTCTCCCTCTCTCTCTCTCTCTCTCTCTCTCTCTCTCTCTCTCTCTACCTCATGCAGCCACAACTTGAATAGTTCCAGCAAGTTGGCCCCAAGCACTGAGAATAATTCTATGGCCTCGCCTCAGGTGCTGAAATAGCTTGGTTGCCAAGCAACAAATCAGCGGCCCCAGATGGGCAGAGCATCACACTGTAGAGAGCTTGCCAGGTGGATCCCAGTTGGGGTGCATATGGGAGTCTGTCTCGCTGCCTCCTTGCCTTCCCATCTCTTACTTAATAAGGAGGATAAAAAAGAATTTAAAAGGAAAAAAGAGTGTTGCTGAGCCAATGGAGTTATACTGATTAATTTTTCTACCTTACCCAAACTTGATTTTAAAATGAAACAAAAGAAAAACACAAAATGCAAATAGCACTTACCACTGAGACTTTGCTTACTACATCTCTTGCAACTGCTAAGCCTTGAGCAAAAGTGCGTGCTGCTACAAATGCACGAGTAATCTGTAGCTTCAATTTCCGAGGGACATCTCCAAATGGCTTCAGCTGCTCAGTATATTTGCTCACACATTCTAGATAATCATCTGTAAAGTGGTACTGGGAGTTCACCAGGCGGAACATCCGCTCCAGAAGGCGAGCCCAGAAATCATTTAGCATTTCTTCCAGGTTCACATTTCCTACCACATAGTAGCGCTTCAACTCTTCGAAGAGATCTTTAAATAGCTCAGAATTTTGCATGTATAAGTGGCCATATGTCTTCACAAACATGTCATTCAGAGATTTCTCTGCATTTTCAAGTAGTTCTTTAAAGAATTCTAAAACCAAAACAAAAAAAAGAAAGAAAAGAGTTTTCAGTAATTAAATAACCAAGTGTTTTTCAAATAAACTTGAAAACAAAAAAATCATGAAAATAAATTGGAAAACATGCTTGGATATAGGGTAGATTTCTTTTGGTCAATCTGGAATTTCTGATCATTTGTCAATGAAAACACATCTACATCACAAAGTCACTGACATGTGTCTACATCAAAGAGAGGTGGGAAAATGAAATTATAACTAACAACTTATCAGGAGTCAATACAGAACATACATACACACACACAAATATACATTCACTCTTCTCTATCATTCAGTCACAAGGTAAATAAGGAATTGGAAAAAAAGTTAGTACATGAAGTCCATAAAATGAGGTTTCTCAGAACTAAATGCTGCAAGAATCTAAACTATTAATAATGCCTCCTAACTGTAATCTGACACCAGGGAAGTATTTTCAAAAAGTGTTGTTTTATTTGGACAAAATGTTTTTCTTTTCTCCTCCTTATATCTACATGACAAGTAAGAAAACGACCTGGGAAATGCTTGAGGCCAGGAGACATAATGGATTACTCCAAAAGCAAGCACATAAGTTTTCTGAAAAATAGTTCTCAGGTGTTCCCTGTGTCATTGGTACAAATTGGGATATCCAATTTGACCATGAGTTCCTATGGGATTCATATTGTAACATGAGTTTTTCTTCCAAAAGGGGAGAGAGAAAAGGAGAAAGAGAGAGAGGAGAAAATGAAGGAGAGAAGGAGAAGAGAGGAAGAGAGGAAGAGAGAGGTATATAAAATGCATAACAGACTCAACTGATATAATTGATATATTTATAAGTCAAATAACTGAAACACAGAAAAATAACTGAAAAAAACATAATACCATGTTATTATAGATTTACTTTTTGCTCACCACATACCCACAGTATAAGTGTTAAAGATTTTAATCACATAAATGCCAATTGGAATTTAGTTTCTCGTAAAACTCTTCTCAGGAAGTTCAATGAAAAGAGGAGCCAACAGTGTATCTATAATCTGTAACATTAATTATTCTTGAATCTATGCCTGCTATAAAAACAAACACCTCATGATATCAAGTTTTAAGTATGAAATGTAATAAATACCAAAGCAAAATATAAGGATCACATCAAATAATAAACTGCCCCCAAGTGAACATGGAGCAGAAAATAGGAGGCCCCCTTCAAAGCCAGAAGAACATTAGAAAGCTTATCGAAATGCAATAGTGCTACAAAATCGTTTTCTTTACATGCTGGGTGGACGAACCAGAGGCTGAAAACTAATTCCAAATAGATTCTCAAAACCTGAAGTGAAAACACTGAAGCCTTTCGGAGGGGATGTATATAACTAACTTCCCTCACTTTCAAGAGAGTACATACCGAAGACCCTGTCTCATCATCATGTGGTTTCTTGGGGTTTGGGGCTAAAATGAAAATCATGTTCCTTTGGGTCCAGCTTTCCAAACTCCATGTTTTGTTTATCCAGTTTTTATTTCCTCTACTACTTGCCTTTTATTTCCTAGGCTGTCTTCAGAGAGAGAAAGGGAAATGGATTCCCTCTGAAGATTAAAAACTGGGCAAGTCAACGACTCCTTCATCCCCATTACAGGTGTACAACCTGGCATTTTTACCAATGTCCTCTCGCTGGAAAATGGCCAGAAAGTACAACAGGAGCTAAGGGAACCCTACAAAAGCATTGCTCAAATCAGGTACCTAGGAAGGCCTCCAATTCTCTCCAAAATCCCAAGTGGTTCTCAAGTGTGGTCCCATGATGGTCATGCATCAACATTACAAGGACCCTTGTTAGAATTGCAAATTCTTGAGCGTCAGCCTAAACCTACTGAGAATCGGAAACGCAGAAGGTTGCGCCCAGCCATCTGTGACTCTCTGAACCCTAAAATTTGAGAACCACTGCTATCGCCAGTGAGACTTCTCCTATTTTCCTTCTTACTGGCAATGATCACCAGCTCAGGGATTGTGTTGAATGTGAGGCATTCAGCTATGTTCATGTTTAATTAGGGGAAAATGTCTTCCCAATAATTTTTTTTTTATTTTTTGGTTGTAATCTTGAGTTGATTATTTCATGATGTTCTGGGGGTGAATTTTCTTGCGGAAGTGTCTTTCAGCTCGTCAAATGCAGGTGGCACTTCTCCAGAATTGAAAGCTGAAGAGTTTTAGGGTGAGAAGAGACCATAAAAGCCATATGGTTCACTTTCCACACCTTGCCTGAATCACCAGCATCCTTGTTAAGTGGGGCTGATACACTGGAGACATAAAAAAAAAAGACCAGTGAATTGTGTCATTGCATGCCCAATGTGTTGCACACATAGATGGCTCTCACATAATGGAGAAATAGAGTGTGGCCATTGAGATCAATGTGCAAGCCTTGTGTTTATCCAGTGCTATTAATATTTTTAAATCCAAAGAGTAGATTATAAAAGCAACCATAGGTCCTTCCATATTCAGTTGGTCCCTAACTTGCAATAGTTTGACTTATGACTGATTGACTTCATGGTGCTGTAAAAGAAATGATGACATTGGATCATTTACAGCAAAATGGTGGGATGTTGATAACATTATACGAAGTGAAATAAGTAAATTAGAAAAAAACAGGAACTGCATTATTCCATACGTAGGTGGGACATAAAAGTGAGACTAAGAGACATTGATAAGAGTGTGGTGGTTACGGGAAAAGGGGGGAGGGGGGAGAGGAAGAGGGAAAGGGGGAGGAGGAGGGGCACAAAGAAAACTAGATAGAAGGTGACAGAGGACAATCTGACTTTGGGTGATGGGTATGCAACATAATTGAATGACAAGATAACCTGGACATATTATCTTTGAATATATGTATCCTGATTTATTGATGTCGCCCCATTAAAAAAATAAAATTATTTAAAAAATAATTTTAAAAAAGCTATATGCATTCTGCAGAAACTATACTTCAAATTTTGAATGTTGATCTTTTCCTGTGATAGTGATGTAGAGTACAATACTCTCCAGTGATTCTGCAGAGCAGCAGCAAAATGATTTCATCCAACTTTAGGCTAATATAAATTTTCTAAGCATGTTACTTTAGGCGAATATAAGTATTCTAACCATGTTTGAGGTAGGCTAGGCTAAGTCATGATGTTTAGTAGGTCAGGTATATTAAATGGATTTTCAATTTACAAGATTTTCAACTTACAATGGGTTTACTGGGACATAAAGTTACCCCATTGTAAGCGGAAGAGTATCTGCACTGGATTTTTATTATACTGCTCATAAAACGGGTACACATCATTTAATGTAAAAATGAAATGTTAAGAATTATTTCACTTGCGCTTTCATGACTCACTGAGTAATTCTGAATACTCGGCTGTGTTTCCAATGAATGGCACATACAACCGTACTGGAGTTAAGAGTGGGGGCGGAGTGGCATGTCTAGCTTAGTGTTCCTTTAAAACTTCTATGAAATGTCAGAATTCATCTGTTAGGCTTCAAAATGCTCCAGGTCAAAGAAGACTAAGGTACTGAACATTTTATGGGAAAAATGAAGTAGTTTTAAAGTTCCTCACTCAGGTCAAGAGCCTACGGAATACAAGATAAATTATCTAATTAAGAACATTGATTTCAAATTAGGATGCTGTTGGGAACAACACCACCATGGACCTCACTGTGCTTCCCATGACTCAAATATATCATTGTCTAGGAAAGGCTGTGTGTGTATGAGTGCGTGTGTGAGTGAGTGTGTGTGTGTGTGTGTGTGTGTGTGTGTGTGTGTGTATTAAAGAGAGAGAGTGAGACAAAGACAGAGAGTGAAAGATTAGTTTATCTTGGTGCTATATACAGACTAAATTCTAATTCATTTGATCATTCAGAAAAATGGTTTCCATTCCTTCACATTTTTAAAGATTCTTCAGTGTGGCCACATAAATTATAAATATAAAGATTGTTTGAGTAGACTATATAGAGAGATTCTCTAAAACGGATATAACAAATTAAATCTGATAATTTAATCTCTCCAAATGGCTGTACAATAAGTACTTACTAAGTGGCTATTAATGGCTCAAATCAAAGCACACAATTTTACCATTCATCTTAACCACCCTCTTCAATAAGACTGCAATGAAAATTTTTAGAAAAACAAATTTCCTCCATCCAATTTACCTTTACTGCTACTCTCACACACGGTTTTATGAGTATGCCAGAAAATTTTAAAGCACCTATAAAATCCTAATCTTTCACTTCATGGAGTAAGTTTTAAATATTCATCTATAACACCTATGGATATCAACAGGAAGAAAGGACTCAAATTTGTTTTTCCTTACTTATTCCTACTATCCCTGTTAAATGGGGCTATTCTACCCGTGCTTTTTGCCTCAGAGACATTTTAAGGACAAAAATCAAATTCTAACATTCATACCAGTTAGGTACATTACCAACCAAAGCATAATTTGCTGCAAGGAAAGAAGAAAAATAAAAACTTTTGTGTCTGTCTTTCTAACAAACAAGCACCTCTCCAATGTTCTTGTATAATTCTTTCATACGCTGTTCCCTCATTTCTTTCTATATTTGCTTTTACAACGAGGAACAGACACAAACCATACTTTCAGGTCATGGTCCACAGTAATCAATAGCAACTTCATTAATCATTGTAATGCTCACCTCCACTTTTTTTCCCCATTATTCAGAATTCAGGATTAAAGTCAGATTTTAACTGCTACAGAAAGCCTGTGTTGTCCTGAGACACCTAGCACTTATCCCTTCATAATCACTATGCCTGAAGCCCATTATAAGATACATGGTGGCTAAGAGAGAATGCAGCCAGGAGTGGTATAAAACAGAGTTCCACAATGATCAGAAGCTGAGTTAATTGGAAATTAGATCTCCCTTGCAGCAACTGTTTGTATTCATGAAAACTGCTGCTCAGGGAGTCTGTTTTAAGTGAGGCTGTTGGTATCTGAAAAGACAGAAAGGAGACAGTTTACAAGTATTTGAGATACGGTGTCTGTGATCAGGGTTTATTTCCTTTCAATTTTCAGTTTGGAGCCTTAAGAATGTCTGTTGTTCTAAGGGTCAAGTAATTGCTACTCCTAGAGCTCATGAATGAGCACTTAACGTAGGGATGGAAATAAACACTGTAGCATGCTGCATATCCAAAGCACCATGACATAGCGAGAAAAGCATGGGCTATCTCATTTATGAGCTATATGACCTTGATTGAACAAAAGATTTCATCTCTATGACTCTCTGATGCCTCATCCATAAACTGGAGCTATTACTAACTCACCTCATATTGTTCATTCCTGGCACATAATAGATACTCAATAAATGGACCCTATTCATAATACATGAGGTGATATTATTGTCACCTTTAGAGTTTCTTTATATCTACAATCATTTAAAAATCTTTTAAGGTTGGTTTTTCTTCTTTCTTGACAGGGGCCAATATTATCCATCTGGGTGGAACATAAAGTAAGCCAAAGCTGCTGGAAATCAGTTAAGAATACCCAAGGCCTTATAAAACTGGTAGCAATTTAGCTAATGGGAATTCTTAATGGCTCTTGCTTCCAATGCTGTGAAATGTCCCAGACATCTATGAGGGTGGGAGTAACTTCTGAGCAAAAAACACAGAATGGAGAAACATCAACCTAGGGAAGAGATTGCACATTATATTAAAAGAAACAACATCATATACACCACAGACATATTTTTTTAAAAAAGCAGGGCAAACAATTAAGCAAGAGAATTAAGGAAAAGAAAATTCAGGATTAAATACCAGGATTAAACAACAATGTCCAATGCTCTCCACATATTTCATTTGCATATTACCTTCTTCATCAAAATACAGGGTTGAGTTAGGGGACTGTGAGTATTTTGAAGCTCTAAAAGGTGATGATGTTTAATGCCAATAGTACCAATTTAACCTGAGAAAAACTAGAATGAAAACGCAAAAGTTTTTCATATAAAAGTTGTTTATTTAAATATCCTGTTTGTTATAAAAAGAAGATCATGTACTTCTGGAACTTCTATCCCCAGCCACTTGTCTTGCATCAAATAAACATTCAAAATTCTTGAAACAGGTCAAAAGGCCCCCAGTTCTGCTATTAAGTGCCATTAGTTACTCCTTTATAAACAATCGACTGGCCATTGATTAATGAGCTAGAATGCATTCTAGAATTAACCCATGACCTTAAGAGATTGGAAGCCCTTTCTATTCAATCCATTTGATTGGTGTTATAAATTACCACCTTGTATTTACACTATCAGGATGTTGCTTTTTATATATAGATTAATTCCCTCGTACAGTAAAGGCTGTATTTCACAGCCCTGGTGCGGCATGCAAACATTAAGTTACCACATCAACAAAATTTTCATGAGAAAAGTAGCCTCATTGTAAATGCTTCAAATCATTTTTTTTGCAGTTAAGAAAACTCAAAAAGTTATTCCTATCCAGTCTTTCACCCAAGATCAAGTACTTAATGAAGAACAACTAACATAAGCATCTACAAAAATCTTGCTTTTTTTGGTGAAGTCTGTATAAATTTTTTAACACACAGCTTCCTTTAATTGTGCATAATTGCAATCCCAATTCTCAGTAGTGCCTCTTAGGGCACGGTGTACTCAAAGACCATGTATTTGACGAATGTTCACCAACTGATAGCACATCAGCAGACCTTTCCCAGGATGTCAAGACAATTGCCAGGGGCTGCCCTTATTAGTACTGTTAACATATCAAAGGGTGCTAGGGGATCATGCCAAAGTAGATAAAGCCTTTACTTCAAGGTTAATTTTATTAGTTAATGAACTTTGTGTGTTAAAGCTTGTAGTGAGTAAATACAATGTCTATCTCTCATGGCCCCTATCACTTGGTAAGGTGGCCAGGAATACAGTCTCAGTACTGTAAAGTCTCTTCCACTGGACCCAATTCCATTTCTAGCACCAGAAGCCAATTCACTTTAATACACCCACAGTCCCTTTTTTAGAAGTGCCCACCGAGAAGGCTGAGGGCATGTTTAAGTAAGCTAGGAGGTTGAAGTAGCCATTGCAAATGATCTGTACACTATACTGTATGTGGATCTATTATCCAGCCTCATATATAAACCTCATAACACAGTCTATCTGCTCATGATCTAATATTATGAGAAAATCAGGGCACAAAAATAGCATAATCAGTTATAATTCTAATTTGCAAGTATGTACAGTGGTACCTTGAGATAGGCATTTAATTCATTCTGCAACGGAGCTCGTAAGTCAGTCAACTCATATATCAAACTGCCGATACTGGACCCGTGCACAAATGCGCCAACTAGCGGCAGCTTCCTGAATCACGACTCGTATCTCAGAATTTCGCTCAGATCTCGAACAAAAATACGGACAGAGTCACAGGTCGTATCTTAAAAAAAAAAAATTTGTATGTAGTTCTGGTCGTATCTCAAGGTACTACTGTACTGTATATGTGTTATCTATATGCACACACACACTCAGAAAAAAGATGATGCAAATTCAGTGGTGATGGAGTGTTGGAGACCAGGGATAATTTTTTCTAGATATTTTTTAATTTTGTTCACTCAAGTCTTTCAGCAATATTTTATAATCAATTTATGTTTTCAAAAATAACTTTACTGTTCTTTATTCTATCCATTCAATTTAATTGCTGAAGACTTCAGTGCATTTTCAATACATTTTCCAAACTGTATACAATGAGCATTGTGATACTTAAGAAAAAAAAATAAAATGTAAACATTTTTTTTAAACAAAAGCAGGTTTTACATTTTATTTTAAAATATTTTTCCTATATTCTTTTCAAATTGTAGCAATTTTAAAAATATGGAAAGGAGTGAAAAAATATAAATTATCCCAAATCCCACCATTAAAAAGGAGCAAAAATGGTTCATCAAATTTTCTTCCTTTTTCCTATGAAGACGTGTATTGTCAAATGGTTGAGATTGTACTGTATCTACATACCCTTTTCTCATATAACAGTGCATTGTCAGCATTTCCTAAGCAATTAAAAATTCTTCAGAAACATGTCTGACCAGGCAGTAGCGCAGTGGATACAGTGTCAGACTGGGACGTGGAGGACACAGATTCGAAACCCGGAAATTGCCGGCTTGAGTGTGGGGTCATCCAGCTTGAGCACGGGATCATAGACATGATCCCATGGTCACTGGCTTGAAGCCCAAGATGGCTTACTTGAGCAAGGGGTCACTCTCTCTGCTGTAGCCCTGAGTCCCCCCAGTCAAGACACATATGAGAAAGCAACCAATGAACAACTAAGGAGACTAAGGAGCCGCAACAAAGAATTGATGCTTCTCATCTCTCTCCTCCCTGTCTATCTGTCCCTATCTGTCCCTCTCTCGTCTGTCATAAAAATTAAAAAAAAATATTCAGAAACATCATTTTTCACAAGTCCATATTCTCACACCATAAGGACAGATGATAATATAATCATCATAAGACATATAGGCTGATTTCCCACTTTCTTTATTATAAACACTGCTGTGATAAACATCCTTGTATATAAATCCATGTGCAGATCTTTCTTTTCTTGAAATAAATACCTAGAAGCGGAATTACTAAATCAAAGGGTATGAACTTATTCAAAATCTCTGGCACATTGATTAACTGACCTCCAGGTAAGGTATGATCATGTATCACCCTCCCTATTCGAGACATATTTATTATAAAAATGTCAATTGCTCTCCTAAGTCTTTCAAGAGAGAAGTAATGGAGACTGGCAGGGACAATGAACAAAAAGGCCGGAATGGCTTGGGAATTCTCTCAGTCAATCAGTTGGAGTCAGTGCTAGATCAAATAAGCTCTTGTCTTTGCCTGGACAGACATACACATGTAAAGACGGTGGGCAGAAATGAACAACAACGTTCTGACCTCCCAGGCTCAAAGTGTAATGAACCAACAAAAAAGATAAAAGTACTTCAGCTGAAGCTCTTCCATTTACCTTCTTCCAAACTTATCAGCTGTTTCTTCCTGATGCCATGTCTTCTTAAGAAGTCAAAGCTAACAGCAGTGGCTCAAAATGGAAGTGCTCACTCAGGGCTTCCTGGAAGCTGCACAAGCATTTCCAATTGGATGAAATAGCCAATGCTAAAGCCACCATTGGTCACACTTCAGATAACTCAAAAGGAAGAAAACCTTGAAAGTATAGTCTGTTTTGTCTGAGCTCTTGATTTGATTACAGTAAGCTGGCATTGGATCATTCTCATCAACCTTCACAGAAAGATTATAAAAAGGATTTGCAAAAATACCTGGCATTTTTGTCTCCTTCACATGGAAGAAAAAGAAAATAGAATTGGAAAGGAAAGAGTAGCAGTGCTTTCCAACTAAATCAAAGAACATTATCATGATCTGGAAAGAACTCTGTTATTTGCTAGAAGGCCAGAAGGCCTCATGTCTTTTTTTATACTTTCTTAGCTACTTTTCCTGTGAAATGTTGCCTGCTGCACTGTAGCAGGGGTTTGAAAAGAAAGCAACAAACTTTAAAAGGATGTCTCAATGAGTGAAATCTGAGGTGAGGATTAAAAAACAATCCTATGTTTTACATATGCTATACATTTCTATGACATTTATTTTAAGACTCTTTTTAATGTAAAAAAAAAAAATCTCCCAGGAAGCCTTAGTAAGTCCGTATGGCCATGCAAAAATCAGAGGTCAGAAAAATTTCACAAATTTCAGCTTAGCAAATGACCATAAAACTTAGTTGGATATACTTATGTTTTAAAGTGAGCAGCCTACTCATTCCCAGTGATGTTATTACTTTTAGCAGGCATGTGAATTCTGATGCCTTCAAGTCACCGAGGCTCCACACTGGTTTGAAGTTCACACTAGTAATGGCCAGTATGAACTATGGAAATTTTTCAGTCAGTGATTAAAACACAGACTTGGCTAAATCTGAGGGGCATTTCATGTCCTGCCTTTGTGAAATGAGAGAAAACAAGGAGGCTTTAAGAAAAGGGTGGCCACTCTGATTTATACTTGGCCCATGCTGATAGAACAATTATTTCTTTTATGTATATTATAAGCTAATTCAGGAAATTTGTACTATTATGCAAGTTAACAAGCTTCAGATTCATGGGAGGGTTTTCAAAGACCTGGTGAGAGTAGCATAGAGTTCAGAAATGATAGAAGGGAAATAGAGGGTACTATACACACAGCTAATTAACATCTTGTAAGACCTTTCACTAAAGCAGCTGGTGTAGTCACGTGTTCCGAAGATTCAGAGGATTTCAGAATTGAAAGGGTCTTTAGAGAGCATCTAGCTTAACCCCCTCATTTTATGGATAGGAAAACTGAGACCAGTTAATTGGTTCAGGTCACTATGGATTCACAGCAGAACCAGGCTGACAATTTGGTATGCTCTGCCTCTAGCCCAAAGTTGCTCAAGTTTTCCCAAAGTACTAGTATCAGGCAACAATCTCTATTCCTTTTAAGATTTCTTTAAAGATGCAAAATATCTAGCTAACAATTTCCTTGGGGAATTAGTAATTAAGCAATAATATATATCTGTAGCAGTTACTTCACTTTCACTATGTAGTTCAGAAATATATTTAACATGGCAGCTCTAATCTTAATCGATTTGACTTGTTTGATATAACTATGCTCCTTTTAAAAACAAGTCTCATAAAATGAGACATTTTGGGCTGGGTCTTTATATTGTGGTCCCAAAATACGGATTATGCCCCACTTCTATTATTTCTATTCCCTTTACCAAGCAATTCTTTCAAAGGCCCCTGAACTGAGGGTCTTATTAGCATATTCATGACACAACTGATTCAGTTATGTTAATTAGCAGTTCTACTTTAAAAAAAAATCCCAGAACTGCCCAAGAGGCCTGGGATCAGCTATCACTGTCACAACCATTTTCAGGCTCTATGTCTCCAGCCTAGGATGGTGGATTTCTGGTATTGAACACCTAAAGTTAAACTGTGGATCAAGAAGATCAATGTGTAGAAAAGAGGTGAGTCCTTAAACTCAGAAGTACAAGTTCAAAATATGGGAAACCTGAGAATTTTATTGCTGCCTAAAGAAGTGGTCTTTTGTATTTCAACCAGGTCTGAAAATGCTCACACAGTTTCTAACTGAAAAACTAAATTATAGACTTTTAGTCTCTTTAGGTGTGCAAACAACAAAAAATTAGAAGTGTTGAACAACAACAAAGGCTTTAGCTGTAAGGGATATAACGTATCTGGCTCCAAAATACCAAGGCTAACTAACTGGAGCTCACAGAGGCAAAACAATGGAAAACTGGGAAAATGGAATGATTTCTGGATTAAGAAGGTTAATCCCCTAAAAGCCTCTAAACTTTATTTTACTGAAGAGATTATAAAAATTAATTGTTCCTGTCTTAAAAAACAGTGGTATCTCATAAACATGACTAAAGTTTTGATGACAGAGGAAGTTGCCTACGCTCGGGGTCAACACTTTGAATTTATACTATAATCATGGAGATGACAAAAGATGCCCTCTTTGAAGTTGCTCGACACCACAAGTTTCCAGATGTCCCTTTGCTATTTCCTCATTGCTTGTCTTCGGCCTTCTTTGTGGTGCATTACTGCCCCCATCTTGATTCTCTACCCTCTTGATACTCTCCCCAACTTCCTCTTTTTATTCACAGCAATAATACAGGCTTTAGTTGTATAAAGGCTTGGACAATTCTTTTTTCTTAATATTTTTCCAGACTTTATTTATTTGAAAGAGAGAGAGAAAGAGAAAGAGAAAGAGGGGGGGCAGGAAGCATCAACTCCCATATGTGCTTTGACCAGGCAAGCCCAGGGTTTCAAACCAGCAACCTCAGTGTTCCAGGTCAACATGCTTTTATCCATTGCGCCACCACAGGTCAGGCAAGGCTTGGACAATTCTTTAACCAAAGCACCCTACTCTTGGATTTCAGAGAGTCAAGATATCCCCTATACAATTTTAGTCAACATCTAGGCCTTGAAAATGAATAATCAGTCAACAAATGCAGCACCCACTTGAGGATTATGGTTTGTCAACTGAGGTTTTACCATAAAAGCATTTGTCTTAGAAAATCTAACTTGGGGGAAATACACAACATATCCCAGCTCTGTTCTTCTCTCCACCACAAACACATTTCAGAAACTACTTCAAAAAAGCTAATCTATGTTCACTATCTTTATTGTCTAGGCCATGTTTTAAAGACAGAAGAAACAAACTGCTATTTCAAATCAATTTGTGACAAGTTCTGAAACTGATAAACAATGTTAACATATTTATTGAATGTGAAGCCTGAAAGGAAAGGGTGAGAGAAATTGTTTTTCAACCTTTTTTAAAAAAAAAATAAAAAAACATATAATAACAGTTACTGTATGGCTTTTTAAAAACTACACATTGGAATTTTACAAATAATGCTATAAAACAATGGGGAGCGAGAAAAGGAAAGACCAGCTACAGCTAAACCAGTATCTGACAGATAAGAGAGGTCACTGTCTGTGGGCTCCACACCAGATCTAATATGAAATGGGGTGGCCTTGGAATCTGAAAACGGCTTTATCTGTACCCCATCAAGCTACCAATAGGCTAGCTATTTCTAAGGAGCAGGACTTTTTCCTTCGAAATTCCATCTTAATTTCTAATTTCCTTCTTAATCCCCCAAGTAGTTTTTAAATATAATCATTTCAAGTTTTCAAAGATGACCATTTGATTATCTAAGTTTTTTTTTCCTCAAACTAAAAGAAAACACATTGGTTACTGTCTTGAATGAGAAATGTCATAGTCAAAAGAATACTATTCTTTGAAATAATCATACTAATAATTTAGTGACCTGGAGACAGAGATAGTCTAATGATGTCTATTGACAATAACACTGATCTTCATGTGGTGCTAACATATTGTTAAGTATACTATACAGGTATGTGTGTTGGGGGTATGGGAAAATTATTCTCATCCATTCAGAGAAAAGAGGAGATAAAATTAAGACTAAACATAAATTTGCATCCAGTCTGCATAAAAAGTTTTGGAAAGAATGGGTACAATATATGGTATACTATGAAGAAAAAAACTAGTTCAGCTACATTACAAATAAAATATGCTTTCGTGGGCTAGCTTGGAACCCAACTAACATTTATTAAAATGGCTATGGTTCAAATAACAAATTTCAAAGCCAATATTTGAAATACAACCTGTTCTTTAGCCGAGGACTGCATTCTACTATATGACATCTAATTTAGTCCAGTTTCTCACCATGGTAACGAGCTCTTTGCAAAAATACTCAAAGACTTTTCGCATCTCAGAAATTTACACTGTACTTCTTCACCATACATGTTAAGAAAAGCATGCTTCAGGCCCTGGCCGGTTGGCTCAGTGGTAGAGCGTCAGCCTGGCATGCGGGGGACCCAGGTTCGATTCCCGGCCAGGGCACACAGGAGAAGTGCCAATTTGCTTCTCCACCCCCCCCCCTCCTTCCTCTCTGTCTCTCTCTTCCCCTCTCGCAGCCAAGGCTCCATTGGAGCAAAGATGGCCTGGGCACTGGGGATGGCTCCTTGGCCTCTGCCTCAGGCGCTAGAGTGGCTCTGGTCGCGGCAGAGCGATGCCCTGGAGGGGCAGAGCTTCGCCCCTGGTGGGCGTGCCGGGTGGATCCCGGTCGGGCGCATGCGGGAGTCTGTCTGATTGTCTCTCCCCGTTTCATCTTCAGAAAAAATACAAAAAAAAAAAAAAAGAAAAAGAAAAGAAAAGCATGCTTCAAAGGTACTATGTAATTAGAATGGCCTTTAAAATAGGCACAAAGAAAATCGTTCCTATTAAAATTAAATCTACTTCATAACAATCTTCAAACAGTGAACAGCACCAAAGAAAGGAATCCTGAGGTATTTTGGACCCCATACTCTAGCTTTTAAAATATTTTATCTGTTACATTGCATCAGATATGATTAAAGTGCTTCTCGATTGGCTCATATTGACTATTTCTTCAATATTTAAAGAAAAGTGTGCATGTGAGAATCCATATTTGGCACAGAGGATTGAAATGCATTTCATTGTAGCTTTAATGGACAGACTAAGCCAGAGCACCAGCTAAAGTGAAGTCAGAAGATAGTTCGGTTGGTTAGATCAGCGTCCTGAAGCACAGAGGATGCCAGTTGGGTCCCCGATCAGTGCACATACAGGAATAGATTGATGTTCCTATCTGTCTCTGTCTCCCCTCCCTCCCTCCACCTCTCACTAATATAAAAATAAATAAATAAATAAATAAATAAATAAATAAATAAATAAATAAATAAATAAATAAAATGAGGCCAGGAAGGAGATCAGCTTCATGAAGAATATAGTCGAGTAGCTACCTCTGGGTTGCTGCTGCATAGAAACTCAAGAACTGAGCTTTGATCCTGACTTTGTTCTACAGAGCTTCTAGGAATTCACTCTGAAATTTAATGTGAAGTTCAGCATCTGCAGAATCTCTATGGCTATTTTTTACTATGTTTTCAGATGCCTGCTTTTTATTAGGAAGGTTTTTTTAAATGATGTGCATCAACAACACTATTCTGTGTTCACCAAAGAAAAGAAATGAAAACATTTAAATTAAACCACTTTAATCTATTTTTTGGCTTCTTGTGACCATATTTCCATAATGCCTACCATACAGATTCTAGGGCATCCGGAAGGATTCTAGCAATAAAGCTGTAAGTCTAACTTGCCCCTAACATCCATCAAGAAGGAACATACTGGGAGAAAACTTGAACACGCAGAGAACAGAGGAGCTCTGAAAAAGCAACTGTACAAAGGTATCTGTCAGCTCTTAAATATGACTTGAATAAAAGGTGTAAAGCAAATTCAGGAACAAAGCACATGTGGATGCTTACTTGGACCAAAGTTCCAATACATACCATCAAACTTTTTATAACGGGAAGCAAAGACAGATTGCAAATGATTGCTCTGTTCGCTGACCACACTTTTGAACTCATCTTTACTTTGCAGGCTGTACTTCTCCTCCATTGCTTGAGAGCAGCAGGTATAATCTTGGGGACAGATCTTCAAATGATCACCTGAAAGATAAAATGTAAGACACTCAAGGTTCCATCATCGTTCATCAAGTCCTAGAGGGAAGAATTTGATTTAGGTGCATGTACCCTGCTTCATTTCTGTCTGCGAGGTTCCTGCAAAGGCCTTGACATCTTATGTGTGGAAACTTTTGCTAAATTAGTAACATTTATTCCCTTCTTGGAAAAACAAATTGATAACGCCACCTCCATAAGACAAAAGAACTTTTCAATCCAGAATTCTGCTATATCACAGGAGAAATCAGTGTAGCCAATTATTATCAACCTAAGTCTCTTTTTTAATTCTTTGACATTCTATGCAAGTCACACAAATGAGACATCATTTTTCCGGCTTTGGGAGTTTACACTTTAATAAGAGAGAGTGCCCCAAACAAGCAGCAAAATGCTTTCGGTGCAGGGGAGGGAGATACTCCGTGGGCTGCTTGTTTGGCCATAAGGGCTTGGAGGGTTTTTTGTTTGTTTGTTTAAAATACTGTATTTTTCGCTCCATAAGATGCACTTTTTTTCCTGAAAAGTGAAGGAGATCATCTAGTGGATCGAATGTTCATTTTTTTTTTTTTTTAGCTGCTGCGGCTTCCCAGACAACTACAAGAGTATTTGAACATTAAAGTCTCTTCTCATTTGTTAATAACAGTGCTAATGGTTGTTAATACTGCTGTTGAGTTTACATTATTGTGGTATATTTTATTAAATATTTTAACACAGCATTTGGTTCAGAATATTTGCTTTCTTATTTTCCTCCTTAAAACCCTAGGTGTGTCTTACGGTCAGGTGCGTCTTATGGAGTGAAAAATATGGTAGATCCTAAAGTTCATCCACACTCTGCTCCTCCTATCACAGGACAAAAACTGTGTTTGGAAGAGGCCACACCTGTCCTACATAATGACTAAAATATACAGTACCACTCAAAAACATACAAACAAAAAAACAAAAAAAAACACTAGGTACTTTTACTCACTCCACTATTAACTAGTGTAGAATAGGAACCCAAGTATAATTTTGTACAGATGTTTACAAGGATTCACTTTCAATGTTCCTTTTGCTATTGCTGCCCATGTTCCATGTAAGACAAATAGTATCTGAAGAGAATCAAGATCTCAGGAACTCAGGAATGAGTATACTGAAGATGTATGTCTCTGTCAATAGTAAGCATGTATAATAAATAAAGGAATAGAGAATGAAGAGCACATCTTTCTAACAATACTAATAAGCATGGAAATAGAATGAGGCCATGAGCTGGACTTTGCTGCTTTCCAACTGTGTTCTTAGAGGAAATAAGTCTTCACCTATGATAGACATGAAAGTGGTGGGAAGGGAAGGGGGTGTATCACATAAAAATTGAGCTGACAACTGATTTGACTAATGCCAGGATTGCCAACTGAACATATGCAAATAATTACATAATCATCTATGCTCCAGATCATTCTTCCTGGCAATTAAAAAGTGGGGAAGAGTGTTACTGCCAAGACAAAATGGGGTATGCAGCACTAAAGGACTATTTAAGGATGGGGGTAAGGCAAACAATCTTCAAGTAACTTCTTCATCCAGAAGTACTGAAAATGTTTTTGGCACTTTATAAAACCTATGGTCAACAGATAATACTAAAAAATATGATAAAATGAGGGGGAAGACTGTGTCTAAGAGCTTTAGAGCCGTGAAACTGCAGAGTATCTCAGGTCTCATTAGTTAAAGAAGGCGGCTTGCTATGGCTCAGTGTTCTGGAAACACCGCTTTTATAACCAAAAGCAAAACTCCCTGGTCAGTGGCTTAACAATTCTGCAGCAGGCCTTAGGTACTGCCACATATAATTAACAGGGGCATATCTGGTTGTCTCCTGGTTTCAAGGTTGAGGATTTCCACCAATATAGTCTGAATGCATAATATGAAGTGATACAAAGGACCTCAGCGAGTCCAGTGCTTGCTGCAGCTGTATAAGTAATCCATATTACACTCACACCCAACAAAGAAAATTAACTGGATTGCTCAGAATAACAAGACACAGGGCTATTTAAATGAATTATAATAAGACAGCAGCTACTTTTTAAGGTTATCACAGGCTAAAATTCATCTCAGGCTGATTTCTAAGCCCCTGCAAAAATTCTATTGTGAAGTGCATTGAATTTCCAAGGCAAAACAATTCAAGAATTTGGAAAAGAATCTAATCACTTAGTCTTAGTCGGGCTCACAGATATCATAAACTAAAAGGTCACTTATTGGCTCCTATAAAAATAGGCTTCTCAGTCCAAGTTTTCCTTATTCCCACCTGCAGTGAATACGTGCAAAGACACACACACAAGCTGAAGCCAGCAAATTCTAACAGACAGCAGGAAAGAGTAATATTCTACATTGGAGAAGGTGCTAGACATTGAGGGGTTTAAACTTACCCATAGGAATTTTACACTGAGGAGACAATCTTCAAAAACAGGTAACAACAATGAAAGTTTTACTGGCAACCTGCTGAAAGAACATAGCACCATTCACACTGGCACTTATAAAGAGCCCAGCAGGGCCCTCATACTCCGCCCTTTCCATCTTGACCAGAGGCCCTCAGTAAGTCCCTATGGGGGTCTTCTTATATCTAAATACTAAAGTACATTGCAGTCCTCACAATACCTAATAAAAAAAGAGAAAAATAGCCTGCTTTCATTTTATAGTGAAGAACTTTCCAGGGAGAATGTGTCAAATGGTAAAAGGCTCACCCTGTGTAAAGGACAACAACATGGTAGATACTTGGCTTATGTTTCTGCTGGCACAGTCGTCTTCCCCACAGTGTAAACAAGCTGCCTCCAGTACTTCACTTTTGCCCATATAGCCTTGAACACACCACTTATTCTGTCTGCATTTCTAAAAAGCATTACTTGAAAATGTAATTTGACATCCTTGCCAAAAGCTTTGCTTCAGACACATTCGGTCCAAGATACACTTATGAATTAAATCGCAAGACACACTCAGATTACTGGGATCCACTGCCATATCCAGTTTCTGCTCTTGACAAGTACAAGGAGGGAAAGAGGTGACAGTCTTGTTACATTTGAAAATGGAATTTTAGTTCCACATTTTGGTAAGAACTTGAGCAACTCATTTGATTTTTAGAACAAGCATTTCTACTTTAAGCACTCATAGTGCTTTTTTTTTGACAGAGACAGAGAGAGGGACAGATAGGGACAGACAGACAAGAATGGAGAGAAATGAGAAGCATCAATTCTTCATTGTGGCACCTTAGTTGTTCATTGATTGCTTTCTCATATGTGCCTTGACTGGGGACTGCAGCAGAGCAAGTGACCCCTTGCTCGTGCCAGTAACCCCTCAGCTCAAGCTGGTGAGCCCACGCTCAAGTCGGCGACCTCAGGGTTTCAAACTAGGGTCCTTCGTGTCCCAGTCTGATGCTTTATCCATTGCACCACTGCCTGGTCAGGCTCAAAATGATTTATATCAAAAGCCAGGATATACATATTATTTGAAAGACATAATAATACTTATCCTTGAGACTGCTTTTAAAATGCTTGGTCTGAATGAGAAGTCTTTTCCTTCTAGAGATCTCTTTTCAAAACTGGTGATCCCGTATTCTTCTCACTTAAGAAAGATTTCACTTTTGTTTCCTGTAGGCTGAGTCAGTTGAGCACAGGGACAACAGAATCCAATATGGGATCAGTAAACAGCACTGCAGAGGTAGCACTGAGCATATGCATTTTTAAGGGCCCTGGGTGATTCTGACGCATCCCCTTCCATAAGGACATTACTTAAAAATTGTCAGCATTACAGCCACAGAAGAGCAGAGAATGCAGGTTGTGATCCACACCTGAGATTTGTCTACCATCTTTCCCTAACTCAACCTCCTGCTTCCAGGGCCATTGCTATGCATAGGCTCTCTCTATATATCTTCTGGTCCCTCAAAATTATTTTGTTTTCTTCTTTCCTTTACCCATATTGTTCTTTCTTACTCTACTCCACCTCTTTTAACTGCACATAACATGAAAACAAAGGATTTTTTTAATTTGTTGTACTTGTTGAGTTTCCTGTTCTTGATTTAAAAAGCAGGTGAATTGAATGCATTACAGTTTTCTAAGGAAGCACCTAAATTAAGTTGTTTTTTTGTACATAGCTCTTGATCAGTTTTTTTTTTCTTTGTGGGTCAGTGACTCTCAAAAGCAAAAAGGTCCCCTTGCCCTGTCCTAGGAGTCTTGGATGAGATTCAATGAAGCATGCTTTTTAAAGCTTAACTCTATGGCATTAAAAGTAATCACTCCAAAGAGCCCACTTTTCTCAGTCATACCAGCTCTATGTAATTTCTCTTTAGTCTTAATATCAAGGCCTGAATTTTCAAAGGTCAACAGAGATGATCACAGTAAATTACTACTCAGTCCTGCTGAATATGTACTGGTTCTTCTCCCCCTCCGCCCCCCGTCCAGCAGTTCAAATCAATGATTAAAGGAGGAGCACTGAATATGACGAATCTATTCCATCTTTTAACAAGGTTCTGTGGTGAACAGTCTGGTATAATCGTGCTTTCTCATTTTATCTCATTTAATCGTCTCACCAATTCTGGTTCTAATGTATAAATGGGATGCCCCTTAGTCCAGCTTTCCATAGAAAATTTTTGTCAATGATGTTAGGTTCTCAGGCTAGCCCCCAGCTTATTTAATATCAACCTGACAAATTTTAACTATGACTTACAATCATTTCTACATCTCTCTCAGAAAATTCATGTTGAAGTCCAACTAGATGCCAAGAAAAAAATATATATATATCTCAGATTCTCACACATTTTTGAAGGGGATGGTCAAAGAGGAATACCTATAGTTATCACTGAAGTGTTAGATTTCGAGACCTGTAGGCGACGAAGTTAAATGCCAGAAACCTTTATGGGTCACAGTGGCAGAGAACCTAGGCTTACCTGCACCAGCATGATTTGTTAGGCAGGCCCCAAACGGTTTGACCAATGAAATAACCAAATGTCTTTGGTAAATAAAAGACACAAACTGCACCCTAAGGGGACATGCGACAGGGAAGAACATTTGAGAACACACTAGAAAGCACTTGTAATTTGCAATTGTAAGAGATTATGATTTTGCATTGGCCTTTCTTGCACAAACTGATCACTTCACTTGGGTTCTGAAGAAAACTTAGCTGTTTATAAGGTTTTAAAATTTTAATTAATTAGTTAGTTAATTAATTTTTTACTGTGAGAGAAGGAAAAATAGTGAGACAGAGTCTCGCATGCACCCTGACTGGATCTACCCAGCAACTCCTCTTCTGGGGCTGATGCTAGCACACCAATGTGCTTGGACCAAATGAGCTATATCCTCAGCGTCCTGGGCCACACTCCATGTTCCATGCTCGAACCAGTAGAGCCACTGGCTGCAAGAGGGAAAGAGGAAGGGAAGCAGATGGTAGCTTAAGAAGTTAATTTAAAAGCTTCCATATATTTAACACTATTTGGAGTTTTCATTCTGCAAAATGAATGGTTGTCCAGTGATAAGAAGACCAATCTGGCAAGTCAGGAAGAGGGGTTTGAGTCCCAGCTCTACATGATTCACTGTAGGTTTCTAGGAAAGTCACTTCCTCAATATAGCCTAAAAAGACCTATGGAAACAAGGAAGCATTATGCAAATGTAAAACACTACAACTGCAAAACAAGGACAGAAATGAAGACCATCTATTATATTCTGATAAACCACTGAATTTCTCCATGAAGAGACATTTCTGACACCTTGTACTGAGAGAGAGGGGCCAGGAGAGCAGCATCTTCTCTCTTCTAGCTATTGAAGGAAAGTATCTTATTGGGAGATAGACTTTAGGGCAGTAAAGAGAGCCAGAAACCACAATCAGTTAGCTGCTGAGTGGCATGCATGTGCAATGGTGAACCAATGACAATGAAGTGGAGACAGTGATCTAAGCAGCAAAGCCTGGGGAGCCTAAGGAAACATGACAAACTAGAATGCATCCAGCATGGGACTCCAGAACTGAATATGACATTACAGGAAATCATACAAAAACTGACATGCAAATGTCCATAGTAGCATTATTCATAATAGCCAAATGCTCAGCAATGGATGAACAGAAAAAATTGGGTACAATGGAATATTATTCAGCCATAACAAATAATGAAGTTCTGATATACATTACAACACAGCTGAATCTCAAAAACACTATTAACTGCATACAGTTCACTATGCATATCGAAAGCCTAAAACACTGTTAAGTGAAAAAGCCCATCACAAAAGTCCACATAGTATAAGATTCCATTTACTTAAATGCCCAGCACAGGTCAAAGATAGAAAGTAGATTCAGTGGTTGCCTAGGGCTGAGGGGGGAGAGGGTTAGAATTGAGGGAATGGGAAATAATGGAGGGGTTATAGTTAAGAAGCATAAGACTTCTTTCTGGAATGATTAATATGTTCAAAATTTATTTTGGTGAGGATGCACACTTCTGTGAGTACATTAAAAGCTACTATATATGGTAAATGAATGGATCTGGGGGAGTGGTAGGACTTATAGCTCAATAAAACTGTTGTAGAACAGAAAAACTAAGAAAGTCAGAGTAAGGTATGGACTTTAGTTAATAATAGTGCATCAATGCAGGTTTAGCCATTGTGCCAGATGGTAATGACAGGGAAAACTGGGTATAGGGCATAGCAAAACTCAGCTATCCTTCCAATTTCTGTAAATCTAACTCTTCTATGACAAAGTATGTTTTAAATAAACAACAGTTTTCAAAGTAAAAGGAATATATGGTGGGACCTTCATCAATCTTTTAAAAAATATAAATACTTGATGTAATTGTACATTGAAAAGATACATTAAGCTATTAATTGCTGGGGTAATTTCCCTAATCTCTCAATTTCTACTTTGCTGTTTTTCTAATTTTTATTTGTTCTGAAAATAAAACAATTCTTTTGTTATTGGTCTAAATAATTACAAAAATAGTTTCTGTTCACTTTCTAGATCTAAATTCATGTGGCCACAAAGTAAGCTAAAATGCAGGCTGTTATAGAACTCCAGCTCCTTCAAGTTACCTAAGAACCCAAGGAGGAATACAAAATGCTCAGCTTCATGGGAACAAAGAAAGAAAATCTCTAAAGGTTTTTAACATTCCCAGGAGGATGGAGGATCACATACATTAATCCATCCTTCCCCTGTGCAAAAAGAGTGACATTACTGCATATAGTTCACTATGCTTATCAAAAGCCTAAAGTTATTTGACCTAAGCTTTAATAACGAGACATAAATTACAGTCATTATGCAGATGTATGATTTGAGATCACCTACCAATCAGTAGGAGAAATGCAGATAGTTAGCATTTTGTTAAACTTTGCCAAAATATAGCTCTGGCAGATTTAAGACTGCCAATTATTTTTAGGCATACTGATCCTGCAAGGTAAGATAGAGAAGGGCAATCAGAAACACTTATGTTTTGAAAATCAGTTGCATTATATTTTCCTAAGGAAACCCTTCATGTAAGTGTAGTTGGAAGAGTTAGGGTTGCTACTTTAAAACTCTGTACTTCATTCCAGTGAGCTTGCAACAGCTTTAAAATGCACTCCAGAGAGAAATCAAGCCAGGCTTTTTATTGATATTTAAATAAGCAAATTAGGAACCAAAATTTATGCCTGGCAATCTTAGGACCCCATCTGAACTGTACCAAAGGTTCAGTAAAGTAAGGCACATCAAACAAAGTGAGCTGGCCTGAAATGCTCATACTGAACAACTTTATCAACACTTTAGAGCAGTTAGAGCAACTGCATCTATTTTGCACACTTTCAAGCACTTTGTCCAGGTCCAGGGCCCAACAGGAATAATACTATCAATTAACTCAAAAGTCTTCAACAAGTCTGAAGATCCAATAAATAACACCTCAAGAGTCAGTGCTAATAAAAGGTTCCCAGAAATGTGCTGTGGAACCTTAGGAGGTAGGGTAGGGACAGGCAGAGAAAACACGGGGTGCTCTTGTTTTACATCAGAGAAGATTGTTTTTCTGTCAATGATTCAGGCCCACATACTGTGATCATATCATTCAAGAGATTCTCTCAAATACTAATTTATGGTTTTCACTGGGCTCACAATTTAACAGAATGCCTGGGGATAAAGAAATGATTTCAAATAACTCAGTCACACATTTATCTACAAATATAAAGTAGCTTAGAGAGGAAACATCATTGGCTGTAACATTTCCCCCCTTGGTGCCCAGTAGTATTTCTGGAACCTGTGTACCCAAACTATAGATCATAATCCCTGGTAAACCAAAGCACTGGTAGGACCATCTCTAAGACAGCTAATTAAACCAGGTTTGGTGGGTCACAAAGATTCCCAGGGCGGGAGAATGTTGTCTAGCAGCAGCATCTTGCCCTTTCTCTACACCCCCAGTGTGCTGGAGTCTTATGATTGCCCCTGTGGGTAATCAAGTAAGGCCTGAGAGAAAGCAAACGGAGGAAGGTATCCTTAAAAAAACATTGAAAACATTATTTTCCTCTTCCTCCAAGGGTCTGACTGAACACCAGGCCTTCCAACAGGAAGTGTTTATATTTATTATTGCAAAATCATCTCTAAAGCAACCCCCAGGAGTGCAATGCTCAGATAAGCTGCCATGACCATTTGGGTTTCACAGCGAGATTAGAAAGGGTCAGCAGTTGAGGGTGGAGGAAACTCACAGATACTAGACACTTTCTATAATACAAATATTTCCTGACCGGGCAGTGGTGCAGTGGATAGAGCATCGGACTGGGATGCGGAAGACCCAGGTTCGAGACCCCGAGGTCGCCAGCATGAGTGAGGGCTCATCTGGTTTGAGCAAAGCTCACCAGCTTGAGCCCAAGGTCGCTGGCTCGAGCAAGGGGTTACTCAGTCTGCTGAAGGCCTGTGGTCAAGGCACATATGAGAAAGCAATCAATGAACAACTAAGGTGTCGCAACGAAAAACTGATGATTGATGCTTCTCATCTCTCTGTTCCTGTCTGTCTGTCCCTGTCTATCCCTCTGACTCTCTCTCTGTCTCTGTAAAAATAATAATAATAAATTAAATTATAATACATATATTAATACCTTTCTTTTTACATATATTTCACGGGTTGTGTGGGTTAGGAAGATTTGAACATTTTTTTAAAATAATTGTTTTCATCTTGGGTAACTAGGAAAGTAAAAGTATTCAACTTTGACCTGGAGGTGAGGAAGTGGATAGAATGTCAGCCTGGGACACAGAGGACGCTGGTTTGAAACCCCAAGATCGTCGGCTTGAGCATGGGATCATAGACATGACCCCATAGTCACTGGCTTGAGTCCAAAGGTCGCTGGCTTGAGCAAAGGGTCACTGGCTCAGATGGAGCCCCCAACCCCCGGTTCAAGGCACATATGAGAAAACAATCATTGAACAACTAAAGTGCTGAAACTATGACTCAATGCTTCTCATCTCTCTCCCTTCCTCTCTGTCTGTCCCTCTATCTAAAAAAGAAAAACAATCTTCAACTTCTCTTTACTTCCCTTTTTCATGACATACCTCAAATTCTTCCCTCCAAAGTATACCATGATAATAGGTTTTCAGTTAATAATCTAAGAGAGTAAGTTTTCAATTAATCTACTTTCTAGGAAAAATAAACCTAAAGAACAACAGATTCATTCATTATGAGTTTTTTCAAACGTATTTCTCCAAATGGCTATCTAGAATATCTTTTACACCAAACTGATAGAGAAGTCCACTGCTTCATATAAAGAAAAATGACTCTCTAACATCAGCTTTCAAGACACACAAACAGTTTTTTAAAATTCTAGCTAAACATCAATGAAATGACAAAGGAGAAAGAAACATTCACATTTTCAATGTTTGTACCATATTATATCCCTTAAAATCCACTTCCACAAAATCCCCGTTAAAGTGGTAAGTTACTGCTTACTTGTATGCAATTCTCCATTGAAGGATTCTTAAGTCTCAGTACCGATGGCCATGAGCCACAGCTTAACAGGAGTTCATTTTTATAACATGAAAGAAAAACTTTCTGAATATTTGCACAGGTAGGTGGAGGAGGGGCAGTGTCCTGGTTTTACACAGCTGAATTCCCTGGACCTTCAAAAATCTCCTCTCCTTGCCATTATCTTGTACTCTAACATCCGGGCCTGCCACCCTAGGAGGACACAGCCTAGAATTTATTCTCACTTAATGGGCACTTTACTATTTATAAAACTTTTGACAAAAGTAGTTTTTAATGTATACTTCCTTTTCCAGGTCACTGACTGGAGTTTTAAGCAAAATTTGTCTCAGTCCTAATTGTGGAGAGAATATCACTATGTTAATGTAGCTATGTAGAGAATTATCTCATTTATCCCTACCTACCCTTTGCTTCCTGTCTCAGAGTCACTCGTAATATTTGATGGAACAGTCTCACAATTCTGTGGTGATGCTAGCTAATGCTAGGTAAGTTTCCTTGGCTTGATACGTGACACTTCCCAGGTCTGATTGGGATTTATCCCAATAGAAATTGACTAGCTCCTTGCTACCATGCTATTTCCCAGTATCACCTTTCATAATTTTTCCTTACAGATCAGACCTGTTGATTAATTACATTTGATTTGTCCATTGGGATTTGAAAATCCAGTATATTTACTATATCTTGCCTTAGTTGCTTCAACCAGTCCACCTCAAGAGATTACCTGGGAATGGTACCCTGCCCGAAAATTTCCCCAAGTCTAAATCAAAAATTGATTTACTTCTCCAAACTAACATTTGACGTGAAACACACACACACACACACACATACACAAAACCATTGTTGGTGCTGCAGTATTTGCCAAGTGCCTGTTTTGTACCAGATACCATTCATCAGCGCAGAAATACAAAAGGCTTGGTCTGCCCTTTTGCAGTTATAAAATAAACAGACATGTTTTCGTTGCTCTCTAGGCTTTTTCTCTCTCCTTCTTATTCTATAACCTGAATACACACACACACACAGATATCTGAGGCTTGCTGATCTTATCTTATAACAATTGAAGTTCAAAAGAAGGAGGAAAAGTGAAACTATCCCAGGCAAATCCAGCCAACCCATGCTTCTCACACTGGGACTTCAACAGATGTGCCTTAGGGGGCACCTTTGGACAAAAGTAGGAGAGATCATATATAACCTATACGTTGCACACTCATATATAACCTATATGTTGCAAGACACATCATGCCCATTTTTTATGTCATCCATAACTGCAGAAAACATTAACTTGGACTCAAAACAAAATTTTGCGATGAGGGGAAGAAGCAAACTCCTTGGGGATTTAGTTCTTCTGCTTGGTCAGCAAAGCAAAAACTTCTCACACAAATGCTTTTTAGTTATTTGGCTTGACAAATAAGGTCACTAAACATTCAAATTAATTTCAGATGATATCAATGCTTTCATTTTTTAGTCTCTAAGTGTGCTCACTTGATGACGAGGTTCCCTAAACTTATATTCCAATAGTCAATAAATCATGGGCATGGCTCCATTCAATGTTTACAACTGAGGTATCAGGGAAGGAGCTTCTAAGCACTCAAGTGACTGACACACCACAAAATGAAGGAATTGAGATACAACACAATTCCTCTCTGTCACACTAGGAATAATCCCTGTCTTTTCTGGACTCTGAAACTCCAATAAAAAGATGTTTGAAGTTAAATGTAAGGCATCACTTAGGGAATTCTTGAGATGGGCTCCCATGCCAGCCACCTACCATTTTGTTCTAGTTTCTTTAGTATCAGAGAGGGAAAATAAAGGCAGATCTTGGGCACTAAATGAAAGTATTAATGTAATAAATTATTTATGACATAAAACATTTACTTCCTCACAGAAGATGAAAAAATGATTCCCTCTTTGCCAGTAAGTGACAAGGAAAAGAGAGAAACCGGTCATTTGCTCTGCATGCAGGTCCCTACAGGCCTATGCCATTCCTGACTATTCTCAGGTACAGATCTGCCAGATCAGAGGCCTCTGAGTCAACCCAGGGCCACAGAGACAGATATGAATATTTCACAAAGCAGCTAGTGCATTGGAGGTAGCCTCACCCTCTTTATTGCAGAAATGTCAGATAACCAAGAATGAAGGGACTGCCTGTTACCATTTTTGCTTTGGGCAGGGATGAAAAAAAAACAGAGGCCATTCTAATTTGAGCTTCTAAGAAGGAATGAAGTTTGCTGCCATAGGGGTAACAATGGAATCATTGTAAAATGATATTATCTGTCAATAGTACCTGAAAAAGGTAACAAAGCTTCAGAAATATAGCCAGAAGACAAGTTCAAAATTTAAAGTATCAGAGGGCTTCCTGTGACCTACAGCAACTGGATGCACGGGTGCTTATTTCAATATCCAAGTTGCCTTCTGTAAATCTTTGGGTCGTGGGTCAACTGCTCATTTATAAAGCAATTCATTTGGTCAATATTTGAGCCCAAAGAAGTTCCAATTACTCCTCCAGTCCCAGAATGTGACCCATCAAGGCCCATCAGCTACTTCTGGATTAACAAAAATCACAAGGGAGGCACATTCAGAACTATAGCCATTAAAGGGCAGAAGTAAGAAAGAACTGAAGAGAAAAAGGCCAAGGGAGAGAGAAATCAAAGATGGTATATGACCCAGGGCTGAGTAGTGGGAGGGCCACTTAAAACTGATGCCAGTGGCAATCTGGCACTAGAGTCACAGATTCCAGAGTAACTCCCATCAAGCAAAGGGACATGATTTTCTCTAGAGTTTCCATTACACAGAGTCCGCAGATGGCACACAGCATTATTGCTGCAATTATTGACTATAACTATTATGAAAAGTCTTTGATGTGATGCAAAAATTATTAAAATGGCCCTTCTTAGAAATTCAAGGCAGTAAATACAGCCTCCTTTGGAAAATTTAAGAGCCCAATTTCATACCAGAACCTTTCGCCAGAAAAGAACTCATTGTAATATACTTGTTTTCAGCTCCTCTCCTTCAAGATCTTTTATCCTATGTGGAGAATGAATAATCATGTAGTTTAGGGTATATTTTAAGAGTATACTTAAATGTACTTCAAAGGAAAATAAAGTAACCTTGCAGGCACACAGATATTGCACAAATTCCTAGTTTCTCCTGATCCCACAGTAACCAACAAGAGGCAATTAAAAAAAAACTTTTATATACTTTCCATGCAATATTATGTTAGTTTCAGGTGGCCAGCATAGAGTGATTCAACATTTATATACCTCACAAAATGATCACCATTCTAAGTCTTGTAACCATCTGTGACTTTGCAAAGTTATCACACTATTATTGACTATATTCCCCTTTACCTTTTCTATCCATCCTCCAAAACCTTTCCCTGTGGCAATCAATTTTCAAATTGTCTTTAGGATGAGAACAAAGGACAACTAATTTAAATGTTGGTCTTGTTTGAAAGATTAACACTTGGCAGTGCTATGCTTATCCATTTAAATTAGAAAATATATTAATGTACTTAAACAAGTATTGGTAAATAGAAATATAAAAGAACAGAGAATAGCTCATTTAATTCTATTTCTTTCATAGGATAATAAATAGTGTAAGGTCACTTACATAAAATCTACCTAAACTTATGTTTTAACTCTAAGTCAAGATGGCATAATGCCAAATTACATCCAACGTTACAGGAGCACACACATTACCACAGTGCCAGACTTTAAATCATTTTTTGGCCCTGGCCGGTTGGCTCAGTGGTAGAGTGTCGGCCTGGCGTGCAGGAGTCCCGGGTTCTATTTCCGGCCAGGGAACACAGGAGAAGTGCCCATCTGCTTCTCCACCCCTCTCCCTCTCCTTCCTCTCTCTCTCTTCCCCTCCCACAGCCGAGGCTCCATTGGAGCAAAGTTGGCCAGGGCGCTGAGGATGGCTCTGTGGCCTCTGCTGCAGGTGTTAGAATGGCTCTGGTTGCAACAGAGTGACGCCCCAGATGGGCAGAGCATCGCCCCCTGGTGGGTGTGCTGGGTGGATCCCTGTCGGGTGCATGTGGGAGTTTGTCTGACTGCCTTCCCATTTCCAACTTCAAAAAAATACAAAAAAAAAGTCATTTTCTGGAATCAGTTTCAGTTGGGGAGAGGGGAACATTTGAAAAGCTGAAGCAAAATAAACATTCACTATTAAAAATCCCGATTTTTGCAAATGAATTGCCTAAATTAGAACCAGTCCAACCTGGCTATCTGGAATACTTTTTTTTTTTTTTTTGGTGGGGAAGGGCATGGGTGTTTCTATTTTTAATATATGCCAATGAACACAGTCCAATACAAAAAGACCAACTAACCTAACACAAGGTTAACTCTACTATGGACAATTCAATCATATAGAATGACAACACTAAAATGAAATATGCTTAGAAAAGGACCACAGTTCTCTCATATTTCATCAACATGTACTTGAAGAGGTGCTTGGTAGCACAAGTCTGGACTTCCATTTGGCCTAATGACCAATGGTTATGGGTAGGATGAGACACGCTCTTCTTTAAAAAGGGCAAGGGCATTGGTTCACTACTGTAAGATGAACCTTCATGGTGCCATGATTTGTGGCTGAAAATATAAACAGAAATCATGTCAAGAATTATTACAAAATGAGCCTGTGTTAAGAAATCATGATGCACTTTACTTATTGGTTAAAACTCCTAACAGCATTGACAAATCTGGTAGCTCCGGGATAGCATACAAAATACCTGAATATCCTGAATGAATATCCAGCTCAGTGACTAGCAGTTCAGAAAAGGAAGGGGCAAGCTCTTCAAGGACCAAGAGCTTCAGATTACACAACATCACCAAGGTTCCCCAGTCATACCAGCTTAATACAAAGTCATGACAAGCGGAAATCTCAATGAAGAGAACAGAAATGCTTAGTACACTCAGTACTTGTGCAAAAGTCTTTGAGGTAGGGCAGCACCATGTCGTAAGGAAAGCATAAGGGCTTTGTGATTAAACAGGCCTGGGTTTGAACTGAGTTCTGTTCTTAACTAGCTATGCAACTTTGCGTCAGTCTCTACACTTCTGAGACTACTTTGTTTTCAGGAAAATGAGGACAAAAAGGGCCTACCTCAAAGTCATTTGGAAGCATTAAATATAGATAGTGCATCATTCAATAGTGGCTATTATAATGAATGCTGATGTTGAAGCTGTTGCATATTGTTCAGAAGGTGAATACTTTCTATACTTAAGTGTTCAACTATACTTATCATATTCCCCCATGTATAAGACGCAGCTTTTTTGAAAAATGTGGGGTCTAAAAACTGGGTGCGTCTTATACAGTGTAGTTTTTTTACTTGCATTTCCTGCTTTTTCATACTTGTTTTTCCACTCGTTGTAGATGAATAAAACTTGAGTTCAATGACTTTATATAATACTTTCCCTCCCCCCCCCCAATTTCAGGCCCCAAAATTAAGGCGCGTCTTATACATGGGGGAATACAGTAATCAAATGAAGAGTGCTTTTGTTTTCTTATTGTTATAACTGCTACTACTATTTACTATTATTATAAGTCTTAGGAAGTATTTATTTCTAAAAATTACAGAGCAAATGTCAACATAAATTTCTTTAGCCAAAATATGAAACAGAAACTGCCCTTTGTAAAAATTCAGGCCATAGCATTATCATTCAGGCGTTTGTCTAGAGTCCTTTCTTTAGTTCTGAAATGGCTCTGTTATGACCAGGGAGAGTAATAAAAATGTAAGAAAGGCTGATTCACATGAAATTGCCATTATTTTAAGTAAAAAAGATCAAAATCAGCAATTTTACAGAGTCCACCCTAATATTTTGAGCAATCAAATTTGTGTCTTGTGTTCTAGAATTCCTGCCCTTGTGAACACAATTCAAAAGATTAAACTAAGACAGCAGTAATTTTACATAAGTAGGTTTCTTGCCTCCTTTAAGTTTGTGTGCCTAGAGTATGCACTGTGAAGTCAATGCACTATCCTAACAAATGACAGTTCCTTCTTAACAGCCAATCATTTTGTTGAAAGAATACTCTGCTCTATACAATAAAGGTGGATGATTGAGCAATTATTAGAATATCTGAGGATAAAATGTATGTCAAATTTTTTAAAAAGGCACTCTGAGATGAAGGGAGTTTGTTCCCTTCCACATCAAAGGGAGGGAGAACAAAGATGGTAATGACAGCTCCCTGCACAATTGTGATGCATTTAAGTGTTGATTTTTTTATGTTGCTGATGAGAGTATATCAGTCTCAGATCATTTCAGTTTATCACCTGACACTTCCCCACAGTCTATTTCTTAAGTGTTTCCATCAGATAGGTCTTCCTCTATTAGGTTTTAGACTGGCACCATAGACTTTCCTTCATTTCCCCCTGACAATTGTGCATAATATTCACAGACATGAATGAGGGAAAAAATTTCATTAGAATACCTGCCAAGATGTGTAGGGAAGTTTTGGAGAGATGAAAAATGAGTGCTTCCTGAACTGGTGTTTCTATGAGTGGTGTGGGGGCTACACAGGGAGGGGGGCAGAAGAAGTGTCCCGAAAGGACCCTCGTCTTGGTCCTGAGTAGTATATTGGACTTAAGGCACCTAGTAACTAGATAAAAATATGAAATGGTGATCACATCACTGTTAGATTTGACATGATGAAAGAGGGAAAAAAGTTCAAAACCCATGTGTGTTTTCTATTTTAGAGTAAGATGCTATGACAATACCAGGTATTATTAGAGTAAAAAGAAAGAGTTCAAAAAGTAAACATACAACATGCCTAGAGACTGATTTAAAAATAGAGAAGGGAAAAAAAAACAACCTTTCCTACTGTTATATCAGAGTAAGTGCTCCCAAGTACTTGGATTTTAAGGAGAGGGCTGGAGAGAGAGAAGAGAGGCTTCAGTGTGGCTAAGAGGCAGAATGACAAGAAATAAGGCTGCCTTTGATGGAGGGGGGACTTAATCCAGAATGGGAATGGAGAAAAACCATACAGCACAGCATGTTAGACACAAAATAAAAATCGGGCAGGAACAAATTTCCAAGATAATGCAAAGCCAATAGACTAAGAGGCTATTTCACAAAGGGAAGAAGCCATCTACAGCATCCTAGGACCTACTTAATCACAGTCACAGGACTAAAAAGGAGATGGTCCATAGACTCGAATGAATCCTTTGTCTTCTAAGGGAATTTGCATTCCCAAACCAGAACTCTGAAGTCAGCAGGTAAGAGGTACTAGGATCAAATAGTGGTAAACATGATGCTCCACATCTAATCAACAAACCAGGAGTAGATAATAAATCACTGGGACCAGATGGTATCCACCAGCCAGTTTTGAAGTAACTCGAGGGTGAAATTGTTTTGGCCAACATGTGTAGCCCGTCTTTACAAACAGCCACTGTCCTGAGAGACTGGTGCTTGTCAATGTGATTCCTATTCATAAAGGTAGGGTTCCAGGAGGGACCCTGGGAAGTAAAAACAAGTAAAACTCATTTCCATATCAAGTAGGCTGGCCAACTAGACAATAAAAGTGAAATCACTGCACATTTACAAAACTGAAGCCTATGGGGAAGAGAGAAAACCAAACATTTTGGCAAAGGAGAAAAGTCGTATTCCTGTAATAAACCAGCACTTGTGGGGTGGTCAGTGCAAGGAGAAAATGCATTTGAATAAAGAGGATCCTGAAGATAAAATTTATGGAAATGCTAAAAACACAACAGAAAGTATTATCGTGTACCTATGCTACTGTGTACTATCCATACAAAGGAGATAAAAGGACTAGGGTGATTATTTGAAAGAAGTGGTACAAAAGAAAATAAATTAAAGTTCAGAGTATAAAAATAGGAATATTATTTCTCTTTTACTGATTGATTGATTTTAGAGAGAGAAGAGGGAGAGTGAAAAAGACAGAAATCTCAGTCTGTTCCCACATGTGCCCAGGAATCGAACCAGCAACCTCTGCACTCTGGGACAATGCTCTAATCAACTGAGCTACCTTGTCAGGGCAGGAATATTATTTCTTTTAATAAAACATATGGTAAGTCTTTAAATGTATTCTTTTTATAGCTTTCTGATATACTAAATTTATTCAATAAGTAACCTCAGAAGTATAGCAATGACTCACTTATATACTGGTCCAGCTTCTGGGACAACCCAGAAAGCAAGAAAAGCCTTGGTCTGAGAGAGGAGGGGAGGGGAGGCGAGGGGAGGGGAGGAGAAATATTTTAAATCTGTGAAATCTGCTGTAGAATTTTAGAGCCACCCTCTGGGACATAGACATTATTTTGCACAAAAATATTACAGTTGCATATTTAACCAACTCTTCTGTCTGATTTCTACACATTTAATTCTTCCCTGAGTTAAAAAGGACAAAGAGTAAACCCACATCAATGACAGAAGAAGTGCCAGCTAAAAAAGGGAAGCTGAAGCAACAGCAGCAGAAGAGTCTGGGTCCATTTAATCCAGGGGCAAATAGTCCCTCATAAATCAAAAGGTCCTACTGCATTAGTGTCATTTATTACATAATTTTCATGATAATGACCCTGCGTCTTCTTTAACTGATTATGGTTTTTATCCTTCTGTTTAATAAGGCAGAGGTATAAATATTTCAAAAATATTTCCATTGAAATGTTAAGAATATTTTAAAAAGTCTGCTAGTATGTGAAAGGACAATTATCTGAAAATTGTTCTTACTTGAAATATTCCCTTATTATATAAAGCAAGATAACATTACTTTAAAGCCACAAGTGTAAAGTCAACAGTTATTACAAGTTGTAGCTCAAGTGCTTCACAAAAGTTCAACATGTGTTCAGAGAGAGCAGATCAATAAAGTGAAATATTAAGGAAGACTGGCTTATTCTATATACATTTAGGCCCTTTGAGTTTGTGCCTCCCCCCAAAAAACATTCATTTCCCTTCCACTTAAGTGTGTTGTCCTTGCCAGTGGCACAACTGAGCAAAGAGCTAATCCATGGAACAAGGCTTTTTTTTCTTTTCAGAAGACATCAAAAAGATGATTCATATTACCAAAAATAATCCCAGAAGATTTGGAAGAGTTAAGTAAACATGAAAATAAGGTTTATTTCTCAAAATTGTCTTATTTATTTCTTCAAACACATATTTCCCACATAAGAGACTTTAGTAACTGTGTTTTTTATTGTTTTTTTATTTTTCTCAAGACATCTTGTGCTTTGCAAAGGAAACACATATGAAATATCCAGGGAGAAAGCCATGCCTTGAAACAAGCCACTGCACACACCAGAGAGGCATCATTGCTGGTCTCAAAGTGCTCTGGGGAAATTAAATAAGACAAATCCTGGAAAAGTTTTATGGAAAAACAAACTGCATAAATTGTATCATGCATTATCCTTTACATTAGAGTACTCAAAAGCAAAAGTTGCTCATCTCTTGTGAAATAGAACAAGTGACAAATTAGGATTCTGAGTAAGGAAGCAAGCCCAAAACAAATCACATAAAATAATGGTTAACAAAAACCTTGAAGAAAACAAACAGAGAAAAGGTAGGAAAAAACAGTGGCTCAGTGGCTCAAATTTTCATTCTAAAAATGCCGGTGTACCAAATCTCACCAAATATCTATAACATATATGTAACACAAACACAGTACAAATGTGTGACATTTCAAAATGCAAGAGCAGTTTTAAAATTTTAATTTTAATGGCCTTGGTTTTGAGACTTAATTTGATATAAACCTATCACTGTTTCAAGTCTCATAGGATATTTTATAAACGGACATATGTGTGGTCATAGATGGCACTTAGGACTGATATCCGAAGATCACTCCTTTAGAACAATGTCCTCTTAATATTTCCTACTTCTTAGCAAGATCAGACACTGAAAGAACCAGAGTAATGTCTTGCTAAACAAGAGAGAAAAAGATTACCATCTTGTAAGCATTTCTGAAAGGAAAAACATCCTCTGTGAGGATTGTCCTAAAGACAGCCCCTCTGTGATGGCTCACACAATATTTATTTCATGAAAACTGACACAAGGATGACTTCTCAGTGAAAGATTGTAAACTCCTTGTTTCCTCTCTGAGTGATGAATGAGTGCTGCTGTGATTTGGGACCCCTCAAACTCCTGTCTGCTGCATAGCTGTCTCCCACTATAAAGAACAGGTAAGTCAAGTCGGGATAGCCAGGCTAAGGGCAGAAGGGAGGCAGGTGATTCCTTTTGGTAAAACGAGGGGTAGTGATGGATTGCTGTTCTGACAGAAATATGGGGTATGAGTGCTGAGAATGCCATGGCAGAGAGGCCAAGGAGCACCTGAGTAAGTCATTGTCAATACCCAGCATGGTTCAGGAATAGAAATTAAGCATACATGCATCCCTCACCCAATGGTTTAAGAAATAATGTTTGTTTTAAATGTATAGCTTTGCTATAGAATGAATGTTTGTGTGTACCTCACAATACATGTTGAATTCTAAATCCCCAATGTGATGGTATTGAAGGTGGGGCCTTTTGGAAGTGGTTAGGTCATGCAATTGAAACTCTTATGAGTGAGATGAGTGCCTTTATAAAAGAGCCTACAGAAGCTCTCAACAGACAGAGTCTGCCAACCACCTTGATCTTGGATGTCCTAGCCTCCAAAACTGGAAAAATAATTTTCTGTATTTTGAGCTATCCAGTCCACGGTATCTTTATTATAGCCCAAACTGAGTATAAAACAAGCCATTTTTCTCTCACCTTTCCCCTAAATAATAATATTTTTATTATAAAAGGGATATGACTTCCCAACATCACCCCTTTATTCTCCAGAGATGGAAAACAGTGAAATAAGGTTGCATGTAAAATGCATGGAATCAAATGCTGTCAAAGATTCCAACCACTAAGAACTATAAGAAATCCATCATCTTGAGATCTAATATCCTTAATCTATACAAGATGAAATGAAGTTCCCACAAATGTGGATGAACTCACCCAAGGTACTACAGACGTAACTGACTAGAGTTCAGGAAGGACTAGTCTCCTACGGTCCAGTTTGTGATTTGTCTATCCCTTATCAATGAGGTAAACCCTGACTTTAGCCCTTAAGAGAACTGCAAACTGGAAATTCATGAGAGCAATATACTGCTAGACATGTAGCTTGCCATTCAACAGGCATTTTCCCTAACCTCTTAAAAATAAAAACCCTGGGCTTGTCTGGTCAAGGCACATATAAGAAGCAACTACTATGAGTTGATGCTTCCTGTTCCTCCCCCAAACCTTTCTCTCTAAAATCAAAAACTAAAATATTGGGGTTTTTTTTTTTTTTGTTGTTGTTGTTTTGAACTGTCACTCACGCAGCTCCTACACCAAAGACATCAAACTACTCAAGGGCAAGAAGAGGGCTGCAAAGCGTTTAGTTTACGCCTTTTTTGACACCACATTCACTAGTTTCCAAAAGTGAATGGGCAATACAAAGGCGACTAAAATATTGTTTTTAAAATTAAAAATAGTCCTGGTCGGTTGAGCTCAGTGGTAGAGCATCAGCTTGGCATGTGGATGTCCTGGGTTCAATTCCCAGGCAGGGCACAAAGGAAAAGTAACATTTGCTTCTTTACCCATCCCCCCTCCCCCTTTTGTCTCTCTCTCTTTTCCACCCACAACCATGGCACAATCATGATGCAACCATGGCATTAGAGTGCATCATCTCAGGCACCAAGGATGGCTCCATGGAACCTTCAGGCACTAAAAATAGCTCAGTTGCAAGCATGGGCCCTAGATGGGCAGAGCATCGGCCCCAGATGGGGGTTTCCAGGCAGTTCCCAATCAGGGCACATACAAGTGTCTAACTCCCTTCCTCTCACATGGAAAAGAAGAAAAAAATTAAAATATAAATAAGCATATACCTATATCTATATCAATATATCTATGTCTGTATCTATATCTATGTCTATAAATATACACAATTCACATACTATACAATTCACCTATTTAAAGTATATAATTAATTGGGTTTTAGTATATTTAACAAGGTATGAAACTATCACTGCTATCTACTTCCAGAACATTTCTATTACCCACAGAAAAAAATTTCATACCTATTAGCCATTACTGCCACTTGCTCCGTTCCATTCACCCACACACATCAGCCCAGGCAACCACAAATCTGTTTTCTATCTCAATCGATTTGCCTGTTTGGGGCATCTAATATAAAAGGAATCATAAAACACACAGTCTTTCTGTACTGGATTTTTTCATGAAGCATCATTTTCAAGGCTAATCCATGTTACACATGTATCAGTGCTCCATTCTTCTTTATGGCTGTATAATATTTCATTGTATGTATGTACCATATTTTATTTATTCATTTATCAGTTGGTGGGCATTTAGGTTGTTTCTATCATTTGGCAACTGTGAATAATGCCCCTACAAACATACTTAAATTATATTGTTTGAATTTTGATGCTGGGTACAAATATTGATAGAAATTTACCACATGAAAATTTTACTAATTCCAATTTGAGTTTCCTTTTTATATTTTTACCCAAATGGTTTCAATTTCCTTATGTATACACGTAAAAGTGAAATTGTATAATATAGGCCAAAAAGTCTATGTTGAACTTTTTCAGAATTCCCACCCACAGACATTTTGGAGTTAAATTCCACCTGACAGGCTTCAGATATAAAGTTAACACATGTTACTGGTCTCCACAAGCTGTTCTGGCCATGAGAAACAACAGTGACATTTAAATTGGGAGTGATGACCAAAACAAAACTCCACAACATGGGTTTTAATTCCTCAAAGAAGAAAACACACTTAAATTTAGTCATTAATTCCTGTTTTCATCCTAAAATTTAGACAAGGCATTCTGAACTTCAATACACACACATAATTATAAAAGGAGAACGAAATAGTAAATAAGAATCAGATACCTCCTTTTCTTTAATAGCTTTCATGCAAATTACATCTTTCAGAAATGGGAAAAGAAATACATATTCAACTTTCTGGATCAGAAAACACATTATTCCAAAGATATCTAGATATGAATGTTGCTGAAAATCTAAGAATACTCACTGTTTTTAAGAGAGCTTTAAAAAAAAGGTGCTTCCTAGCATAAACTTTGACATATAAGACAGTATCATTCTCTATCAAACAATCCTACTAATGCAAACATTTTCAACTCATTTTTAGAATAGCTTGGGAGAATAAAATGTCATTCTTGTCAAAGATGGGTGAGGCAGCAATTGGCCTTTCTGTGGAGCATTAGAGTTCGATGATTTCTCTTTATTCTAAAAATTCTTTTTATTCACTGCTAAGGCTACTGGGCAGAACATTTTCCCTGATAGCAGCTATAAAATTATAGCCCCAGAGTCAAATAAGTAATTTTTTTCAACTTCCCCCAATTTTTTTCCTTAATGTTTTATTCTATGTCACCTATAGTTTTAATGACTGCTTATCAATAAACACTGTGGTTTCCACCTAATTTTTAAATCTTCACCTTTTTAGCACAATTTCATTAACCTTTCACCACTACCCATGCTTCCTTTACCAATATCCACACCCAGCTAACTTTTCTTTCTCTAATCACTACATGAATGTTTATTGGGTGTGTGTGTGTGGTATGGTGCCAAATGCTGAAGATAAAAAAATAAGCACACTTTTTGCCCTCAAGGTGCTCAGAGTCTAGTATGGATTAACCCAACAAACCACCCTCCCTTTCTGTTTCCATTTCCATCCCAGTATTACAGTCTCTTGCCAAGCTACCATTTAAACCTGTCTCTTCAAAAGTCTATTGAGATCTTGGCTATTGTAAACATTGTTGCCATAAACATGACGGTGCATTTCTTCTTTTGAATTAGTGGTATGGTGTTCTTGGGGTATATTGCTAAAAGTGGGATGGCTGGGTCAAAAGGCAGTTCCATTTTTAATTTTTTGAAGAATCTCCATACTATTTTCCACAGTGGCTGCACCAGTCTGCATTCCCACCAGCAGTGCAGGAGGGTTCCCTTTTCTCCACACCCTCACCAGCACTTATTCTGTGTTGTTTTGTTAATGAGCGATATTCTGACTGGTGTGAGGTGGTATGTCATTGTGGTTTTAATTTGTATGTCCATCAGTGGACAAGTGGATTAAAAAGCCATAGTACGTGTGTGTGTGTGTGTGTGTGTGTGTGTGTGTGTGTGTGTGTGTATGTGTGTGTGTGTGTGTAATGGAATACTATGAGGCCATGAAAAAGAAGGAAATCTTACCTTTTGCAACAACATGGATGGACCTGGAAACTATTATGTTGAGTGAAATAAGCCAGGCAGAGAAAGAAAAATATCATATAACCTCACTCATTTGAGGAATCCAAGGAACAATGAGAACTGAGGAACAGAATGGAGACAGAGGAGGGATCAAAGGGACCAGAGGGAAAGAGGACAGAGGGAAAGGGGATGATAGGATGGGATAAACCTGAAGGGAAGGGGGAGGGTGTTGTTGGGAGGGGGGCCAGGGAGATGCTGAGGGGAATACGGGGTAGGGGGATGCATTCGGGGCAACACTGGAATCTATGTAAACACAATAAATTTTTTAAAAAGCCTACTGAGTTTCAGACATGGATATCTTAACCTTCCCTGCCCCCTGCAGATCCAGCTAGCAGCTCTATAATACTCAAATTCTGATGTTAGACACAAATGCTGACAGGAAAATCTCTTCAAGAAGAAAATCTTAAGAATCTTCACCCTTAATTAATAAACCAGAGGTAGAATAATTTTATTTTCAAAGGTATTCCAAACCTACAGACAGATTTTTTTTCTTTAGTGTTTGGTAGAAAAGGAAACAAGGTGTTAAGATCTACAAACATGCACTGTTTTCTGCATTACTCACATTTCCTAAGTAGTTGCAACTGTTTCACATGTTTTTATTCAAAAAGATGGAGCAATATGTTATACTGGATGTTAGGGTAGAGGTTATCCTTTTCAGATAGTTAAGATCAGAAATGGTAAATGACTGAATAATGAAATGTTAATACACAATCCCTCAAGAGCTAGACAGAAAGGATACAATACTATATAAAAGAACATCCATCAGTCTTCCAAGTGTTTATATGCTATCAGTGCAGCCTTCTAAAGTCCTTCCAGCATCATGGATTTCGGGTCAAAACTAAACTACCAATCAGGTATGCACTGAGATGATTCGTATTTAAAAGCATTGCAGATCATAATATCAAGTTTCAGGACCAAAGCTCCAAATATTGTCATTACATAAAAGCATACACATATGTTTTCAATGTTTCAGTTCAGTGGTTTCTAACCTGTGGATCTTAGAGATATTTCCAAAAGTCTATGAATTTACAATTCTGCCAACGACTTTCTGAACACTGAATACTGTCTCACAGAACACACTATAGTTCTCTCAGACTACTAAAGGTTAGATCCACTAAAGTACTACTGTGTGGGCAGAAAAAGTGGCACATAAACCTCATTGAGCTGGTAGACTTAAGACAGATTATCAAAATGATTTATAAAAGGATGGTGAACCTTTCTTACTTATCTACTCAGCAAACAGTCACCATAGATGACATCAAACCAATGTTCCCTTGAAGCCAAAAAGATAAAGTACAATGGTATACAGTATCATTTAAAGAGCAATGAGGAGCCCTGGCCTGGTAACTAGGTTGGAGCATCACCCTGATACACCAAAGTTGTGGGTTCGATCCCCATTCAGGAAACATACAAGAAAAAACCAATAAATGCATAAATATCATATTTGCCCCATGTATAAAATTCACCTTAATTGTGGGGCCGGAAATTTGGGGGGAAAAAGGTATTGCATAACCCCTGTCATATACCAGAAACAAGTGCAAAACAATAAGCGTAAAGACAACAAGCGCGAAAAAGCACAAAAAAACTCTACAACCACTGTATAAGACGCACTCAGTTCTTAGACTCCAAATTTTTTGAAAAAGTGTGCATCTTATACATGGGGAAATACGGTAAGTGGAACAACAAATCAATGATTCTCTTTTTCTAAAATCATTCATTTAAAAATCTTAATATAAAAATAATAAAAAGCAATGATGAAAACCTTGGGCTTCCAAGTGACTCTGCCAAAAAGCATTTGAACGATTTGGGATTTGGGACAAGTATCCCCTTCTCTGGGTCTCAATGATTTCACTGTAAAATGACTTCTGATCTCCACTCTGGTTCCAACATTTATAGGAGTTCTAATATCCTATGCCACCATGATTCTGGTTCTCAGGGGCATCTGGTATCAGCTCCTCAAGGGTGGTCTGCCAGTACACGTTTATTTTATTCACCTGAACATCCTCAGAGCCACAATCTCAGGTTGAGTTGCTCTCCATTAATATACTGCTCACAGAAATTAGGGGATATTTCAAAATGAATATGATGTGATCAACTATCTCCTAATTTTTGTGAGAAGAATTAGGGGATATTTCAAAATGAATATGAAGCGATAAAATATCCTCTAAGTTTTGTGAGCAGTGTACTTGTCAGATTAACAGGAGAGCTGGAAAAGGCCTTCAGAGCAACAGATACAGAACTATCATTTCTTAGCCTTTTGAGCTAAGAAATGTACATCCTCGTGCCTTCTGACCATCCAGAGTACGATTAATTTATTTTAAAAATGTGTACGGCAACATTAAAAAAAGGCAAATGTATGTTGTTCTTGTTTCCATAAATTGGTTATCAAACATGATTTTAAGTTCATAAAACTGGAACTGGAACAAATTTCATTTTTTGGAAAAAAAAAAAAAAACAACACTCTTGGGAGTCAACAACCATGAAAAAAACTCACTACTCGAAGGGTTAGTCAATTGAGGTTCATACAGGTTCTTACGAAGATGCTATGATCATTTAGGATTCCTTCTGCAGTGTACTTTCTGTTCCCTAACCTGCCTCTCCAAGTTCAAGGGTGATTCTTTTTTTTTTTTTTTTGGTGTGTGTGTGTGACAAAAACAGAGAGAAGAACAGATAGGGACAGATGGACAGATAGACAGGAAGGGAGAGAGATGAGAAGCATTGCTTCTTCTTTGCGGCACCTTAGTTGTACATTGACTGCTTTCTCATATATGCCTTGATGGGGGGGGCTACAGCAGAGTGAGTGACCCCTTGTGATCTTGGGCTTCAAGCCAGTGACCATGGGCTTAAGCCAGTGAGCACAAAGTCATGTCTATGATCCCATGATCAAGCCAGCGACCCCACACTCAAGCCTGATGAGCCCGTGCTCAAGCTAGCGACCTTAGGGTCTCGAACCTGGGTCCTCCATGTCCCAGTCTGATGCTCTATCCACTGTGCCACCACCTGGTCAGGCTCAAAGGTGATTCTTTTTTTTTTTTTTTTGTATTTTTCTGAAGCTGGAAACGGGGAGAGACAGTCAGACAGACTCCCGCATGCGCCAGACCGGGATCCACCCGGCACACCCACCAGGGGCTACGCTCTACCCACCAGGGGGCGATGCTCTGCCCCTCCGGGGTGTCACTCTGCAGCGACCAGAGCCACTCTAGTGCCTGGGGCAGAGGCCAAGGTGCCATCCCCAGCGCCCGAGCCATCTTTGCTCCAATGGAGCCTCGGCTGCGGGAGGGGAAGAGAGAGACAGAGAGGAAGGGGGTGGGTGGAGAAGCAAATGGGCACTTCTCCTATGTGCCCTGGCTGGGAATCGAACCCGGGTCCCCCTGCACGCCAGGCTGACACTCTACCGCTGAGCCAACCAGCCAGGGCCTCAAAGGTGATTCTTATATTCTGCATTGAGTAGCAGGCCAAACAGAGCAACGCTATTTTCACCAATTACGAGAGTCACACCATGTCTACCTCTGCTGGATGGCTTAGTTCGTGCATTCCACTCTCTGAATGACAAAATCTGGGGTCCAGCAGAGTTCTCATCCATCAAGTCTGTAGGTTTGGAAGCCTGCCAAAGTTAATGGTGGAGGGGGGGACATTTGTAGAGAAAATAAACAGGGCCCCTTTGCAGACTTTTGCTTTAGAAGCCAACTTAAACTTCCAGCACTGACAAACAGAATATGACTCCCATCATATTAAATGATGGACTGAAAAGCAGTAATGAATTAAAGAGTAATGGGTGAAAGCAAAACAAAACATTCTTCTCATGGCCACTGCCAGACTCAACTACCCTCCATGCAGATCTGGCAGGACAGAGCTAAGTTCACAGTAACAACTTCAAAAACTGTATTCAAGCCTGACCTGTGGTGCCGCAGTGGATAAAGCCTTGACCTGGAATGCTGAGGTCACCGGTTCGAAACCCTGCACTTGTCTGGTCAAGGCACATATGGGAGTTGACCCTTTCTCTCTCTCTCACACACACTCTCACTCTCTCTTCTCTAAAATGAATAAATAAAAAAAATTAATAAAAAATAATGGATATGCCTTAATTAAAAAGTACATTAAAAAAAAAACATTCAAGCAAAGCACTTACTGTTTGGGGGTCTCAGTTTACCCTATCAAATTAAATGTCTTGAAGGCTACTTCCAGCTCTAATGTATTATGGTCTTTATCTATTTAGTTTTTCATTTAAAAGAATCCAGAGGAAATCACTTTCAAATGAGTAAGGTAATAAAATCTTAAGAAGTAAATGTCCTAATATCCACTAAAACTGAAAGTCAGCAAGACGAACATAAACTGTTCACATTCGTATAGGTTCAACTTCAAGATCTCGTACTATGAAATTCAAGGGTTCCATGGATAGCACTCAGATGATCCAGAAACTTGTGGATACTGAATCTGGATATTATATGAGACAAGGTACTTTCATAATACAAAGGACATGTGGGTCTGTCCTTGGTACTTGCTCTTTTCTCCCCTCTAAAATGGTCTCTCTGAACCAGATTGCTTAAGAAGTACTTACCAACTATAAGGTAATCCAGTTATCTCAACTGAAATTATTCCACTGTTCAGCACTTTGAACTGTCCTACCCACTAGTGCCCAAATAATCAAGTTTTACTTCACTGCTGAACTGGCCCAACTTAAATCTTCACCAAAAGGATGCAATTTATTTATTTATTTATTTATTTATTTTTAATTAATGTGTTTATTTTTATTGATTTTAGAGAAAGAGGAAGGGAGTGAAGGAGGGAGGAAAGGAGAGGAAGGGAGGAGAAGACATCGACTTGTTGTTCTACCCACCCATGCATTCATAGGTTGACTCTTGTATGTGCCCTGCCCAAGGATCAAACCTACAACCTTGGCATATCAGGAAGATGCTACAGCAGAACCAGCCAGCCAAGACCTCATGACTGCAGTTTAAAACACTGCCCTGGGACAGGGTGCTGGCCCACCCTAGAGCCCACAGCAGGCCTGTGGGCTAGCCAGCTCCAGTGAGGAAGAGCAAGTGTTCAGGCCTTCTTACCTCCCACTATACATAGGCTGCACATTCTTGTCCAGAACTGTCCACATTCTGAATCTCATTATGCTTAGGGCAGGGACTGCAGCTGAAAGCACTTAAAAAGCCCTCCATGACCTCTCCTATTTTACCAAGTGAGACACAGGCTGAGTGAGGGAATACATCTCTAGAAGCAAGCAATTCACTTCTTTAACCCCAGAAGAGGATTTCCGTAATCTTGTTAAGCCTCAGAAAGTAAAAAAGGGACCTAAGGCAGAGATGGATTAAGTGACTTATCCCAGGTCATTCAAGAGATCCCAGAAATCAGTCTCCTAGTTCCATTAAACCACATGCCATAATAATAAACACATAAATCTGATTCCAAAACACCTATTCTACAATAGCTGGACATTTCTGTATAACTCAGGTATTATGGTATTCCCTAGGCTGACAATATTTGATCACTGGGCACAAAACCATATTTCATATGTTAGCCTACAGAACTCCAGCTAGTTTTTTTTAAATGTACAAATAAAACATAAAAACGTGTTTCTTTACTGCTCTTTGTTGCTCCCTGGGAAGAGGTTCAGAAAGAATAAAATAATCGCTTTATTGGTCACTTCAAAGACAAAATCATTTTGACAGACCCCAGAAGGAATACAGGTGAATTTTCTGCATTCAACTTTCATGCAGAAGCAGGAGGCAGATAACTCCTGCTAGGGAGGGAGCCCTGACTCTTCCTGCATTTGCCTGTGTAACCAAGATAATGAGAAGTGATGTTCACCCTGTTGACCCTGAGATGCCAGCAGAATCAGACTCAATTCTATTCTGTGTGAGTCTTTAAACATCAGTATATATGACATCCTTGCCTCTTTGAAAAGTGCTCTTCTAACCTCTGCAGAACGTGCTTAGCCAGGAGATCAACCTGATGGTGCCTCACTCATTATTCAATCTTAGGCTAAGTCCCTAGTCGGCAAAATGTGGCTCACGAGCCACATGCGGCTCTTTGCCCCTTGAGTGTGGCTCTTCCACAAAATACCATGTGCGGGCGCTACCTTGATAAGAAATGTACCTACCTATATAGTTTAAGTTTAAAAAACTTGGCTCTCAAAAGAAATTTCAATCGTTGTACTGTTGATATTTGGCTCTGTTGACTAATGAGTTTACCGACCACTGGTAAGTTATATCTATCAAAAAATTTCCAGTTCACTTACAATTTTTTGAAACAAAACTATTTTAAATCATTTTTAATTATCAAGTTCTTTTTGTCAATATACCATTTTCTGTCCTTAGAGTGACCATAAATCATAGTCCACACCGGAACACATGAAAGTGAATGGAGGTGCTACTAACAATTACGCTGGGACCACAGGCATGCACCTGGACTGTGCTGGGTAAACCAGAACAATAGCCTCTCCCTTACCCATAATATTTCAAGAAAAGTATCTATTTGCCAAGATTCTTTTGGATAAAGGGTTCAAAAATGTATAACTCTTAAATTCCATGCCATCTATCTTCCAACTGTGAATCATCTTAAAACAGTACTGGAGATAGGAGGTAAATTTGCTATAATTTTTTTTCTAGAAGCATATGCAGGCTTAATTTAATCTCAATTATCTGGATGGCCAATTCAGGCCCCACAATTAAAATGCAGGAGGCCTCTCTAACAAAACCTCCTGGAGATGGCAATATAGCACTTTTTACAGTACCGCAGACATACCAACTTTACAGCACCCCAAACATGACTGTAGACCTCATTCTTCCCATCGTTCACATCAATGTTTAACAGGTTCTTTTCAATTCATAAAAGCACTGATAACAAAAATTAATCATCTTTCAACATGTTTCGTCTGCTCATGTTTTTGTTAATTTAGAGCTTCAATCTCTTACATTTTGAAGAGCATGGTTCTACCTAAGAAAATACTGAGAATATTACTTCAATATAAATTAATATTAGGTGACACTTTTTTTTATACTTTGACATGGCCTCTTTATTTTGTTCCTATGCCTAAGTGTGGATCATAATTTATACATAGATGTATACATGGAAGATGCCATAAATCATAGTACCGTGTAATATGCAAAACCAAATAATTCATTTTATCCTACCTACAAATAAATACTTTTATATAAAACCACATCCTATAATTTCCCCACAAGCAGGTCATACAATTCATTTAATCCTTACTAGTGCTGTATGTTTGCTTTCAATCCTGTTACTGCATTCCTTTACGCAGTCAAGTGCTCTTTAAAAACTATATAGTTTATCAGTTAAGTTTACCTCTTCTAAGAAAGGTTATGACCCTTTTATACCCTGTCGGGCTTTTGACCCTAGTTCCTGTTTTTCTTATATTTCTGTTAAGTTACAGTTCTCACAGAAGCATTGTCACTTACATGAGATAACCAGTCTGTCTTAAATATTAAACTTGTACCCTTTAGACAGAGTGAGCTAAACAAAGAAAACTAATATAGTATTACAACGCGGTTGATAAAAAATGACATGAAAACCTAGTCAAAAATGTCAAAATATTTTAAATGCTTTGCTTGCCTGATGAATTATAATGCATTTACTCAACCTATTGTCTTCAAAATGAATTTAAACTGAATTAAACACCCCAGTATTTACAAAGTTTCCTTTCCAGGATAAATAATACTTTCTTCATATGAACATTTAAATGAGGATTCTTAAATAGCAAGTAACTAATCAGAGGTACAGTATTAGGCACTTAATTATCCTAAGGTACTGGAAGGGTGGGGAGAGACAGAGGTTGAGAATCAGGGTTTAAATAAATCATTTTCATCAGAAAATTGTTTAGTGAACTATGAAACATTCAACCAAGGAATCTGGAGTCCAGCACTCACAGCCCAGCTGTGACTAATACTACTATTAACAACCCACCATTCAAAAGGCAGATCAAAATAATTAACACTCAACTTAATAAAAAAAAGCCAAATTACTCCCATATGATTGCTTTTAAAATAATCAAGTTTTGTCAACTAGTTGAGTACTTAGTTAAAAATGAAAGCTGACAAGTTATAATGACTAGAGATGTGGGAGGTCAGGTTTATCAAGCCAGTACATATGAAAATGAAATTTCAAAATCAAGCATCTTTTTACCAAATTCTTTAAACAAAAACAGAAGAGCTCCTCACAACCCACCCACATCGCTCCAAAAATAAACTGTTGTCCTGGGAATAGATGATATGCAATCTGAGGTTTTTGTTCACCTCAGCAGCAAAATCTGTCCCCCAAATTTTCTCGTAAAGTCAACACTCTGTTTTGTCTTTTACTGCCAACCCAAAACAATACATGGTTGGAAAGGAGGAAGGAGGTAGTTATTTTGCAAGAGATGGTTAGGAGTTCTGGGGTTGTTTTATTTCAGGGAGGAAAAAGCAATTTTCTAGAGAACCACTTGAAATTAAAGCAAACAACTAGATGTGGAACATTGAGAAAGCTCATCATTTTGGCTAATCTGTGTCCACTGACAGTTTCTATACCTATGAAAGATCTTCAGTTTTTTGTAGATTAGGAAGTGTTTTTTTTTTTTTTCATACCTTCAGGTTTCAGGGGGACAGTTCCATCACCTCTACTTTTTAACCTAGATCACATTTCTGGGTTTACAAGAGATGTTTTAAATGCTCCAGTTGTGTGATAAGCCTTTTTTTCTCCTTGGATGTTCTTCAGCCTCTAGAAGCCACTTACAGATTTAACTAATTTCCCTTCCAAGGATTGAATGACCACTAGGCTCAGTAACTTTTTAAAGACCTACTTCTACATTCAGAAAAATTCCAGATTTGCTAACCAAAGAGATGTTCTTTTAAGACTAGCTCTTGGGAGGGGGAAAAAAGCTTGAAGCAAAAAGGAAGTTTCAATTACTTTGTGAAGTGAAGCAGAAAAATTAAGTGAGATCCAAGTAAACTTTATTAGCTATGACAAGCAATCCTTAATGCTTTTGTTTCATTAGTGCTCTGAAACCTTTGCTAAAATATTTGAAAAATTCATCAAACCAAGGCATCCCATTATAGTTGCTGTGTGTCTGGATGTGTGTATGTGTACACTCACATATGAAATTAATTTTTAGGCAAATTCCCATTCAGTGTGTTTTATGAGCACCATTAGGAAATTAAGAAGTCTTAAGGCTTCTTCCTGTTCAAATATAAAGTTAACTGGATACTATGGCAAATTTAAAAACTGTTCATTAAAGGCCTACTTTAATTTTTTACTTCTAGGCCTAGACTGGCCTCAGTATCTCTTCTTTTAAGAGTCTGTGGTGTCCACTGGAATGAACAAGACAGGATATAACTACAAATTGCTAAGAAACAACTTGTATTGGATTATATTCCTAAAGCAAAGATGGAATCCTTTAAATCACAGAGTTCATTACTTTTATTACTTTCAGTTTCAGAACTAAAAACTCAAAGACACATGTATTACCACAAACTCTTTTGCTTTATTCAAATTACTACTGTCTTTTGGGGGAAGCCAGCAGCCTCCATACCCAAAGGCTGAAGTATGCTGTTTTGTTATCTAAACAAACTTGTCAAATTAAAGCCTGGAGCCATCAGTTCTAAATACAAATAAAACCACCTTTATACATGAAGGTTGTCCTTAATGGGCATACCGTTTCTTTAACAGAAAAAAAAAATATGCTAGAGCAGATTTCTCTTTTCCAAATTGGTTAATACAAATATAATAAACTTTAGGCCATTATGCCACTTACTATGTTTCTCACAGGGAGAGGCAATTAACTCACTCAACAGAAAATGAGGCCCTCAAGATAAGCAATTTACTTTCCAGAAGATTCTAAAAGTCGTTCTAAAATTGAGCCACGGGCTGCAGCTGATCTCATAGAAATGAGTACTGCTTCTCCCATAAATGAACGCATTCATTCCTTCAGCACCCTGCCCAATAAATACCAAGCCACTCCACCCACTCTGGCTCAACAGATTGAAAGAGGTTACATGAAACCCAAATTTTGCTTTTAAGTTTCAGAAAGTCTTTGCTTTGTGAGGATGCCCCAAGGATATAAGTCAAGGGTAATCATAACATGCTGGTGTTCATTTTCTAGAAAGAAATATCCTGACCCTTCGGGCTTAACATTTTGAACCATCTCTAGAATCATCTACAACTACTAGTGACCAAGGACCCCCCAAAGTCAATCAGCTTCAGTATTGTTCCTGAAAGCCACAACTCAGATCTTCACAGAGAAAACAACAGAAATGTAATTTCCGGTTCAATGAGAACATCGACTTATAAGATAGCTCCTTCAGAGTTATTTCAGATTTTAACATTTTCTGGAAATGATTAAAAACAAGACAAATAGTATAAAGGAAAATGTGTTCACACAGTAAATTATAACAGTTTTTCTAAAAGCCAAAATATAGTAAAAGAGTTTTACTCCATCACCCCATTTTAGAGAAAAATAATTGTGGCCTCTATTTACTTATAAAGAAACCACTCCTTCATCTTTCCTCAAGAAGATCGCATTACTTAAAAATCCTAGTTGCTTGTTCATTATCCAATGTCACCTCAATAAATTCAATTTAAAAAATCCTGGTTACTGACACATTCACAAAGTTAAGATACTTTGCATCTCCTAAGACATTTCTGTGACCCTCTTTTTTACGATCTATAAGTTTTGGGGGAATCAAGTTATAAGATTTGACTATATGGGTGGTTGGCATTCTTAACCTACACATTGTTCAAGGGTTAACTGTATTTAAAAGCTTTTCTTCAAGAAACATATCCCGCCTGACCAGGTGGTGGTGCAGTGGATACAGCATTGGCCTGGGACACACAGGACCCACGTTCGAAATCCAAGGTCACCGGCTTGACCACGGGCTCATCTGGCTTGAGCATGGGGTCACTGGCTTGAGCATGGATCACAGACATGACCCCATGGTAGCCGTCTTGAGCCCAAGGTTGCTTGCTTGAGCAAGGGGTCACTTGCTCTGCTGTAGCCACCCCCCCTCATCAAAGCACATATGAGAAAGCAATCACTGAACAACTAAGGAACTTCAACAAAGATCTGATGCTTTTCATCCCTCTCCCTTCCTGTCTGTCTGTCCCTATCTATCCCTCTATTCTGTCTCTGTCACAAAAAAGAAAGAGAGAGAGAGGAAAGAAAAGAAAGGAAGGAAGGAAGGAAGGAAGGAAGGAAGGAAGGAAGGAAGGAAGGAAGGAAGGAAGGAAGGAAGGAAGGAAGGAAGGAAGGAAGGAAGGAAGGGAGGGAGGGAGGGAGGGAGGGAAACACATATCCTAATTCTAGGAAAATGAGTTATTACTTAATTGTGTCACTAATTATCCTAATGTGGAGTCTTGTGGACTGCTAAAAGTTGTTTAAAAGGATAAACAATGAAAGCAATGTTTTAAAAGGCTTGATCCCCAGTTGCATCATAGCTAAATGGGGCCTGAGGGTTGGAGCAGTGAAAAATACAAAGTTTAAAGTAGCCTGACCAGGTGATGACGCAATGGATGGAGAATCGGACTGGGACACGGAGGACCCAGGCTTGAAACCCCGAGGTCGCCAGCTTGAGCATGGGCTCATCTGGTTTGAGCAAGGCTCACCAGCTTGAGCCAATGGTTTCCGGCTTAAGGGGTCACTCACTCTGCTGTAGCCCCCACAGTCAAGGCACATATGAGAAAGCAATCAATGAACAACTATGGTGCCGCAATGAAGAATTGATGCTTCTCATCTCTCTCCCTTCTGGTCTGTCTGTCCCTATCTGTCCCTCTCTCTCATTTGTCACATACACACACACACACACACACACACACACACACACACACACACACAAAAGCTGAAGCTGAAGCCAGTTTTCACTGGTGGGGTTAACATATTTATTATAAACCCTCATGTCTATACTGCACAGTAGGGAAAGTGCTCTTAGAGGTAAAAGCGTGCCTGCTCCAAAAATAAGATACTATCAAATTCCCTTCCTTTTCTTACCAATTTCTTTTTCAACTAGCCCACTGTGCACTGTTAGAAAAGTCCACCTTTTTTGAAAGTAGAATGAAATAATAGTTCCCCACTCCCCAACCCATGACTCACAGGTTAAGCTCAACTAATACTGGTAATTGCTGAACTGGAAGTTTTGCAAAACCCTTTGATAAGGTCTCTGGTACAAATTAGCAGCATTTTAGGCATTTACTTAAGAGCAAGCACATGTCTTATGAACCGCTGTACTTCCTGCTTATCATTTTCTGAAATTTTCTGGGATATTTTAAAAAGTAAGCTTTGATAGCACAAAGCAATTATCAATATCATGCACCTTAGTGTGTGGCTTTTAATATCCTGTTGTTGGACAATATTAAAACCTATGATCCTTACCAGTTTCACTTTTGAATATTGACCAATACAATACGGATGTGAACATGGCTCTATGTCTCAAATGTCCTGAACTCTGAGTATCCCCACTAACATTTTTTGACACTTTTTCAACTTCTGCATCAGGCCCCCTGTTATGGCAATCAAAGGAATTTGAGATAGAATCTCCACACTCCCACTTACATTCTGACTACAACAGGCATGCCCTGGATTGTAAGGAAGAGCATTCCTTACTAGATGTTCAACATCAGATAAAGAAAAAGAGCTAAATAGAATCAAAACAGCTACCTGGAGTACTGAGTTCTAAAGCATTATTAGGAAAGGATAAACATAATTATGTGCTCTAAACCAGTGGTCCTCAACCTTTTTTGAGCCACGGACTGGCCTTTAGGGTGGGACGGATAAATTTATCACATGACCGAGACAAACATCAAGAGTGAGTCTTAGACAGATATAACAGAGGGAATCTGGCCATTTTAAAAAAATAAAACATCATTCAGACTTAAATATAAATAAAACGGAAATAATGTAAGTTATTTATTCTTTCTCTGCGGACCGGTACCAAATGGCCCACAGACCGGTACTGGTCCACGGCCTGGGGGTTGGGGACCACTGCTCTAAACCTTTTATCTTTTTCCCTTAAAACAGAGCATCATGTTGTTTTCTCCTAGATAGGAACTAGATATACAAGTAACAAAAAAGTAGAGAGAAAAGCATACATTTCTAATTAGTACAACAAAATGGGATACACCAGAATCCAGAATTTATTGACATAAGCTTTACAAGCTATTTTTTAAATAATTCTACAGTTGCCTTGGCCAGGTAGCTCAGCTGGTTAGAGCATTGTCCTGATACACCAAGGTTGTGGGTCTGATGCCTGCTCAGGGCCCATACAAGGAATAAGCAATGAATGCATGGATGGGTGGAACAACAAATCAATGCTTCTCTCCTTCTCTTCCCCCCTAAAATCAATAAATAAAAATGTTAACATAAATAAATAAGTGATTCTAGCCCTGGCTGGATAGCTTGGTTGGTTAGAGCACCGTCCTGAACCACAGAGGTCTTGAAGCACAGAGGTTTCTGGTTTGATCCCCAGTCAGGGCACATACAGGAACAAGTCAATGTTCTTGTCCTTCTCTCTCTCCTTTCCTCTCTCACTAAAAATCAATAAATAGTTATAAATAAATAACAAATGATTCTATACTTGAGTTATATTTTTAAAAATACAGCAACATAAATGAGCTCAATTAGTTAACAGTGACAGGTACATGTCAAAAAGCTACAATGATTTAATCATCAATATCAGTGCATGAGTTCACTCAGTTTGTGAACAGTGTTTACTCTGTGGGAGGCAGGCATTGGGCTTGGAGCTGCAGTTACAAAGCTCCTGTCTTGAGAAACTTCTAGTCATGGGGTCTCCCATCACCTGGGCTTAGAGGCAAATGATACAAGCAATCATCTGACAAAAATGAGATTGCAGAACATTAGATAACAGAAAGGGAATGCACATAGAGATTTTCCAAGATCCCATTTTGTAGTCTATGTAGAATAGGAATGGTGTGCAGAATACACTAATCTCTAGGTTTACTTGATTCTTAAGTAGTTAGTGACATGTCAAGAAAATGAGGGGAAAGGGGCGAAAATCAGAAAGGTCATTGGTAGATGAGTGAAGAGCCAACTGACTCCTCTTATCACAGGGAAGTGATAGTACACTGGGCCCCGGAAACATCAATCTGTACGGAAATCAGCTGAATGCTTGCCCGGGTCTGTTAGATGAGAGACTGACTGCTAAAGGTACAGGGTTTCTTCTATTGGGGATAACAAAAATATTTTAAAACAGACAATGCTGATAGTTGTACAACTCTGTGAATATACTAAAAGTCATTGGACTGTCCACTTTAACAAGGTGAGTTTTATAGTATATGACTTTTATCTCAACAAATCGGGGGAGGGGGGAACCAAATCCATGATACTGCTGTGGCAGCAAGTATTTGGCATCATGGGAAGGGCTAGAGAAAGCAAGACAACCCTCCTCATAGCCACCAAAGATAAAGCAGCCCCATTACAAAAGGGTTATTCATATTTGCCTGCAATACCATCCACTATTCTCTAAAATTCATGAATACTACCAAGAGACATTCTGGAGAAGGGCAGCAAAAAAATGAGAGGAGGAGGAAGGGAGAAACCCAGTAGGAGAAACAGACTAAAGGTGAAAAGCGGATGGGGGAAGAAAAGGGAAATTTGCAAAGTCACAAAGAGCATGGCTAGGGTGACTCGAAAACTTCTTTGATTATGGAAACATTCAAAAGCTTAAAAGTATCCAATTGGGAGAGTAGGGAACAGGGGCAAAAATAACCTATAGTGTAACACATGTTGAGAGGAAACAAGGCCTAGTGAGACAATCTGACTCTATGACCTTGAGAACAAATCAGTGACCATTCTTGGGCTTCCACTTCCAGTCTTCAAATGCAATGTGATTCCTAATTACGCTCAAAACCTCTCTCATTAATCAAGTGGAGCCCTTAAAGAACCAGAAGCTCCACATAGCAGGGCTATTACATTCCACTCCAAGTTCATAATACAGAAATTTACTAATAAAGTCATTCAACAGGCATGTGGGTGACATATCAATGAAATAGCATTTCACATGACATATCAAAACTCTGAATATCCATAGGATTTTAAGGCCTTGGCAAAACCTTTGACAAACCTTGTAGGTTTAGGCTGTAAAAACTCACTAGGAACCTTCTGGTTTGCTATGAAATTGTTGCAACCTATTTTGAGACTGTATATCTTTGCCGCCTGGTTGGCCAATATAGTCTAAAACAAGTAATATAAACACTTCCCCTACCACATACTGCATAATAAAGCATCTTCAAAGCTCCTGACCACTTCAGACCTCAATTTGTAAATATCATCTATCATTCATGACAAAGTATCTCACAGGATTAATGCAATCAGTGAAATCCTGCCAACATTTGTGTATTGTGGGATTATAGGAACTGAACTACCCACCCCTGGTATGTGTGTATGTACTAGTCTATAGCCTTTTGATTTGTCAATGTGTCCTCAAGGAAATAATTCTAATTGAAGCAGTTCACAGTCAAGTTCTCCTCGAGTACCAAAAGAAACAGAAGATGGATAGAAGGATTTCTTAGATTTACACCAAAGGACAGTACATGGAAAACATAAATATCTGTACATCTACTGTTATGTAATCAGATTCTCAAAAACAATTTGTTCATAAACCTATTTAGTATTTTTAAAGGTAAAAGACACTGACACTAAAAAAATAAAAATAAGACAAAAAAATAAATGGAAGCTTAATAGGAAACCATTTTACAACTGAGGCCATTTCTACTTCTTAAGAATATTAAACTAGAAAAACTACAAGTAGTTACACATTCTGAAAATGGCCCACTTGTACTTGGGAATACCATATAGCCTCTGGCCATTTAGCAATCTAATTCTCAACAGAAATGTTCAGGGAAGCAAAGCCTCCTTTCTTTTTCTTTCCAGCCACTGAAAAGCTGGCTTTAAAAAAAAATAAGAAACTAAACCAGGAAATCAAGTAGTGACTCTAACTTGTGCAACTATTAAAAACAAGCACCTAGATTTTAACTATCCTTCATATTGTCCATTTGAAACAGTCCTTAAAATATTTTATTGGTCCAGATACTGGTATAATCCCCTCCATAGCTGCAAAATCACAAAAGTACACCAAGGGATTACGCCGGAGGGTTTGCAACAGTAAAAACTTGTTTAGGAAGGGAGAGAAGAATGTAACTTGAAATAAGACAGAGAGAAATGGCCCCTCTTCAAATTTCCCAGCATAGCTTTCAGAGCTGTCCTATAGCCAAGTCTCCCCCGGGTTTTCCTAATCCTCGGCAGCCACTGAAGAGAGCCAGGATGAAACTTTTTTTCTGAACAAAGAGAACTGAAAAGGGCCAAGTCTCAAAGTCAAAGGCTCCCAGTTTGCCACTGGCTGGAAGCCAAGGAGCAGCCTTATGTGCACAGACAGATGGCCTTGTAGCTGATAAACAGACAGAAGACTGGGAGGGGTAGGTGAGCAGGTTGAAGCTGCACAATTGACCCCAGGCTCTCTCCTGCTGTCCAGAAAAACCTCTTCAGGGCAACAGGCTGCCCACTCCACCTCCAGTCCTTACCAAAGGCATTTCACGTTCATATCTGCCGTGACTGCCCAGGCATGTGTTGGGCACGGTGTATGCATGTGCAGCTTAAACATACCTAAGCATTCCTGCCTCCATGATGGAATCCAACACAAATATCCTTGCAGAAGCCAACATCAAGGCTGAATGTTCTCTCAGTGACAAATTATTTAGCATGCTAGTAGCTCAGCATTTTCCCAGCTGTAAAACAGAATCAATCCATGCACTGTACCAGATTACTGAAAGGAGGTACAGAGACTGCAGAAAATCATTCTGTGAAAATAAACTGTGACCCATATTGACTCAACACTACTACATACTTGGTTTACAGCCTGTCCACTTGCACTTTTTTTTTTTTCAAGAGAGACAGAGAGAGGGACAGATAGTGACATACAGGAAGGGAGAGAGATGAGAAGCATCAATTCTTTGTTGTGGCACCTTAGTTGTTCATTGATTGCTTTCATATGTGCCCTTATGGGGGAGCTGCAGCTGAGCCAATGACTTTGGGATCAAGCCAGCTACCATGAGGTCATGTCTATGATCCCCATGCTCAAGCCGGCGACCTCGGGCTTGAACCTGAGTCATCTGCATCCCAGGCCAACACTCTATCTACTGCGCCACGGCCTGGTCAGGCCACTTGCACTTTTGAGCTTTGTTCTCTGTGTTTGCTTTGAATTCTTCTCAAGTACCTGGGGGGAGAGGGCTGGCTATCTTTGCTTTTGTCTGCCCATCACATAGGACATTGTCTGGGAAGCCCTGGGCAAGATGCTTAATGCCTGGAGCGCCTGCATGCAAGGACACAGACAACAGTGGAAATGCTTTTTTTGGAGTGCCTTCAACCTGAGAGCCATTGGATCCAAAGAGTTCCTTGGTGTCCTCTTCTGCTTTCTTTTCAGTCATAGATCTGTGTCTTTCAGACTCCTGCCTTCTATCCCTTCCCCGATTTTTCCTCCATTTCTCTTCCAAAGCTGCTGGTTTCTTTACTAGCATGAGTACCTACCTTCAGGGTCCTGAAGACCCTAACAATGGGAGGCATTAGGGAAAGATAGAAAAAAATATCCAAGGAAGCTAATCTATAACAGGACTCCACCAACTGTGAGATCCTGACCCCGAGAGAAACAAGGAGAGAATTTCAAGGGGGTCAGAAGGCCTGGAGTCCAGAGCCCAAGACCTCCCAACATCTGTTGTCAGTGAGGGCAAAGCAGCCTTTTTAGTACAATTTCCTCCCCCCACAGCACAACCAATATGCTTTTTCTAGCCCCCAGGTCCACCCAACAACACCCCCTGCCACATGATCTCATCTCCCATTACTATTCAAATTATTGCTTCATTACATTGTTCCATATTACTCATTTCCCTCAGCTGCAGGGTTGACCTAAGAATTTAAATGTTAAGAGGAATTCTACCTATTTCCTGTCTTCAATGCCCTACCATGAACACCATCGGTTGGGTTTTCAAAAACTATTTTATGATGCCAATATTAACAGTTAGCAACCTGCATTGAACACTCGTTTTGTGTCAGGCACTATGTGAAATACGATATTATCTCGATATTATCTATAGTTGCTCCTTTGATCTTCAAAACTCAGTGAGGTAGATACAGAAATATTATTTTACCGCCTTTTACATATATGAACACTGGAGCAGAGTCACTAAGAAACCTGTTCAAGACTACAGCTAATAAGTGGCAGTAAGGCTCCAGAGCCTACACTATTTTTTTAATGTTTTAATGAGGTATAATTCACATATCATACAATTCACCCATTTAAATTATACCACACACAGCCTGACCAGGTGGTGGCACAGTGGATAAAGCATCGGACTGGAATGCAGCGGACCCAGGTTCAAAACCCTGAGGTCGCTGGCTTGAGTATGGGATCACTTGCTCTGCTGTAGCCCCCCCACCCCCGTCAAGGCAAGGCACATATAAGAAAGCAATCAATGAACAACTAAGATGCTGCAAAGAAGAATCGATGCTTCTCATCTCTCTTCCTTCCTGTGTGTCTGTCCCCATCTGTCTCTCTCTCTGTCTCTGTCGCAAAGAAAAAAAAATCAAACAGCCTGACCTGTGGTTGTGCAGTGGACAAAGTGTCAATCTGCTGCCTGACCAGGCGGTGGTACAGTGGATAGTGTCAAACTGAGATGCAGAGGACCCAGGTTCAAGACCCTGAGGTCGCCAGCTTGAGCATGGGCTCATCTGGTTTGAGAAAAAAACTCACCAGCTTGGACCCAAGGTCACTGGCTCGAGCAAGGGGTTTCTCAGTCTGCTGAAGGCCCACAGTCAAGGCACATATGAGAAAGCAATCAATGAACAACTAAGGTGACGCAACGAAAAACTGATGATTGATGCTTCTCATCTCTCTCCGTTCCTGTCTGTCTGTCCCTATCTATCCCTCTCTCTGACTCTCTCTGTAAAAAAAAAAAAAAAGGTGTCAACCTGCTGAGGTTGCTGGGTCAAAATGAGCTTGCCTAGTGAAGGCACATATGGGAGTTGATGTTTCCTGCTCCTTTCCCTTTCTCTCTCTCTCTCCCCCCCAACTCTCTAAAAATAAATAAATAAAATCTTTTAAAATTATTAAAAAGTAACTAACTTAAATATATTTTTTAAAAATATACCACACAATGGTTTTTAGTATATTTTGAGTTGTGCAACCATCACACTAATATTAGACTGTTTTGTAATGCCATACCTTACAGTCATCACTCCTTGAGTCCCAGCCAACCACTTATTCTCTTCTCTCTCTCTGGATTTGTAAATTCTGGACATTATTTGAAATTGGACTCATATAATATGTAGTTCCAGAGCTCTATACTCTTCACCACTATCTGATACTGAGGAAGAGGAGGATGTCTATTGACAAATCTCAAACACCTGTTCTTTTCCCAAGCTGAAGTCATATTACCAAAAACTTCCCCTAGCAACATGACACAACCTGTAACATGCCTCTGTTGTTGGCTGGAAGTGGGACTTGGCAAAGGGTTGTTGGATCCTTTGAAGAGTTATTAGGAAACAGTATAGCCTAAGAAAAAAATGAGCACAGCCCCTGGATTCAGAAAGACCTGTGTTCACCTTACACACTGCTGATGGGAATGTAAAATGACACAGCCTTGATGGAAAATAGTCTGGCAGTTCCTCAAAAAGTTAGACAGAATTTCCATATGACCCAGCAACTCCATACATATTTATAGTTTTTATTCTATAAATTTAAATGTAATTTTTATATATTTCTTTATAAAATTGTATATTTATAATATATATAGATATAGATTTATATTTCTTCACTCCTAGATATATACTCAAGAAAATTGGAAACACTCATTCAGACAAAAACTTGTACATGAATATTGATAGCAGTACTATTCACAAGAGCCAAAGGGAGAAACAACCCAAATGTCCATCAAATGATGAATGGATAAAATATATGATATATCTATACACTGGAATATTATTCAGTCATAAAAAGTGCTAATATATGCAACAATGAGGACAAATGTTGAAAATATTATAGTAAGTTAAAGAAGTCAAACATGAAAGGCCAGATATATTACATGATTCCATTTATTTTAAATATCCAAAATATGCCAAATCCATAAACAGAAAGCAAATTAGTTCTTCCCAAAGGCTGGATAGGGGAGTTGAGAAGTGGTCACCTAATGGGTGTAAGATTCTTTACCTTTATGATGATGAAAAGGTTCTAGAATTATGAGTGCTGATGGTTGCATAGCATTGTAAATGTACTAAATGCCACTGAATTATAAAATTTAAAATGGTTAAAATGGTGAATTTTCTGTTACGTGATATTTACTTCAATAAAAAATGAAACAAAAAGTTTGGAAAAGAAATTTTCTACATTCAAATTGCATGCTTGACCATATGCAAATGACTCCAAGAAGTCTCAAGTGGAAAATGGGGAAGGAAGGAGAAATTTTAAGATGTTTTTCAAGGATTAAAGTAGATAACACATAAAAATCAGTGCTGGTGCATAGGAAGTTTTCAAGGAAGAGAAGCAATCGGTACTCCGAAGACTGAAAGCACTGTCCTCACTCTCTAAAGCAAAGATACTAACTCCTACTTTCCACCTGAACCCATGAGGTTTCTAGAGACAAGAGTGGTCCTAAATAATACATGATAGAGAAATCTGGGGCTCCATGAAAACTGGACTGCTCTGACCTGGAGATTAGGCAGTTAGGAATTTTCTCTACAAAACTTTTTAAGTGTCAGCAAAGACTGATTCCCAGTCAAACCCAGCAGCCCCCATAAATCTGATGTAGCTCCTGAATGGAGCCAATGAAGCTACAGAAAAATCTAAAGCTTTCCAAGAACAGCAGTGCCACTCTGAGTCCAAACCATCTTTAGTAGGAGAGAGGGTTACAGAAAATAATACACGGAGAGCAGAACATTTATATATTTTGTTAAGAATGCCTCACTCCAAACTGAAAATAAGGTCTTTTATTTTCTAGAACAGAAAGGCAGTACTTTGTTGTTGTTGGAGCACTTGTCTGTATATTTATATGCAATGTGTCTATTTTTGAAAATAATTTCCTCTCTAAGGTGTTGTTTTCCCTTTGAAACAAGTACTTCATATGATAGGTAAAAAAATAATAAAACTCATAGACACAGACAACAGTCTGGTGATTACCAGCGGGAAGGGGATGGGGGAGGTAGAAGAGGGTGAAGGGGGATAAATGGTGATGGAAGGAGACCTGACTTAGGGTAACACACAATATACAGATAATGTTTTATAGTATTGTATACCTGAAACCAATATAATTTTATCAAACAGTATCACCCCAATAAATTTAATTGTTTTAACTGATTTTTAGGGGGGGGAGAGGAGAAGTGGGAAGCTTCAACTCTTAGTACAGGTAAATGCTTCTTTTATGTGCCTTGTCCGAGCAAGCCCAGGGATTGACCTATGACCTCAGCTTTCCAGGTTGACCACCACAGGGCAGGTTCAATAAAAATTTAGTTTCCCCAACAAAGGATGGATTTTGAAATCCATAAGGGGAAAAGTGCACAGGAAAGAGATAAAAACACAACTGAATACTACTAAGATTCAAGGCCAGACACTGGAAAGAAGACCTACTTCCAATATACTTTTAATTACTATATGAAGACAGACCATTTGAGGGCTCAAACAAGCAGCCAGCTCTAGTTAGACTGGCTCTAGGGAAGAGCCTTCTTGCCACTCAGCCCTAGCCAATGCTTCATCCACACCAGCAATTCTGAGAAAGCAATAGGTCTTAAGCAGCTCTGCATGCTAACTGCCCCTCCCATGCAGCACAGGAGGCCCTTGGTGGAAGGATAGACTGGTGATAAGAGCCTTGCTCAGTAGGCCCCCAATGACAGCAGTTCTGAGGAGCACATATAAAGCAGGTCATGTGAGCGTCTGCTAAGTTGCTCAGAATGCAACTTACGGATATTAATTATAGTCTATGCTGTAACACTTACTTTGAAAATGTAAACCTGATCCAATGCAATTGATATATTAGGAAACAATTTGAGCATACTGTGAATCTCACGTTTGCTTACTCGTGATTTCATCAAGAAACACTAGGTAAAAGCAGAAAAGTTCAACAAGCTGAAACAAACCATATAGGAACATACAAAATGCACACACATCAAGCATCCACCAGCTCCCTCAGCTCAATGTGTTACAAGTCACATCCATTCACATTTAGTATTAACCATCTTCTATCTGATTTCAGATCACCTTCCTTCCAACACTTCACAACTCACAAGCAGCAATCATTTTCCCCCATGTCCACAAGCAAACCTCAGGTGTTTTTAAAGGTCAAATACCATACTTGCTGTAATTTTTATTTATTAACCACTTAACATGTGCAAAACTGTGCTACTATTTTTAGTAGGTTCCTTAATTTTTTTAAAGAAAGAAACAGAGACAGAGACAGAGACAGAGACAGAAACAGAAAGGGAGAGAGATGAGAAGCATCAACTCGTAGTTGTGGCACTTTAGTTGTTCCTTGATTGCTTCTCTTATGTGCCTTGACTGGGAGGCGGGGGCAGCCAAGCTAGCAACATTGGGCTCTAGCCGGTGATCATGAAGTCTGTCTATGATCCCACACTCAAGCAGGCGACCTCTGAGTTTCAATCTTGGGTTCTCAGTGTCCCAGGTTAATGCTCTATCTGCTGCACCACCACCTGATCAGTTGGTTCCTTAATTTGATGTGCCACTGGTAAAGTATTAGTGTTATGCCCTAACCCCAATTTTCCCATAAGGCTTATGGTTTATTTCATGATTTGGCGCAGTGATTTTTAGGAAGGAATACGTTGTATAATAGAAGTGAGTATATTTTCCTTCAACGTTTGCATATTCAACAAGTTAAGTGGCAGCTGCATACCCAGTTGATCACTATTTGCTCGTTCACCAGAATCCAATTAATAAAAATAAATCCTTCAGCACAGTGATCCCCAACCTTTTTTGGGCCACAGACAGGTTTAATGTCAGAAAATATTTTCACAGACCAGCCTTTAGGGTGGGATGGATAAATATATCACGTGACCGAGACAAGCGTCAAGAGTGAGTCTTAAACGGATGTAACAGAGGGAATCTGGTCATTTTTTAAAAATAAAACATCGTTCAGACTTAAATATAAATAAAATGGAAATAATGTAAGTTATTTATTCTTTCTCTATGGACCGCTACCAAATGGCCCAAGAACTGGTACCGGTCCGCAGCCCGGGGGTTGGGGATCACTGCTTCAGCACACCCAAGGGAACATATACCAGGCATGATCTGCCTTAAACCCTACATATCTAAGTGGAATATGTCAAAATCAAAATGTCTAGCTGCCAGTTAGAAGAGACCAAAGCACATATGCCACAGGATAAAAATAATTTAATAATAAAACAAGGCCGGTTAAAAATAGGGGAAAGACCTGAGCAGATATCTCACCAAAGAAGAGATAAAAATTGCAAATAAGCATATGATAAAAATGCTGCACATTGCCCCAGCTGGATAGCTCAGTTGGTTAGAGCATTGTCCTGAAGTGCAGAGATTGCCAGTTCTATCCCTGGTCAGGGCACATACAGGAACAGATCGATGTTCCTGTCTCTCTCCCCCTTCCTCGCTAAAATCAATCAATATATGTTTTTAAATGCTGCACATCATATGTCATTGGGAAATGCAAATTTTAAAAAAAATGAGATACTACTACACTTCTATTAAAATGTCCAAAATGCAAAAACACTGACATCACCAAAAGTTGGTGAGGATGTAGAGCAAGAGGAATTCTCATTCTTTGCTGATGGGAATGCAAATTGGCACAGCCTCTTTGGAAGACAGCTTGGAAGTTTCTTACAAAACTAAACATAACCATGCTCCTTGGTATTTGTCTAAAAGAGTGAAAACTTTTCTCCAGAGAAAAACCTGCACACAGGTGTTTACAGAAACTTTATTCATAATATCACAACCTGGAAATAGCCAATCTGTCCTACAGTAGGTGAATGGATAAACTGTAGTACATCCAGATAATGGAATATTATTCCACACTAAAAAGAAATGAGCTTAAAAGGTAAAGGGATTAAGCAAAGAAAAAAAATTCAGAGGACACAGACAACAGTGTCAGGATTGTAACAGGTGAAGTGAAATGGGGCTGGGGGTGGGGGTGGGTAATGGGGGGAGAGATGGTGACAGGAAGACTAGACTTGGGGTGGTAAACAGAATGCAATATACAGATGATGTCTGTAGAATAGTGCACCTGAAACCTATATAATTTTATTAACCAATGTCACCCTAATAAATTCAATATATATTTTAATGAGCTATCAAACTACAAAAAGACACAGAGGGAAGTTAAATGCATATTACTAAGTAAAAGGAGCCAAACTGAAAAAGCTATATACTGTATGATTCCAATTACATGACATTCCAGAAAAGTCAAAGCTATGGTGACAGTAAAATGTTCAGTGATTGGGGGGAGGAAGGAATGAATAGTTGAAGCATTGTGGACTTTTAGGGGCAGTGAAACCACTCTGTGATACTATAATGGTGAGTACATCTAATTATACAGTTGACAAAACACACAGAATGTGTATCCCCGAGAGTGAATCCTAACTTAATGATGAACATTAGGTGATAATGATGTGTTACTGTAGGTTCATCAACTAACAAATGTACCACTCTGGGGCAGGATGTTGACACTGGGGGAGACTGTGCATGTGTGGGAGAGAGGCAGGAGTCATATGGAAACTACTTTCTGCTCAAATTTGCCGTGAACCATCCTGGCCAGATAGCTCAATTGGTTAGAGCACTGCCCCAATTCACCAAGGCTGCAGGTTTGATCTCTGGTCAGGGCACATCAACCAATGACTATATAAATAAGTGAAACAAAAAAACAGATGTGCTTCACTCTCTCAAAGATCAATAAAATAATTTTCTGTGAACCTAAAATTGTTCTAAAAAATAGTCTATTAAATCATATTAAGCCCTGACCAGTTGGCTTAGTGGTAGAGTGTCAGCCAGGCATATAGACCTCCGTGGTTCAATTCCAGGTCAAGGCACATAAGAGAAGTGATCATCTGCTTCTTTCCCCCTCCCTCTCACCCTTCTCTCTCTTTCCCTCCTGCAGCCTGATGGTTCTAGCAGCCAGATGGTTCCAGCATCGGCCCTAGGCACTTAGGGATAGCTCATTTGGTCCAAGCATCCAGCCTCAGGTGCTAAAAATAGCTTGGTTGGGCATCGGCCCCAGATAGGGGTCAGTCCTGGTCAGGGTGCATGTGGGAGTCTGTCTTATTATTTCCCTTTCTCTCACTTAAAAAAATATTAAGAGTAGCTCTTAAATAAGTTTAAAAGCCCTTTCAAAAACATTTATGCTTATTATTGTGACAATGCAAAATGAGATTCTAAGGAAAACTAAAAATGCACTAAGAATTACAATTTCATGTGTCCAAGTGAACCTACTACCCAGAGCACATGACCTTGCACAAGATAAAAATTTTAAAGCCATAACTGTGATACTTTTGATTCCTTTTAATAAAAAGGAGCCATAAAATCTTCTCGGAACAGTGCTATCAATGTTTTCAAAGTTAATAAGTCTCAAGGATCTCTGTCAAACAAAGCCATGTCCTTCAGTTCAATACAGGAGGTAAAGCCATACCCTGTGGTTAAATCTGCAATGAATTAAAGTCATTTTTAAGGGGTTTTCCCCCTGAAAATTTCTAAGTTGAAACTTTGAAAGAACAAAGACTGAGGAGAGGAATGAGAGGACATTTACGGTTGCTATAAATGCCTCAGTTTTCGGTTTGAAAGGTTACTTAAGGGTGCACAATTACCTGAGTAGGAGTGAGAGTCCAAGCCAAAACCAGGCTCTGGGCATTGTCTCCAGCGCATGTAAAGCATTTCCTTAAGGCTTCAGACCTTGGGTTATTGAACTACACTAACTACATGTACAAACAGGGACCCTAAAAGGTCAGGCATCACTCTCCAACTTAAGAATAACCAGGAGCCTTAAGAAGCGACCAGTACAGATGTCAGATCTCAGACACACATTACAGCAAATCTCTTATTAGCCAGCATTCCCCTTTCTGTCCCAAAACACACTCCCATAGTACAGAAATAATACCTGTACAATCGGTCAAACTGAACTCAGCTTGAAAACTATGGCCCTCTGGGAATAGCCTCTAACTTTGCTGAAAAACACTGCTCATCAGGATCCCTAGAGAAGCCCTTTTGGACTCAGCAGGGCCTCAGATCAGGGCCAGAGAACACTCAGCCAGGACTTAAGAGTAACAGTACATCCATTTACATAAAAATGTTTAAATACATCTTTATTAAGTAATTGATGCCTCCAAGAGCTTGGTATTAACTTCTTACCATTTCCCTGTGCCTTTCCAACTTGTGGGTGAATAAAGTAAATGTATAAATCAGTTTGTATGGGGTCTGGTGAAAAGGAATGTAAGAACATTTATAATCGAGATGGTCTTAGGAGAAGTATCAAAACACTAAAGAATTCAGTTGTTAATCAAGAACAGTGAAAAGATTAGGGTCATTCATTTGATTCTTATTTTTACATGCAAGTATGTATCAATAGAATTAGAACAGAACAGAAGCCATTGCCTTAATAATGGCAACTCCTCTCATTTATATGATGCTTAAAGCATCTTAATGTTATTTTGTTTTACCATAAGCCTTGAAGGTATGAGCCCATTTTACAGTTAAGGAAAACTGAGGCTTACCTTTGACCAGAAAAATATGATAAAAATCCTCTTTCTGACATACAATACAAGATTTGTGGAAATAAGTACAGGAAGTGCCTGGACTCAAGCTTAACCCAGAACAGGCACTCCAGTACTAGTTAAAATGCAGGTCATCTAACTGCTGAGCTCTTTTTACTGTCCAACATCTACTTCATGAAAAATGAGGCATCCAAAATTAATGTTTGATTGTGGATGGATTATATATGTATATGTAGCATTAAACTAATGCTAAAATTGAAGGACATTCCTAAAATAATACCAACTCCTCACAGGAAGAGGAATGGCATTTCGGCTTTGTTAAGGACACTGGTCCTTGTTCTTTGTGTATCAGCTTTCCTATGTGGGGGCCTTGTGGGTAAGAGGTGGAGGGGAATCTGTTAAATAGCAGTAAAGACACTGAAGTCTATTTTACTTTGGTTTTCATTTTGGGTTTTGTTGTGGGGATTTTTTTTTTATCTATGCCGTTTTATTCAGAGGCTTCTACCAGGGACACAGATGGAATTGGAAAATGTAAATGAAGAATTCATATTTGCTTGTTTAAATTAAAATTACTTCTAGGCACATCATCAAGAAGCTTTGTCTGGAAAGTAATTGGGCAAAGCACAAGGGCTCTTAATTTTAACATGTAATGTTTCAAAGGAAATGAAAGGGCCATGATTTTATTCCCTTTCAAAGAACAGCAATGAAGACCCTGACAATCCTGTATTACACACAATATGCAGCTCTTAATGGTATTAATGGAAATGGGAGGCAGGTGCATATACTCAGAAACTAAAGAACAACCTGAGAAGTGGCTATTAAGTCAGAGATCTGCCTATTCAAATCCCACTTTGCCTCTCTTGTTTCAATGACCATTTCAATAACTAGCACAGTTATTAAAGTATTAATAGTTCTAATTCGCTCTGACACACTTAAAGTAAAAGTACCTATTTTCTAAGTACAAAGGATTACCCCCCTCCCTGCCCCAGTTTCTAGCCAGTTTAGTTTGTTGTTGTTGTTTTTTGAGACTAGAGCTAATTATGCAGAATTAGATTTTGAGATGGGGGGAACCATTCATATGTTAATCCACTCGTTGCTTCTGGACCCCAAGCTAGTTCTCATGGCCATTAGAGACCATATTGTGTCTTAATACTTGGAGGGTGGGGACAGCACCAGAAGGTCCCAGTCTCTCCCTCTGAAATGTCGATCATGGAAGTTCATGCAAGCCATACAAGTTGGCGTGCTGGTGGCAGTAGAAGCTGGGATCTACAGTACATAGAGGAGGAATACCTGCCCCTCTGGTGAGCAGTCTGTTTAAATGTGCTCAATGGCCGAAGACCAGCTGAACCCTAACAGGATCTTGTTTTCACATATGTCCACTCTACCGTACTTTGCCCTAACACATCGGCCTCAGTTCAGAAAAGCAAAGAGTGGTTTTATGTACAAGAGCCTACAGTTATCCTTGCAGTGGGCTGAAAGTGTCTCCTTTGGTCTCCCAGTATTTCCTACCATTGTAGGAATGCTGCACAAAAGACAGCAGTTGGTTTCAAATATATGCTGTAAAAACTTATCCTGAAGTATTTTGTAGTGATATTAATTCCTTGTTATTTATACTGTCTGCCAGAGTGAAAACAGCAGGGAATTAATTGGAAGCAATTCTGGTGAGTACAGGTTAATTTTTGAACATCAAATAAATAAAATTTTAAAAGCTGTGCAAAGAAAAGGCAATGAGATTTCTACCTTGTTAGTGAATTACAGCTATGGGTTTAAAATATTATTTTCAAAATCTTTCCTGAAAGGTTTAGGAATAATTATATAGCACTTAAAGGACAGGCATAGCCAGATAAAACTAACAAGTCTATAATTTGTTCTAGAGGCTGGGTTTCCTGTTAGAGCTGGATTTAATTTTATCATTGTACTTCAAAATGTTTGCTGATTATTAATAACATGGTATATCGGATGTGAGGGTGCAGCCCTTCACCTTCATAACTCTAGTGCAGCACTGATATATAGGGGCTCAAATGCTTGAACTGCGTCCCCCAGGTAAGTTCTTTGGTTTCTAACTTTGAGCATCCATTTACACTCAAATTAAATTATCCTTAGTTACATTATTTTCATGTTAGACTAAAGTTCAATTACTGTATTATCAGAGAGTCATTTTCCTTAACATCTCTGTGTTATCCAAAAGCCTGATTCTTCCTGGGACAATTCTTCTGGGCTCTCTTACAGCTGAATAGATGGCATCCATCTTTTTAGCTAATACACAGGTTTGTAGCTAAAAGATACTAGCAATTCTGAGCATAACAAAAGGGCAGACTGAAATGTGCACTTGTCTGCACACTATCTGCAATTATTAGCACAAATGGGCATCAGCCCTTACTTTTGAGGCTTCATAGTGAAAAGATGACCCTTCCTGTATCTGGCAGTGACCAGTATTAACCCTCTGTGATTTAGTCCTCTTAATGTGGAGGGAAGAATGTGCTTTCAAAGTCTAACATTCCCACTGTTGTTAGATCAAAGCGCTACATGTACCAAAGGCAATGCTTTGGAAAGGGCTTCTGGGAATGTATGCCCTGTGTTTTCAAGGAAAAGTTGTGTTTTTTGTTTGTTTTGTTTTTTAACCAAGATAATAAACATTTACTGAGCCCCTGTACTGTGTGCAAGGCATGAAGGGGGATTACAAAGCCTGACTTCAGGGAACTTACAACCCTGTACAGGTAATAAAGTCAATAGCCAATTTTAATACAGTATAAGGTGATTATTATTTACTTCAGGACTGAGACTATGTCTTCCTTTTATACTCTTAGTCAATGACTCTTAGCTGAGCACATGGAAGACGTCTGTTTAGAATAAACAACTCATGCCTGATCAGGCAGTGGTACAGTGGATAGAGCATCTGACTGGGATGCAGAAGGACCCAGGTTCGAGACCCTGATGTCTCCAGCTTGAGCGCAGGCTCATCTGGTTGAAGCAAGGCTCACCAACTTGGACCTAAGGTCACTGGCTCAAGCAAGGGGTTACTGTCTGCTGTAGCTCCACGGTCAAGGCACATATGAGAACTGATGATTGATGCTTCTCATCTCTCCGTTCCTGTCTGTCTGTCCCTATCTATCCCTCTCTCTGACTCTCTCCGCCTCTGTAAATAAAAAATAAATAAATTAAAATAAAAAATAGAATAAACAACTCATTATTCTAATGTCATTTCATTTGTCTATTTTTGTTCATTTATAGTAAAATGTTATAAGAAAGAAGGAGATATCCAACCATGGGTGTCAGACAAAACAGATCCAAAAGCCTATGAAAGACAAGCAGAAATTTTTATCAGCAGAAACAGAGAGGAGCAAATGTAAGCAGAAAGAACTTGGGGGGGGGGGCACAACAGTCGTATGATTTGGCTACATATTGATGGAGAACAGGGTGTAAAAATAAGGAGACATAAAGCCAGGAGGATAGAAAGGTTGGTAATGGGCATGTGAGGGGAAAGGGCCTCTATCCTAGAAGACTGTGTTGTGACCATAAAATAGACATATGGCCAGTGCTGCAAACTGAGGATATGTACTGTTAATGGTCTGGTGGCCAGAAAGACTATAGTTGACTCTTGAACAACAGAAGTTTAAACTATGTGGGTTCATTTATATGTGCATAGTTTTTCAATAAATACTATAAATGTACTTGTCTTTCTTATGGTTTTCTTAACATTTTCTTTTCTCTTGCTTACTTTATTGTACAAATACAGTATACAGCACATATAACATACAAAATATGTGTTAATCAACTATTTTTGATACTGGTAAGGCTTCCAGTCAATAGTAACCTATTAGTGATTAAGTTTTGGGGGAATCCAAAATTACCTGGATTTTCAACAGCCTAGGGGGGGGAGTCAGTGATCCATATCCCATACTGTTCAGAGTATACTGTATTCTGAACATAATAATTGATCCTTTGAGTTATATTTCATGCAGGAGCAATTTAAGGAGAATATGGAATAAAGAAGCATATTTGGATGTGAATGTCTTGCTATTTAACTTTGTGAAAAAATAACTGGTTCCAATTCCCACTCTGGGCCTGTTCACTGAGACATGGCGAGCAGAATCTCTGTGGCCTTTCTGGAGTTCATGCGCAACAGTCCAGGCACCAGCCAGAGTGGCAAACCATGCTAAACATATACACACTGGCTGAGGCAGCTTGTACTTCCCAGCATCCAACTTCAAGCAGAGAGGCACACCAATCCAGCTTTCTCTTTAGAATCCAAGTAACAAGGGTGATACCAGCTTTCTCAAAAAGCTCCTTAGTCCTTAGCCTAGCTCTTTACCTAAAACTGTTTTTTCTTTTTAATCTTAAATGAAATGAGGTCTTTCTCTGACGTATGTCTAGCTATTTAACTGTCGCGACCCACAGGTTGAGAACCGCTGAACTAGACCTTAGGCTATACGTGCTGCCTCCCCAGACCCTTCTCTAGTCTAAGTGCTTCCTTGCCTCTTCTCACCTACTCTTTCTTCTCAATTATCATAGAGAAGAAATGTGCTTAATAAGTATACTAATGTCTAAGATTAAGACAAATGAGGATATGGTGATACATCATCTATCTGGAACCTAAAACTAAACCCTGGAAGTCTCTAATCAGCCATAGTCCACAGTCTGAAGAGGCCCTCACTCACAACTTACATAGGCTTAGTTGGCTAAGAGTTCAGGTGAGTTTAATTTTATGGTTCCTAAGACCACAACGGAAGCAGCCAAGAAGGAAGAACAGGAGTTGCTTAAATAGGGCATGCTGACAGCAGTACAGAATGACAGCTGACAGCAAGGAAGAACACAAAAAACATTCAGAAAGCTCAGTTACCCAGAACTGCTCATTTCAAGGTTTTATTGAATTCAAGAATACATATGCAATGAGGAAAGAACTTTCCTCATATTCCTCTTATCTTTCCAAATCATCTCATAAACTCTCAACACATTTGCCATGAAACACTGAATATCAGAGCCGGAAAGGACCTTAGTGATAACCTAGTTCAACACCCTCACTTTATGAACATCAGGAACAAGGCCCTGATATAATCACTTAGTGAATGCCCATCACCGAGATGGCCAGTAGCACAGCAGGGAACAGCATCCAAGGCTCTTTCGCCTGCCTAGGTGTGATATGTTTATGGGCTTATATCATAGCTTACATTTAGTTAGAAGAGAAGGGAAAAAAAAACCTACCCCCCAAAAAATATCAGCTAAGTGTCTAATTTAAATATTGAAGTTTAATAACATCAAACTGGAAAGAAAGTAACAGGATAGTACAAGAAATTTAAAGCTATGCATATTGTCAAGTCTCTAGAAATTCCTCCCTAATCAAATTTTATTGATATAATTGTTATTATTGCTATCATCTACCTTCACTTATGATATTGAGACATCTTTAATATCAGGGTTCTCTACATTACAGTGAATTCCTCAAGCACCATGCAACAAGTATCCCTTCATGACAGAAAGCTTTCTCTGCCTCAGCAGATGGCCATTTTTCCAAGCAGTCTTTGTAACGACAGAGTTCTAGTACAAAAAGGCAATGTGGACTGCTTTCTGCTTCCTCTTTTCATCTTTACTGATCACTCCATTTCCTCCCAAGAGGCTGCTTGTGATCCAGAATTGGGACAGCATAAGAAAAGGGGGCTTGGAAAGTAAGAATTTCATCCCGAATTCTTTAAGCTATGTACTGTCATAGCTTCAGTTGTTTCTATTGGTTAATTCTTTAAGCTGGTTTCAACCTTTTATCTTGTTCTTAATTATAAGTAGGCTTTAATGTTAAATGTACTATAGTCGACAATACTGCCCCAAAATTGTTCACGTTCTGAAGAAGGGTATAAGACTGAGAAAAGGAAGCATTCTGATTCTACGTTTTTTTCCAAGCCACTTGGAATATTATTGCATAATGTTCAGTTGTGCATGAAGCAAGACATAAATTGAAGGTTTGGTAGAAGGCAGCTAAAGTTATGGACAATCAGAGGGTAGGGTGGGATTATGAGTGAGGGGAGAAATATAGGAGAGATTTAAAGGGATACATACATAGTTCGAACACTTAAGACTTCATAAAGGCCCATTAACCCTAGAAGTGACAATCTCAAGAAACTACCAATAACTAAAGCAGTGGTAGTCAACCTGGTCCCTACCGCCCAGTAGTGGGCGTTCCAGCTTTCATGGTGGGCGGTAGCGGAGCAACCAAAGTATAAATAAAAAGAGAGATTTAACTATAGTAAGTTGTTTTATAAAGATTTATTCTGCCAAACTTAACAAAAATCCGACATAAAGTACTTTGTAATTAATTATTATTATATGCTTTAACTTTCTGTAACTCTGCTTTATAAATTTTATAAAGTAAAGTTCTTCCCTACTTTGTAAATCACCATTACTGTGGAACCGGTGGGTGGTTAGAAAATTTTACTACTAACAGAGATACAAAAGTGGGCGGTAGGTATAAAAAGGTTGACTACCCCTGAACTGAAGCTTCAAAGAAGTGGTGAGCAATTTCAATTATAACTAAGAAGCACTAGTTTATCCAGTAGGCTGTCAACAGTCAATGTGCTATCTCCAATAGTAAACTAAAAAAAGTATGGCTACAGCAAATCATTGCTATTGAGAGATATCCCTGAGCACCAGGGTCCCTGAATCAATCTGAAACTCTATGCTGGCCTGGATGCTGAGGTTGATCCAAAAGGACAGTTCCTTCTGAGGACACCTAAGCTTGTAAATGATTTTTAATTCCTGTTCATCACAGGAAATTAGTCTACACAGTTAATTCTGTTCCCAGAGAGGGTACCCCAGTAAGAGTTGAAGAAGTAGAAATGGTCATAAAAAGGGTATATAGCTGTCTTCCAACTGCAGGTCTCATCAGAAAACTCCTCTTTCAAGGCCCCAGTGAGGGAAAAAAAGCAGAATAATCACTCACCATTTGTCAGACAACCCCAAAAGCAGCAGCTAACCTCTTTCTACTCTTCTCCACTTCTATGTTCCCCTCCTTTACCCCACTCTTTAAGCATCTCTTTCACCAGCCACCTGTCAAAATAAAATAAGCCATGGATCTTTCAAAAACTAACCCTGGAAATAAGCCATTGGATGATTTCTTTCCAGGACCTGTTGAAAGATAAAAGATGAAGCAGACAATTTAAAAGGCAAGACTATACCCTCCCAATCACAAAGCTGAAAGCAGACGAACCATGGGAGCCAATGACACAGGAAATGCTCTTTGACCAGACAGACATTAGGCATAGCAAAAATTTTCCATAGAGAATAAGAAGCTGAATTAAACCATTTCACAACTAATAGTCATAAAATAATTTCATTATGAAAAAGTGGGAGAGAAGGGAGAATGGAGGGTTATTATGAGCCCCTCTCTTTAGAAACAATGACACTTTTCTAAGAAGGGTTTTGTTTTTAAAGTGATACACAAAGACATATGGGAAACTGTCCTCCAATCAAAGGGCAGATGAACAACAGGAAAAAGGCACTGCCCTTCAAGTAACTCATCTGTACTGCCTTTAGGTTTAATCCCCACTCTTACCACACAACATTTTAGCTGTCTGGAAATATTCCTGAACTGGGTTTTTAGATGCAGGTTCCTGGCAAGAGTTCAGAGAAGGTACATCTGGGAAATTCTTGGCGGAAAAATACTGAACGGTTAAAGCTGACCAACTCCCTGGGTAAACTGCAGATTTCTTCCCATTTCCCTTCCCTGAATACCGGGAACAGTGGAGCCTGGTGTGTGCTGCAGTTAGACGAGGGTTTAGGTACCAAGAAGAGGAATTTTTCCTTCTTTTAAATCTTGTGAAAGTTAAAAAAAATTATCATAACATTTAACTTAAGGAAGTTAAGCTGATGAACTTCAATAGAAGATGAACTCATTAGGAATGAAGATGATTCCTGTTGTGCTCAATATAAAACCGCACAGCCTGACCAGGCGGTGGTGCAGTAGATAAAGTGTCGGACTGGGATGCGGAGGACCCAGGTTTGAGACCCCGAGGTCGCCAGCTTGAGCGTGGGCTCATCTGGTTTGAGCAAGGCTCACCAGCTTGGGCCCAAGGTTGCTGGCTTAAGCAAGGGGTCACTCGATCTGCTGTAGCCCCATGGTCAAGGCACATATGAGAAAGCAGTCAATGAACAACTAAGGTGTTGCAACAAAGAATTGATGCTTCTCATCTCTCTCCCTTCCTGTCTCTCTGTCCCTATCTATCCCTCTCTCTGACTCTATCTCTGTCCCTGTATTACACATACACACACACCTACAAACCACCAGAAAGGATTTAAATGTCTATATGGAGTATGTAAAATACATTATGGCACATCGATTTCAGGGAATATTATGCAGTCATTTGAAAACTTTCACTATATAGAATTATATAAGCATTCTTATAATTTCATGTTATATTAAAATTAGTAGATATACCTAGTATTATATACTACAATTTAAGCCACAAAAATGTATGCATTTGAATACGGATTGGACTATATGATATGCACATGATGTAGAAGTTACTCTTTATTACTGCTATCTCATCCTTTCAATTTGAAAAAAAATTAATCTGCCATAAACCAAAATCTCTGGAGGCCAAATGATACTATAACAACTCTGAGTGCCAGGTATAAAGTCCTAATAGCACAGTTAAGGCAGGGAGAATAAAAGTGACAGAAGCAGCAAAGATACTGTACAAAACCCCAAAATGTTTTCAATTTCTAAATCTGAAGTGACATCAGCCCACAGAGTCTCACTGCCCATGGTGTGCAAGTCTCCTGGTTTTCTGGCAATTGCAGGTAGCTGTATTTGCTGTCCCAGTGTTTTTTCTGTTTGTTTGTTTTTAGCTACTTATCAGGAAAGCTCTTAATCAGAAATCAAAAGATGTGAATCAAGAAGGAAACAATTACCAATACAGGTAGGAGAAGTTTGATTCTTTAACTTTTTTTTTTGTAGATTTATTCATTTTTAGAAAGAGAAGAGAGAGCGAGAGAGAATGGGGGAAGAACAAGCATCAGAACAAGCATCAACTCTCATATGTGCCTTGACCAGGCAAGCCCAGAGTTTCAAACCAGCTTTCCAGGTTGACGCTTTATCCACTGCGCCACCACAGGTCAGGCAAGTTTGATTCTTTTTTTTTTAATTCTTTTTATGTTTGTTTTAGATTTTATTTATTCATTTTTAGAGATAAAGGAGAGAGGGGGGCAAGAGAGAGAGAGAGAGAAAGGGGGGAGGAGCAGGAAGCATCAACTCATGGCCATATGTGCCTTGAACTGACAAGCCCAGGGTTTTGAACCTGCAACCTCAGCATTCCAGGTAGACGCTTTATCCTCTGCAACACCACAGGTCAGGCCAGGCAAGTTTGATTCCTTAGACTGACTGAAGACAATCTCCTGGAACTGAAACCTGACTCAACTTCTCAATGTTATTTCTTTGGGTCTTATGGGAGAACAGTAACAGGAAATGAAATCATGTTGATGACACTATTATATTGTTTTAATATCTTTTACATACAAGCCTATATAATAAAGTCTTTCCAGATTTAGCAACAAGAAAACATCTTGCTGCCCTGGCCAGACAGTACAGCTCATTAGAGAGCCGTGTCCAAGTGCAGAGGTTGCTGGTTCTGTTTGGAGAAGCAGGTCCCTATGTCTGTCTGTCTCTCCCTCTCCCCCCTTTTAACTCTCTCTAAAAATCAATAAACTGAAAAAAGAAAGACAATATCCTGCCACAGACAACGACGTGGTGACTGCTAGGAAAAAGTAAGGCAGGGCGCGGTGCAGGTGGACAAAGTGGGAGGGGCTTGGGGTGGGCAGAGACTTTGCTTGGGGCGATAGAGCAGGATGCAGAGTGCAGAGGATGTTTTATTGAGTTGTGCAATTGAAACCTGTATGGTTTTCGAACCAATGTCACCCCAATATATTTAATTTAAAATTAATTAAAAAAAAATGTCTTGCCTAAAGAACTTCTGTGTTTCTTTTTATCAGATGAGAAATGTATAAGTGTATAAGTTTGGTATACTGTTTTTATTATTAAAATTTTTTTAAAAATATTTTTTATTTATTCATTTAAATATTATATATATATATATATATATATATATATATATATATATATATATATATAGAGAGAGAGAGAGAGAGAGAGAGAGAGAGAGAGAAGGGTAGGAAAGGAGCAGGAAGCATCAACTCCCATATGTGCCTTGACCAGGCAAGCCCAGGGTTTTGAACCAGCAACCTCAGCATTTCGGGTCGACACTTTTACCCACTACGCCACCACACGTCAGTACTATTATTAAAATTTTAATTAGTTTTTTGTTAACATGGTTTTCTACTGTCCCAGTGATATAACTCCCTCAACCCTCCCTGCAATGTGCCTCCCATTTCACACCCTTTGCCCCTCCCTTAGCCTGCTTCCCCCCTTTCTTCTGGGACTTGCTACCCTGTTATCTGTATCTCTGTGTTATGTATATATAATTTCACTAATCCCTTCACCTTCCTTGATCCCATCCCCTCACCCCCCTTCCCTCTGACAGCTGTCCTTCTGTTCCTAGTGTCACTGCTTTTGTTTCTATTTTGTTCATCAGTCTATTGTGTTTATTAAATTCCACATATAAGTGAGATCATATGATAGGTATCCTGTTTTATCTCAGTTACCTGAAAGCCTACTGGGTCAAATGATGATGGCTCAATCACTATAATAGCCTTGCTTCTAAAATTATTTTTTTAATTTTTATTTATTGATCTTTTGAGAAAGGAATGAGAGGGGAGGAGAGAGGGCCAGAGGGGGGAGAGAGGGCCAGAGGGGGAGAGAGGGACAGAGGGAAGAGATGGGGGAAGATAGAGGAGGGGAGCAGAGGGAGGGAGGGAGAGGGGAGGAGGGGGTAGGAGAGGAAGAGGGAAAGGGGGAGAGAGATAGAGAACTTAGCCTGTTGCTCCGCCTAGCCATGCATTCATTGGTTGACTCCAGCATGCACCCTGACCAGGGACCAATCGGTAACTCCAAACCTTGGCCTATGGGGATGATGCTCCCAACCAGCAGAACTAACCTGGCCAGGGCTGCTTTTAAAATTCTTTATTCCATGCTCCTTCCATCATCCTTTTTTCTTTTCTGTTTATATAAATGGGTTAATCTACATAATGAATTCAAAAAGAGAAACAGTAGCCTGACCAGGTGATGGCACAGTGGCTGACGAGTCAGACTGGGACACTGAGGACCCAGGTTCGAAACCCCAATGTCGTGGGCTTCAGTGCAAGATCATGTACATGACTCCATGGTCACTGGCTTGAGCCCAGGGTCGCTGACTTGAACAAGGGGTCACTAACTTGGCTGGATCCCCCCAGTCAAGGCACGCATGAGAAAACAATCAATGAACAACTAAGGTGTCACTACTATGAGTTGATGCTTTTCATCTCTCTCCCTTCCTGTCTGTTCCTCTTGCTATCAAAAAAAAAAAAAAAAAAGACAGATAGTGAGTACACAGTAAATGCTATCGATTGTAATTAAAATAGTGATTAGTAACAATTATTGTTATGGCTGTGGGAATCTTACTGAATATGGATTAAATAATTCTAAGAAGGATTTATATTATGTTAAAATTTTATTGATTTTAGAGAGAAAAAAGAGAAGGCAGGAGGGAGGGAGGAAGGAGGGAGAGAGATTTTGACCCATTGCTCCAACCATCTATGCATTCCCTAGTTGCCTCTTGTTATGAGTCCTGATCAGGGATTGAACTACAACCTTGGCATATCGGGACAACACTAACCAACTGAGATACCTGGCCAGGGATACAATTAAATTTTTAAAACCTTGGAAGAAAATGGTGTGGCTTCTTAAAGTTTCTGGATTAAAAATTCAGGACATATGGTTGAAAACTCGGTCCCTATTTCCTTTTAAAACTGCACTTTTGATGTTTATGTGATTAACAAATGTCCATTAGTAAATCAATTAGAGGGCTGAAGAAATAACCAGCTTAGTCTCTTCTTGGTTGTTTCTTTTTTAATGGAAAAAATATTAATATTGACTGATTTAACAAAACAAATATTAAGAAAGAGAGAGGAGATAAGAGGTATGGCCAAGGTTACCTCTTTTAAACAATAAATTGTTTGAAAAGTAACACGAGCATAAAGTAAAGTTTACTTAGTAAACGACTTTGGTGGACAAAATTTAATACAACTGAGAAACATATTTAAGGTACCGTATTTCCCCATGTACAAGATGCACCCTTTTTCGAAAAATTTGGGGCCTAAAAACTGAATGCATCTTATACAGTGGTTGTAGATTTTTTTACTTGCACTTCCCACTCAAGGAGTTGTATGAATTTTATGATGAATAAAACTTGAGTTCAATAACTTTATGTAATACTTTTTTTTTTCAAATTTTGGGCCCCAACATTAAGGTGTGTCTTATACATGAGAACATCTTATACATGAGGAAATACAGTATGTGGTGGCTGACCAGTGGTGGTGGTGCAATGGATATAACGTTAGACCTGGAATGCTGAGGTCGCTGGTTCAAAACCCAGAGCTTCCCTGGTCAAGGCATATATGGGAGTTGATGCTTCCTGCTCCTCTCTCCCGTCTCTCTCTAAAAAATGAATAAATGAAATCTAAAAAATTCTTAATATTTGAGGCAATTTATATTTGGCAAAATGTAGAATCTAAATCTACATTTCTTAAATATTACTGCAGGAAGCCACAAAGCATTGGCGTAACACTCAAACATGTAACATAGATCCAAAGACATTCCTGAAATTAATAACTAAGCCAAATGCTATCATTGCCCTAAGTGGTCAGGTGGCATTCATCTCATATTAAGAATACATCTCACCCTGGCCAGACTGTGGAAGTGCAGAGGTTGCCAGTTTGAGCCCAAGTCAGGGCACAGACAGGAATAGACTGATGTTCCTCTATCTCCTTTGCTCTCTTTCTCTCAAAAATCAATAAAATAAACATTAAAAAAGGAACACATCTCAGTTTTGGGGTGTTGTTTTTCCTTTCTGCAAAATATAAGGATACAAAAGTGGTTGGGACTTCAAGAAGGAAAACAAATATCCTATTACTAAGAGCATAGCTACCATTAATTATGATCATGTTAATATGGTCAATTACAGAAATGTCTTCTTTAATAAATTTGACTCACAGAAGGGAATATGAGTTGAATTACAGAATATATTTTAAAAATGCAAACTTATCACTCTCATACACAAAGTTAATACCCCCCAAACATACCAGAAGTATTATAAACTAATTCAACTTACAGACCTACTTTAATAAACATACATTTGCAATTAACACAATGGTTGCAATTAAAATGGCTGTTTCTGAGGTATTTGGAAATACTGTCTCCTCCCATGTAGGTGTTAAGTAACTCCAAATATTGTATTTACACCGTTCATTTGCTCAGCAAAACCTTTTATTCCAGAACTAGCACAAATAAGCAAGATCAACTTCAGCCTCCATTACCGCAGAATATCATTGTATTTTACTTCATTCTCGAGCTTAGAAACAAACAAGAAAATGTCAGGGCTCCAAAAAAAAACATTAAGAGGTTACTGGTGCAAATGGTACATGTTGTGTCTGTTTTAAAAATAAAAGCAGAGACAAATTAATCATTTTCCTCTAAACTTAAAGCTATGTTTATTTAGATAGCTAAGGATTGGTTTGTCCTTTCATGAACTCACGCACATTAGTCCACACCATGAATACCTCACAGCATATGGACTATTAGATTAATTAGCCAACAAGAAAGAAAATGTTTCTTTCTATTCTTAATCAGGCAAATGATCCTTATAATAATAATATTTAAAACAGGGCATATGCCATAATATTCATATTTAAATTAATATTTAAGATAGGGAAACCTTAATCTGCATACATATCTAACCAAGACTTGGTCTCTGCATACAAACACATGCACCCAGTTCACCACAAATGCAGTCAGTTGACTGCATTAAAGGGAGAACTTGGTGTTTCAGCTTCTGTCCTTACAACATAAAGTGGTCTGCGCCCTTGGTGTAACACAAGGGGCCTGCATTAGAAGACAGCTAAAAACACCGGGATGGAACCAGCAAACACTGGGAATAATGGAATCTCATGACTACTCTGCTAGAACGGCCAGGCATGCAGGTGGTGCCTGTATACACTCTCCCCTCAGAATCCATCAGCAGAATTTGGAATTTCTGAACAAATTAACAAAAACAGGGCCCTATTTTTCTTCCCAGTAGTCATCTAAAATTACAGAAATCGTCAATTATGTTTTCATTAAAAATAAAATAAAATTATGAAAAAAAATTGTGAAATGGGGAAAAACCCTGTTCCCAGAGCTTCCATGTGTGGCAGGGAAGGAAGGTTCCTTCCCATCTGTGGGGCAGCTGCGTTAAGCTCGCCCTTGCCCGCTGGTTTACTGTCTGCAAGCCCTTTGCCCGATTGGTATGTGAATGTGTGGCTGCGCCAAGTGTGTGTTGCCCTGTGTAAGGCTATGAGTGCTTGTGCTCAGGGGGACTGTAGATGGTGGATTGCTTTGCCCGCCACTGTGAGGGGCCATTCTTGTCGTTTCTATGCCAGAGAGGAGGTTTTCCCCTGCTTGTGTGCTTGTCCGCCGTTATAAGAATTTATTAAACAGAGTGTCCCAACCCTTTCTGGCTCTGCAGTTTCTCTACTGTCTGCCCGAATCCAGTGTGAACTGAACTGCCGGGCCTCGGCCACCAGCATTGCACCATCCTGTCAGAATAACTGCTAAACACTTTTATCGCTCAGGCTGCCGTTTGCTTACAATACTATCTCTGTGGCCAGCTTCTGCACTTGCTCCCACAGCCAGGGTCTTCCTCTCCACTTGGCAACCTGCACACCTGGTTGCCATTAATAAAGGCTTGGGGAAGAGGAGGAGGCTTACTACCAACTGACAAGTTCATCTGGTTCATCTTTAGCTGAACCAGACATCTACTAAAACAACCGCTGCTAGGCTAGAGGTATTTTGTTTTATTTTGTTTTGAGCCAACCACTATTGGGAGGGGACAAAAATCTAGTATATCTGTAGTCTCTATGGGAATGAGAGTACATACCAACACTTCACAAAAGCTAGAAAGTTTTTGCACTGACAGTACTGTGGTGGTTTCTCTGCAGACCACTCCGAGAAAACAATAGTGCAAAGTGGCACAAGAGTTCACTATGCATTTTTTGGTATAAGCCCAATTCTTAAAACAATCAATGGCCAAAGTCCACAACCAGAGGAGTACTCGGTTGTAAACCTCACTGACTTAGGCTCATCTCCCCTGAACTGTTCCACCAAGTACAATGAAATTCACCTCAGGACCCACTATGTGAAACAGATGCTGGCCATTCAAGTATCATATAAAAAGCACAATTCCTGGGAAATGAGAAGGGCTGCATGGGCCTAAATGCAGAGTCTACATGTTAAAGAACACTGAGCTGCACCCTGATTATCATTCAAGTGCTGCTCCTTGGAAGTAATCCTCACAATTGCAACTAAATACTTTGAACCATTCCTACTTATTTGAACCATTCCTGAATCAATATCTGCCTCACAATTTAGACCATGAACTCCATGAGTGTGAGGCTTGGCTTACTGTCCTTTCTCCTTAATGTATTGATTTTTTTGAGAGAAAGAGACATCAGTCTGTTCCTGTATGTTCCCTGACCAGGGATCGAACCCACAGCCACTGAGTTTTGGGATGAAGCTCTAACCAACCGGAAGCTATCCAGCCAGAGCCCTACTGTCCTTTTTGATCACTGCATTATCCCCAGTGCAGAGTGTTCTAGGTACTGAGAAGAATAAGTGCAAAGAAGGCCCCTGTGGGTGTTCCTGGTGTGCTTGAGGAACAGAGAGCTCACCACGTGGGGTAGACCTGGAGGGAAATGACAGGGGAGAAGACGGTGTAAACTGGTATGAGAGGGGCAATGAATGGACAGATCATGTAAGGCCTCGTAAGCTTTGGCTTTCACTGAGTGGCAAGAGAAGCCACTGGAGTATTTTGAGCGGAGAAGTTGTAAGGTCGATGTTAGATTTAACAGAGTAAAATGGTACTGGCTGATGTACTGGGAAGAGCCTGGTGGGGAGCAAAAGCCAGAGCAGAGACTAGCCAGAGGCAACTGCAGTAATTCAGTCAATAGGTCATGGGGAAGGAGATCAAGCTAGCAGTTTTGGAGATAGGAAGAGGAGGATAGATTCTGGATACATCTGGAAAGCAGAACCCAAGGGTAGAGATTAAGAGAGAATATCTCAACAGAATATTTCTCACCCAGTCACCTAAATCTTCAATCAGATCACAAGAAAACTGACATAGTCCCTTAGGAAAGGTGGTGATTTCTTCATTTGTGCTCCAAACTGAAAGATACAAAACCATCTTCTAAGACTGCCATAATGCTTACTGATCAATCAACCTCCCACCAGCAGAAACTTCTTCCCAGAGTGTGCCCAGGCCCACTGGACTCAAAGGAGCAGGGGAAAAATAAAGCGAATTCCAAACTGGTGATAAACAAGGCAGAATTTTAACCATCCAGCCATCTGGAGGCATTTAGTTCAAATTCAGTTGAAAGTGAACCCGCTACACAGCTCCCCTTTAAAAATTTCTCCCCGTAAACACTCACAAGAAAACTATTCCTCAACATAGCCTTCAATATCCTAGGCAGGGAGTGATTTTTAAAGACTGTTTCTAAAGTATACACCAGTAAAAAATTGTCTTGGTTTGCTTTTTAAAATCTTAACATGGGGAAATATTCTATAATTAAGGCAATTTTAACAATAGTAGATAATAATTTGACTATAAATTGTAAGGAATGTAATGACTGCTTATTCTGGCACCAAAGAAGCAGGACTTGCTGTGAAGTGACTGCCAAGAAAAATGATACTCCCACTCAGACTGGACCACTGCAAGTAGTAACTGTTAACCACATGCTTTACACTGCAGTTTGCAAGAACACTGTGCTTTGTTTTCATCTTTACCCAAACACCAGACTGAAAACTCAATGGAGACAAACAGTGTGGTGGAATAGAAACAATAACTGAAGGAAAAAAATATTCTGTGGCTTAATGCTTGCTGGAATGTCTACGTCAAGTGTTTGGAGAACTAAGAAAACCTCTGCAGTCCAAAAGAAACCACTTCCAGTCTGCTCCTGTAGACAGAAGCCCAACATATAAGAATGAAGCCAGGCTCAAAGAGGCTTTAGAAAGCCAACTGACAAAGTAGCTGAGAGAAGAAAAGACTAGCCTGAAAAGAATGGCTGGGATGAAGCTGAGATCAGGTGACCTTGAGCTAGACTAGACAAAGACAGCAATTCTGCCTTGGGCCTGACCTGGGCTTCCTGGGGAAGAGGGAAGAGGGAAGAGGGAAGAGGGAAGCAAGCACCTGGTAGGAAGGCTGAAGCCAGGAACAGGAGGAGCACAGGCAGGCAGCCTCTCTTTTCTCAAAGCACCTCTGCAGTTACAGCTAAGTTCCCATCAAGGTCTGGAATAGATGATGGAAGGAAGAAACCACTTGTCTACCAAGGTGAAACAGACCACATGAAATACTCAGATATTACAGCTCTAAGCAAGCCAAGAAATAAACACTATATTCTAGGTTTTAAAAAAAAAAAGATTCTTTTCCTTTCTTACCTCGGCATCCAGGACTGAATGCACTAGAAACTTTACACTAAATAGCTTAAAATAAATTAATTAAATTAAAAGGAGATTAAATAGAAATATCCATTCCTAGAATGAATACAAAAATCAAAAATCATGCTTGAACTTATTTTTTAATTGAAAATATTTCTCAATAAATAAATAAAAATAAATTTTAAAAGCCTGACCTGTGGTGGCACAGTGGATAAGTGTTAACCTGAAAGGCTGAGGTCACCAGTTTGAAACCACAGGCTTGCCTGGTCAAGGCACATATGGGAGTTGGTGCTTTCTGCTCCTCTCCCCTTCTCTCTCTCCCTCTCTCTCTCTCTCTCTCTCTCTCTCCCTCTTCCTCCCTCCCTCCCTTCTTCCCTCCCTCTTCACTAAAATAAATAAATAAAAATTAAAACAAAAACAGTTTAAAGAAAACATTTCTCAAGCACCTACATGTGCCATGCCATGAGACAGAAACTAGAGATACGTGGCCTCTCAGATCTTAAGGTTCAAATAGCCACAACGTCAGAGACAAGGACCATCGAATATATCCTCATTTTTAATTACAGCACTCTTGTCCTTAACTTCTAATGTGTCTTTAATTATGATTATACATTTACTTAGCTTGGTAAATGTTTAAAACGGAAATCAATATTCAAATATTTAAACCTGTCACCTCTAAGTAAAACTAACTTTTGCCTCTTGTGACTTCAGGTCGGAATGTCAGTTTCCCAAGACGAGCACAGCAGACAGTAACTGTATTAGGAACTACATGTAATTTAAATGTTCTAGAAAGGTTAGAAGAGAAGGGACTAAGGAGCAAAATCTCCAACCAAAAGCTCTGAAGTGAACAAGACTCTGAATTAATAATATATAGCCTTTAACCTATTTTTTAAAGAAAAGAGCAAAGTGGCACTTAGAAATCTCTCCTTATTGATCCAGCACTGTTGGGAAACTAGGTGCTCTAAACAGGTGAATGTGTAAGCTACCTGAACTTTTCTCTGTTTCCAGGGCAAATTTTGTATTTTAAATATGTCCTGTCTTTCTAAAACAAAACTTTATAAACTTGGAAATCAGAATATACTAAATATAATTATTTAATACTGCCCTGAAATGAACTAGTGTCCTCAAGGTTTACACAGGTCTTTCGATCATTCACCCACCCTAAAAGGTCTCAAATTGAGCAAGTTCTGGGTTTGCTGTTCAGCTTCTGGCCTCCCTACCCTGTACACATTGGCATTGCTCATTTCTCCCAGATGTCACCTTGCCCACGTCTAAAACCAGCCCCGGCCCTTCCTCTTATCCCTCAACTCCTCAACCAGCACTACTTGTTCCTTCTAATCAGCCATGACCTCGGAAGCCAGATAACCTTAGGTAAGCTTTATCTTCCATTTTTAAACCCTGTCTACATAATTTGAATGTAAGCACCACCAAAGCTTGGTTCCTTTTTTAAACCTCTTTGAAGCCCCAGCAACTAGCATTCTGCTGCTGATGGAAGAGCTATTCAATCAATGATTGGGGATGATAAATTTTGAAGGCTATTTCTCCAAGTAGATAGCATGCATAGGCTTTATGACAGCTGTTTCCATCACTTAGCTTTCCTGCTTCCTTCCACATTCCCAGCTGTGTCCTGGATGGCTGTGCCGGCCTGAAGCCTAGGGATTTACCGTACTTCTATTTCTTGATAAGATACTTGAAGAGAATAAACACATGGCAAAGAGGACATTAAAGTAAGGGATAAAGAGATTTTTTTTTTTACCAATAAAAAGAAAGGGAAAAAATATCACCTAGCACACTGATACCTGATCAATAACTGAGAAGGCTAGACTCC